>NC_083685.1:32342352-32651911 GCF_033118175.1 Dama dama
TCTTCCATAGTGAAACCATAGCATCATCTAAAAGCCCAGACTCTTCTTGTTGATCCCTTGCACAATGAGTTTAAGTGGCACTCAGCTGCCAAACAGGCAACACCCAGCCTCCTCAGTGAGATGGTCTTGGGTTGCTGCTCTCTGCTGGGATGGCCACCTCACTGTTGCCGCCTCCGCTCCAGCCCCTCACGCCTCCTCACCCACTGTGAAAACCACATGCTTTCTCAACTGTGAAAATCTTTAAAGGCCTCAGCTGTGTATTCATCTTTGCTTCTGCAGGGCCTAGCCCAGAGCAGGCATTTAATAAATATTCATTGAATCGTATTGGTTCAGGATTCTATTTTTATTGTGCCCTTTTAAAAATCACTTAAAAAAAGAGCTTAACAATAGTATGAGAACATAATCCCTCTGAGAAATCACTTGTAACAAGCTATAATTTATTGAAAGTCAGGTTAGTATAGAAAAGTCAGGAGGGAATGGGGCTTCAGCATGTTGGAAGAAGGCATCTGGGGAGCCTGGGCTGAGGGCAGTACTCCATCCATTTGGGACATGGAAGAGGGGAAAGGGCAGGTGCAATCTTACTGTATGTTGTTTGCTCTCTGTATTAATTACAGTGAAGTTATTAATTTAGATTGCATAAAGCAATCACATAAATGCAGTAGGTGTTACTTTATTCTCTCCTGCGAGAGAACCCTGAAGGTTGCCAGCCAGAATGGCCCCAGGCCCCATCTATCTTCCTGGCTCCTAGCTTTCTTGTACTCAGCATCCATTCAGGGCACAGACTGGCTGCCGAGCTCCAGCCATTGCATCTGCAGTGGGAGCCAGAAGCAGGGGAAAGATAGATGAGCAAAAAGTTAACTTTTGTCCTTGAAACAAAGTTTCCTTTCACATCACATTGTCCAGATGGAGTCATGTGGCAGCTTCTAGTCACCCGGGAACCTAAGATCTGCCTTATTCTGAGATGCATTGTGTCCCTGAAAATAATCATATACAGATATCCTTCTAAGGGACTTCCCTGGTGGCTCAGAGGGTAAAGAGTCTGTCTGCAGTGGGGAGACCCAGGTTTGATCCCTGGCATGGGAAGATCCCATGGAGATGGGAATGGCAACCCACTCCGGTATTCTTGCCTGGAGAATCCTATGGACAGAGAAGTGAGAAATCCATGGGGTCACAAAGAGTCAGACACAACTGAGCGACTTTCACTTTCACTTTTCATCCTTCTATGGAGAAAGATTAGAGCAGGAAGCCAGCAGCCCCTTTTAGTTTCCCTCAGTGTCTCTCTGTTAGCTTTCTCTATCAGATCCTTCCGTTCCTCAGCCCTTCCATCATCTATAACTCCTAACTCCTAGTTGTGCTACTTGAGCGTGACTCAGGTTCAAGTATTCCCAGGACACACAGAAGGGAAACACATATGTTAAAGAGTTTTAGGAAGCTGGGAAAGAACTTCAAATAAAGCAAGTATATCTTGAAATAAATGTGAACTTGGTTTGACCAGAGTTAATGCTATTGAAGGCGGAGTTTAGTTGTGCTTGGTGTACATATATCCTGTGTTAAATTTGAAATAAGGTAGATGTCTAAATTAAAGGTAGAGTGAAATCTGTTAAAAGCTACAATGGGATATACTAAAACATTCCCCCTTAGGGTATTGGCTGTACTCTCTGCCGTAGGACACAGTGTCTTCATCCTGGAAAGCTAGCATAGATTTAGCATTGTTTCAGCCCTATTCCAGTGTGATACCCGATGCACAGAGCAGTGTGGTTCTCTGGAGAGGGAGCTTGTGGCTGGGTCAAGTTGGGAATTCGGTTGCTATAACTACAGCTGCACAGGTGAGCTGTGCATAAAAGTCAGGCTTCCGTGGTCCTTGGAATACCAGCGTTGGTGGTGTCCTAACAGAGTAAGTAGTCTTCAAGGGAAGCGTTCTGACGTATATGTATGTAGAGTTGATGTTCTGTCGCCTCTGATGCGTAAAGTCTTCAGTCAGGGGGCTTGTCATCTAGGACCTTTGCATGAATAAGTATATGATGTCACCCTGAAAGTCTGTGTTGGCAGTGATGTTTGGATTTCTCTTGCAAAAGTAGATATTATACTTCATAAAGGTTTCAGAGTCTGATATGTGTCAATGAAATACAACAATGAAATGCAACATTGTTTTCTCCCTAAAATGTTGGAATTGTTTACTGCTATAAGGGCCCCTTGTGTGTGCACAGTTGTTGGGGAAGGGTTGATTTGGAGGGGTGTGTGAATTACTGCTCCACCTGTATGAATTCATGGTGTCTTAAAATACAGAGCAACTCAATTTGGTTTTGTGTAAAGAAATACCCTTTCAGTGTTGGGAACCCTGAGAGAAAATGGTAAGAGTAAGGCTGTCGCTAAGAGAGAAGTTGATAGATGAAGCAAATTATACTTCGTAAAATAGGAATGTCGTTATTAAAATTCAGCTTCTAATTAATCACAGTCCAGGGACCCTCTGTTTTATTTTTCTATGACTATAAAATTACTATGACTGTAAACTTGCCTGTATGAAATATAGGTATCTATTATATTTATATATAATAGACAGCAAAGCTGTATATTTCAGTGTTAAAGAAAATGACTTTATGCTATACTATGTACCACATTTTATTTTTCAGATGTGCTAAAAATTGTTTAAAAGTACTTCAAGAATTAAGAAATAGTTAAAATAAATTTAAATATAACTTAGACATGTATATCACTGCCTTTTTATGTTAAAATTTAATTAAGTATAATGTGGGTTTAAAAACTATATGCTTAATATTTATTACTGATTAGAATATTGAAATGTAAGTTTAAAATAAAAAAGATATATTTTCTTAGATATTTCTTTCTTTTGTCACACATTTATAGCTTTATAGGTGTTGGATATTTTTGCAATTAAATATAAAATATCATTTCTGGCATTGAATGTTCATGTGTTATAGGTCCACACAAACATTAAATAACTGGATGTTCTTAGTTTACCTTTCGTCTAAAATTTTTTGAGTGAGTCTGATATTTAAGGATAATTTTTACTTTGTAATGATTTATCTTACATTTTATAGCTATAAGCTGCTTAATGTGTCAGTTTTATTAAGAAAAGTTTGCTATTTCTTGGACATTTTCAGGTAATTTAAAAAACTCAGGCATTGGGCAAAATCTGTCCAACATTTTCCTATATTTTATTGTTATATTTTTAGTTCAAAAGGGTGCATTTAGAAAACCACCATTAAGTATTCATACTTAATTCAGTGTTACAAGTAGGAAAACTATTAATATTTTATTTCACCAGTCTAAATCGTATACGGGATATGTGTGTGCTTATGTGTGTATGTATATATATATCAGAAGTTTTTTACTGCTGTGGTTCTTTATGTACTGTAAAATAATAATTATTATTCAGAATCTTGAGACCATTTCAGTTTACCACTTAGTCATCTGATCTTGGATTTAACTTATTATATAATTTTGGAAACACAGAATGAAGAGTTATCTGTGATTAGGGTCTTCTGGGTTTTTGAATCATTATCCTATTTAAGTGAACTTTAAAAAAAACTGAGGTAATATCAAACACATTCAGTAAAATTTTATATGTTTGTTTCATATATAGTTGATGTGTGTCTGTTATACACATATATATAGTTAATGTTGTGTGTGGAAGCATCATTGTAGCTAAAGCAGTGGTTTTATTATCTATGTCAGAGTATAGAGTAGTTGCAGGAAAACTGGGTTTGATCCCTGGCTTAGGAAGATCCCCTGGAGAAGGAAATGGCAACCCATTCTAGTATTCTTACCTGGAAAATCCCGTGGACGAGGAGCCTGGTGGGCTACACCCCATGGAGTCGCAAAGAGTCGGAGACACTGAGCGAATGATGCACATAGTCCTTCAGATATATGGAGAAGAGCTACCTGATAGTGATCCAAGCCTAAGCAGTATGTGTTAACTTTTCTTAGAAAGTGCTTGTGAGACAAAAAGTAGAAAAGATCCTGGATTAGAGTCCTTGTATTTGGCAATAAGGGACTTCCCAGGTGGCTCAGTGGTAAAGAATCTGCCTGCCAATGCAGGAGATGTAGGTTTGATCCCTGGTTTAGGAAGATCCCCTGGACGAGGAAATGGCAACCCACTCCAGTATTCTTCCCTGGGAAATACCATGGACAGAAGAGCCTGGTGGGCTACAGTCCATGGGGCCGCATAGTCAGACACGGCTGAGTATGCATTTGGCAATAAAGATGGTTAGGAGGTAATATGAACGATAACTGACCAAGCTGGACCAGTTATTAGATTCACTTGGCTTAGGATGGGTACTACACTAAGGCCCTGACCCTGGAGACTTTCAGTCACCACAATCTGGGCTGGACCTTACCCTCTCTTTTCAAAGCTCAAAAGCAGGTGGTCAATAAGATCTTAACTGAGCAATTGGGCTAATGACTGTGGAATCAGTAAACACTGCAGTTCTTTATGATCAGTGAACGAAGAGATCCTGGAAGATGCTGTAAAGCTAGGACCAGAGACAGGAACCCTATCTCTATGGACCTGACTAGTGTTTTCATAGAAATAGAATTTGATAGGAGGTGCATGTGAGAAAAGTTTAGCAAGACTAATGATGTAATTTAGTGACTTGAATTACAGAGAAGGGAGAGGATGAAATAAAAGATGCTTTGACTTGCTTGTCGGGTAGTGTGATGCCTTTGATAGCTAAAACATAATTTAGAGGGGTTGAGGTGGGTAGTTTAGATCATGGCATCTGGCCCCATTACTTCGTGGCAAATAGATGGGGAAACAATGGAAACAGCGAGAGACTTTATTTTTTGGGGCTCCAAAATCATTGCAGATGGTGACTGCAGCCATGAAATTAAAAAACGCTTGCTCCTTGGAAAAAGAGTTATGACCAACCTAGACAGCATATGAAAAAGCAGAGACGTTACTTTGCCAACAAAGGTCCGTCTAGTCAAAGCTGTGGTTTTTCCAGTAGTCATGTATGCATATGAGAGTTGGACTATAAAGAAAGTTGAGCGCCAAAGAATTGATGCTTTTGAACTGTGGTGTTGGAGAAGACTCTTGAGAGTCCCTTGGACTACAAGGAGATCCAACCAGTTCATCCTAAAGGAAATCAGTCCTGAATATTCATTGGAAGGACTGATGCTAGAGCCGCAACTCCAATACTTTGGCCACCTGATGCAAAGAACTGACTCATTTGAAAAGACCCTGATGCTGGGAAAGATTTGAAGGCAGGAGGAGAAGGGGATGACAGAGGATGAGATGGTTGGATGGCATCATGAGATGGTTGGATGGCATCACTGACTCAATGGACATGAGTTTGAGTAAACTTTGGGAATTGGTGATGGACAGGGAGGTCTGGTGTGCTGCAGTCCATGGGGGTCGCAAAAAGTCGGACACAACTAAGCAACTGAACTGAATTGAACTGAACTGACGCGGGTAGATATCAGAGGTGAAATGAATATGGTGGAGGGGCAGGTAAATAAGGAGAATACAGAGGCAAAAAAAGAGACGCTTATCAGATGGGAAGGCTGTAGGGACAGGCTTTGAAAACTAAACTTTGCTTTACTGTTCATTCCGATGTAAAATTATCTCATGTACTTTTGTAAGCAAGCATTGCAGTATATTGCCAATTCTTACATAAAGGGGATGCCAGATTTCATAAATCCTATTGAATTTTATGAGCAAGATATTATGCATATTTTACAAAATACAGTTTGAAAATGATGATTTGGGTTGCTTCCACTTTTTGGCTTCTGTCAACATTCATGAACATCTGTTTGTGTGGACATCTTTTCATGACTTCTTAAATAAATACCTGAGAGTGGAATGGATGGGTTATGTAGTAAATGTATGTTTAACTTTATAAGAAGCTGTCACACTGTTTTCCATACTGGCTGTAACATTTAGCCCTCCCACAAGCAGTTTGAGAATTCTGGTTACTATATATCTTCTGCAACACTTGGTATTATCTGTCTTTCCAATTTTAGCCACTTCAGCATATATGTGATGGTAATTACACTATGGTTTTATTAAGTGTTTCTCTGAAGACTGGTGTTGAGAATTTTCAATGTGTCAATTGGCCATTCATGCATCTTCTTTGAAGTGTTAGTTCACCCATTTCAAACCATATTTTTAAATTGGATTTTGCACACTAAAAAAATTGAATTGATTGTCTTACTTTGGAGTATGTTCTTTATATATTCTGGATACAATTCCTTTGGATGTATTTTGCAAAAATTTTCTTCTAGTCCATGGCTTGGCTTTTTCTTAACTATATGTTTTAGAAGCAAAAACTTCTTCACCTTCATGAAGTTCATTTATATCAGCGTTTTCTTTTTTAGTTTCTACTTTTGGTGTCCTATTTAAGAACTCTTTTCTTAACTTGATGTCATAAAGGTTTTCTCTCTTTTTTTTTTTTTTTGTAGAAATTTAAAAGTTTCAGCTCTTCCATTTGGGCCTGAGATCCATTTTGATTTAATTTTTATGTATGATGTAAGATAAGGGTTGAGGTTTTATTTATGTTTTTTGATACTGATATTTGCCTGTTCCATAACCATATATTGATAAGAATATTTTTTATCCATTAAGTTACCTTAGCATGTTTATTAAAAATCAGTAGACTCTATTTGGGCTTCTTTCATAGCTCAGTTGGTAAAGAATCTGCCTGCGATGCAGGAGACCCTGGTTTGATTCCTGGGTCAGGAAGCTCCACTGCAGAAGGGATAGGCTACTCACTCCAGTATTCTTGGGCTTTGCTTGTGGCTCTGCTGGTAAAGAATCTGCATGCAATGCTGGGGACCTGGGTTTGATCCCTGGGTTGGGAAGGGAAAGGCTACCTACTACAGTATTCTGGCCTGGAGAATTCCATGGACTATATAGTCCATGGGGTCTCAAAGAGTCGGACACTACTGAGGGACTCTTCACACTTCACTTAGACTGTATTTGTTTCAGGTCTATTTCTGAACTCTCTTTTGTTCTGTTGATCTACATATCAGTTCTTATACCAATACCCTGTGGTTTTATAGTAAAAACCATGTAGTGTAAATCACTCACCTTTTTCTGTGTTAAAATTATTTAACTCTTCTATGTCTTTTCTTTTCCATATAAATTCTAAAATCAGCTTGTCAGTGTTAGGGTTTGATTGGATTTGTGTTGGATCTGTGGATCAGTTTTGGAGAGTTTGCTATCTTAATGAGCCTTCCTAACCATGAACATAGTATAGCTCAGAATTGATTTAGGTCTCTTACTATTTTTCTTTGTAGGGTTAAGTATCCGTTTGTGTTTTCAGTGTACAGGTCATGCGTAGCCTTCATCAAATATATTCCTAAGTATTTTATTTTTTGATGATACGTGGTAAGTTTTTAACTACTTCATTCTATAAGAGCAGATTTGAAATATGTTAAACAGTATTGCCAAGGTTACTGTTGGTAGAATTAGAAGGAACAATTATTTATAAAACAAGGAAAAACAGGATAAGTGTGGTTTGTGAGAAATGTTCACATTTCGTTCATATGAATTTAAAAAATTGACATTTTGTTACTTGATATCTTTGTGAGAAACTACTCATATGTGTCGATATATATGCTTTTCCTTTCTTGGAAAAGTATTCTTTTAACTTCCAAGAATTTCATGAATGCAGTACTATTCAAGTGACCTGAATTGTTGTTGAGGTCCTATCTTACAAAGACGTGTGTTATTTCAGCATATTTTATGATATGTGCCAGATTTGGGGGAGGCTGAGGCTGGGTTTTGGTGCCGTTTATATGAGCCTTAAAAGAATATCAGATGTTTTGTTGCAGTTACTTGAGATGTTTGATTCTTGAGATCAATTCAGGTTCTTAGTGGTTAGGATCAATCCGAACCATTCATTTGAATTCATCTACCATTTTTCTCATTAGCACGTTACAGAGGTCTGTTAAGCTGTTTCTTTTTGAAATTTTTTATATACTAGGCCACGCAGTGTGGCGTGTGGGGTTCTAGTTCCTGACTGTGGATTTAACCTGTGCCTCCTGCGGTGAAAGCACAGAGTTTTAACCCTTGGACTGCCAAGGAAGTCCTCAGTTTTTTCTTAATTATTTATTTTACTGAATTTTATTTGAAATTTTGTAATGAATTTTATAAAAGTCAAGTCACTGTGAAATAAGACTTCAGAGCTGAGAGCTTCCTTGCCTCGTCAACTTCTCCACGGCGAGCTTTGCGCAGTGAAACAGGGAGTACACTGTAGCAAAGGCATTTTGGGTACGGCGTGCATCCAGAAGCTGGGGGGAGAGCTGTATGGACCATAACTTCTCTACAAACTGATCGGCTGCCATCTGCGCGCAAAGCCCTGTGATCAGCAGAGACCCGTCCGTGCCCCCGGTAGCACTGCGTGGACTGGTGGCAGCACATCAGTTTAGCTGAGCTGTCCTCCAGCAGCTGGTCACGAGGACACAGACCCCACCAAAGTGTAGTCATCATCACTCTTCAGTCCTTTGCTGGGTAGCTTGTGGCAGGAGACAAAAGCTGCTTGCTCTCTTCACCCCCACACAGCGAGGTAAGAGCCACCTTTTTTCTCTAGAAGGGAAAAATAAGGGCAACAGCAGCCTCTTTCAACTTTTTCCCATGTTGTTTGGATGTGGATTTATGCTCATCTTTTCCAGGATAATTGTTCCAGCCAGGTGTACAATTCAGCATCCCTTTGGTGGTTGAGAGTAGTGTGTGTAGTACAGGTTGGGTAAATGTCAGTAACAAAACCGCCCTGCTCGGCACATCTCAGCATTTGACCTTGAAGACTCAGAGAACAGACACTGCAGATTTCCCTACTTGCCCTTGACTTACAAGAGTGGATAATGAATTAATAGAAATTGATAAGGAGTGACTGTCAGGCAGCTGCTGTGGTCATGAGGCTGGTATGCGGAAACAGTGCCCGCTTGCACAGCATGCGTAACTCTGAACCGCAGCCAGGAGGGGTGGGTGGGTCACTGAAGCAGGAAATTGGCCGCCGAGAGGAATGCCGGCTCCCCACACAGGCTGCAGCCGGGTGCACCCAGGGAGAGAAAACACAGGCGCGATGGGGCGAGCTGGTGGCCGCAGAAACCCGGCTCCCCTAGGAGGAGGCAGCGCTGGTGCTTCAGAGATACTGAAGACAGTGCAGGTTAGATTTTGTCTTAAGGGATCAAGATGTTCCTAGCGTAAGCAGCAGATGTCTAGTTCTTCTATAGTTAAATAGACCACGGGCTACAGAGCGGGGGAAAACATAAAACATAGCTCTGAGGCCTTCCCCTAACAGTTTTTTTTTTATTGTGCTCTATTTTTATAAGCGAAGGTTAAATGTGGAGATTCACTCTGCAGAGAAGCAAACCTTTGTTCATCTGTGCAGGGTGATGATTATTAGAATACTTCTAAATGAGCCTCCAAAGAAACTGCCTGTTTCATTTTCCCAAACAGTTACTTCTGAAATAGCCTATTCCAGGCCACACACTTTAAGAACCACTTGTAATTTAGACACACAGAACTTCAGTATGTACTTGGTGTGTGTATGTTTTTGGTATAAATAGCTGTTACTTGGTTTTTTTTTTTTTTTGGCTTGTTTGTTAAGCTAATGAGTGAGGACAAAATATTTTTTAAAAGACTAAGTGATGCCTTTCAAACCATTTTGCTCTTCTGTTAAAATGTATTCCTGTAGAGTCTACTGATTTTTGAGAATGGAATTGATTGCATCAGCAGTTACTTGTTAGATTTTTCTTTTTCTTAAATGTTTATTGCTGTTCTGCTATCTAAAGACAGTTTCATGTGAGTATTTTTGGTAAGTCCTACATAGATATTATTGGTTTCGGTTTAGGAGCATCAGGCCAGTCATTTACTTAGATTTTTAAGGAGGAAAGTACATTTTAGCAACTGTCTTCATTTTTTAGAAATGAAGATATGAAGAGTCGGTATCAGAGAATCACTTTTTCAAACATTCTGTAAATTAGGACTGCCCACCAGTGTAGGCGCAGTTTGATGGCTGTGTGGATGTAGCCCGACATGAAAAAGTTTACATTCCAGTACTGAGGAGTTGCATTCCCCTGGGCAGTTCTGACGCACAGCAGGAATGCGGGGGCCCTTGTATGCAAAGGGCAAGTTTAGGGACACTGACAGAAGAGGCTTCTGTGCTCAGCCACTCACTGCCTTTCCTAGACACACACACAGTGGTAGAAGCGCTCGGGACTCAACTTGGATGGGAAAATGTGGTCACAGAAGTGCAGGGCAAGGTGGCCTGACCTCAGAAAGAGCCTGCGGAACCCTGTCCGGTGAATCACGGCTTGTGGGTATCTATGACAACCAGGTAAGATTTGATACCTGCAGACAACTGGTGCTTTCTTGTCGTGAACCTTGGACTTGAAAGTTTATCATACTATTAACATTTTTTTTTTCTATTTTACATTATCTGGTAGACTAATTACATTTAGTAAATTTTTTGTCTGCATATATTTTAATTTTTAGTTTGTTCTGTAAGGGAAAAAAAGCTTAATGGGAATGAAAATCTGTATTGTTAAACTGTTTTTGGAACAACCATTCCTCAATTCGTTTTACTGAGGACTGTGAGCATTTAGGTATCTTGTATTTGTTATGTTGCAGCTAGTCTTTTCATTAATCATTTTCTGTGAGTTTTCCTTAAAAAAAAAAAAAATATCACAGAGAACCAATAGATTGACCTAAAGTGAGTCTGCATCACTTTTAGTTGTCATCTTTGATGGTTTAGTCTAAGATTATCAGGACATTATGAAATTACATTGAGATTCATAGTTGAAAGCCAGGCTATATGCTGCCCTTTGACAGAACAATTTAGAAGGATTTAGAGACTATAGTAATTAAATGTTCACACTGTGTAGAATCAGAAGCCTAATGGTATTCTGAAAACACAAATGCCCTGTTTCTCTGTTTCTCCTTATCTCTTTCTAACTTTCTGGATTTTTGTGAAAGGCTGGCATCAAGTGTAGAAAGAGCTAACAGGTTTTTAACTATTCAGACCAAGTCTTATTTATAACTGTTACCTACATCTTTTTTTGAAAGACAGTTATATAAATATTTGTGTCTCATTCACAGATAACATGTGTACGTAGAAAGGCTGAAGTTGCCAGAAGACAGTTTTTTAAAGAATTTAAATTCAGAGTTTAAAAAAAGCTATGTCACTTTAAAAATTAAGGAGCTTAAATTTAAAAAATATCTTTGTTTATCTTGGAACGTCATATTATGAGTGCCATTTCAAAGAAGCAGATGTGCTAGTAGTTGAATTTCTGGCAGCAGCTGCCTGAGGAGGCTTGGTTTTTATAGATTTGACTTTCAAACCTTTGACTCTCCGAGGGTAACTCTCAAACTCTTGATGGTCATTTGTAATTTTGCTGAACTCAAATTGCTTCCTGAATTGCAAAAACTGATTTGTCTTTTTCACTCAACTAGCCAGTGAGTGAGCCAGCCTCTGAGAATCCACCTTTTCACAGAGCTCTGTTCCCGGCTTGTTGCATTTATGCTTTACAGGTAAATGTGATGCCCTGTAGCAGTATTCCTGAGGATGTCTGGGAATTATTACTCATACATGTCAAGCTTAGCAAGGACCAGAGATTTTGTATTATTGAGTGTGGAAAAGGGCTGTTGAAAGTGAGAGAAAGGGTGAGGTCAGTATGGGATCACAGAACCATGCCATGAAGCCTGATGGTGATGTGGGGCATCTCTTTTAATCTGGGGTAGCTTGGCTTTGTTTTCCCACTTATGGAATGAAAATGGAACATTTCTCATGAGCAGGGTAGAATGGTGGGTCATACATATTGAAACTCCTCAGGGGCCTTTTTCTAAATCGAAATGTTTAAGGGCCTGTGATGTAGCACATTGGATTCTGGCATACCTTCATGTGTGAAGCTGAAGGGGAAAAAAAGGCCAGGAGACCCTGTACTATATGATTTTCTGAGTTTTTTTCTCAACTCTGACATTCAAGAAATCCATTTTGTTTTTGAGATGCATTGTAGTCAGCAAATATGACATTCTTTTTATTAAACTCATAGTTTGCTGTTCTGCCTGTTATCACCAACCGTTTGTGTACTCATCTCCCATAGAATATAAACTAAGAATAGGGGTGACATTTAGTGAGTTTCTTGTAAGCTCTGTGTTGACTGCATAGTTTATGAGTTTGAGCAAACTCTGGAAGATAGTGAAAGACAGGAAAGCCTGGCTTGCTGCAGTCTATGGGACTGCCAAGGGTCTAACATGACTTAGCAACTGAACAATATCGATTATGTAGTTTGTGTCCAGTAAGTTTTTGGAACACAAATAGGAAGCAGAATTGTACATGAGTGAGCATCTTTTTCTCCCACTTTCTCCATATATTTATGAAGATTAAGCTGGCATGATGGGGAGACCCTCTAATATATGACCAGGAATAAAATAAAAATGGAATAATGCTGGGTGAGAAGAAAATGTTGGTATAATGGACTCTTCAGAACTGACTTCGGGTTACCAGGGATGAAGGATGGAAGATAAATTGGGAATTTGGGGGTGAATATATACACACTATTACATGTAAAATTGGACTTCTCAGGTGGTGCTGGTGGTAAAGAATCCACCTGCAATGCAGGAGACAACAGAGACGAGAGTTTGATCCCTGAGCTGGAAAGATCCCCTGGAGGAGGAAGTGGCAACCACTCCAGTACTCTTGCCTGGAAAATTCCATGGACAGAGGAGCCTGGTGAGCTACAGTCCCTGGGGTCACAAAGAGACACACCTGAGTGACTGAGCACATATATTAAATGGGTGAAAACAAGAACCTACTGTATAGCACAGGGAACTCTGCTCAGTATTTTGTAATAACCTAAATGGGAAAAGAATTTGAGAGAGAGTAGATAAACATGTACGTATAACTGAAACGTTCGGCTGCACACCTGAAACTAACACAATATTGTTGATCAACTAAACTCCAGTATAAAATGAAAACTGTAAGCAAGGAAGCTATAAGCAAGGGGAAACGATAGCCTTCAGAACGGGAGAAAATGATAGCAAACGAAGCAACTGACAAAGAATTAATCTCAAAAATATACCAGCAACTCCTGCAGCTTAATTCCAGAAAAATAAATGACCCAATAAAAAAATGGGCCAAAGAACTAAACAGACATTTCTCCAAAGAAGACATACAGATGGCTAACAAACACATGAAAAGATGCTCAACATCACCCATTATCAGAGAAATGCAAATCAAAACCACAACGAAGTACCATTACACGCCAGTCAGGATGGCTGCTATCCAAAAGTCTACAAGCAATAAATGCTGGAGAGGGTGTGGAGAAAAGGGAACCCTCTTACACTGTTGGTGGGAATGCAAACTAGTACAGCCACTATGGAGAACAGTGTGGAGATTCCTTAAAAAACTGGAAATAGAACTGCCACATGACCCAGCAATCCCACTCCTGGGCATACACACCGAGGAAACCAGATCTGAAAGAGACACGTGCACCCCAATGTTCATCGCAGCACTGTTTATAATAGCCAGGACATGGAAGCAACCTAGATGCCCATCAGCAGATGAATGGATAAGGAAGCTGTGGTACATATACACCATGGAATGTTACTCAGCCATTAAAAAGAATACATGTGAATCAGTTCTAATGAGGTGGATGAAACTGGAGCCTATTATACAGAGTGAAGTAAGCCGGAAAGGAAAACTCCAATACAGTATACTAACACATATATATGGAATTTAGGAAGGTGGTAATGATAACCCTGTATGCAGGACAGGAAAAGAGACACAGATGTATAGAATAGACTTTGGACTCTGTGGGAGAGGGTGAGGGTGGGATGATTTGGGAGAATGGCACTGAAACATGTATATTATCATATGTGAAACAGATCACTGGTCCAGGTTCGATGCATGAGACAGGGTGCTCGGGGCTGGTGCACTGGGATGACCCAGAGGAATGGGATGGGGAGGGAGGTGGGTGGGGGGGAAAGATTTGAAATAAAATAAAAAATTGAAAAAATGATTTCAAATATTTTATTAACCTTTGTTTACCACGTCTTCATATCTTCCTAGTTCTTTCACCCATACCGCTATTACTTCATTGCCGACTTAGTATAGAAAAGAGATTGATTCCAGGTTAATCAGTGGTATAGTTCAGTCATCAAACTTAACTTCCTTTGTCCCTAACGTGGGTTCTTTTTTGGGCAAAGTGGAGTTACTACTTTTTTTTATTGAAGTCCTGAATTTTGCAGAAAAACTCAAAACCCCTAAAACAAATAAAAGACTTGATAAGTTTCTCTGATAATACACTTTTTAAGATGTGGATATGCTCATGTGTATCACATAAAATATGTCATTTTAATTATTTAAATAGTGTTGCTTGCAATCACGCTATTGTGCAATTAATTACCACTACTTGTCTCCAAAACTTATGTTCCATAGCTCCAAACAGAAACTTTGTAACTGTTAGGCATTCCCCTAAAGCTTGGAAACCTCAAGTTTACTTTCTGTCCTTATGAATTTGCCTGTTCTAGATATCTCATGTAGGTGGAATCTTATACAATATTTGTCATTATGTGACTGGCTGTGGCACTTAGCATAATGCTTTCAAGGCTTATTCATGTTGTAACACTTATGAGCTCTTTAGTCCTTTTTATAGCTAAATAATATTCCATTGTCTGTATATACCACATTTTGTTTATCCACTCATCTGTTGATGGACACTTGTGGTGTTTTTCATCTTTTGTTATTGCAAAGAGTGCTGCAGTGAAAACTGGTGTACAAATGTCTGGGTCCATATTTTTAATATTTTTGGATGTTTATCCTGGAATGGAATTGCTGGGTCTTCTGTTAATTCTATGTGTAACTTTTGGAGGAACTACCAAACTTGTTTTCACAGTTATGGCTCCGTTTTACATTTCCACAAAGGTTCCAGTTTCTCTTCAACACTTGTTATTATTT
The DNA here is from genome assembly GCF_033118175.1 of Dama dama. Taxonomy (NCBI): domain Eukaryota; kingdom Metazoa; phylum Chordata; class Mammalia; order Artiodactyla; family Cervidae; genus Dama; species Dama dama. Next base: position 32,357,274 of record NC_083685.1, read on the forward strand.
ATTTATTTTTTATTATAGCCATTCTAGTATCTCATTCACATGCAGTATCAGATGTGAAATGGTATCTCATTGTGAGTTTTTTTGTTTTGTGTGTGGGGAGTGTGTGTGTGTGTGTGTTTAAGATTTGTTTATTTTTGGCTGCCTGGGTCTTTGTTGCTGCGCTCGGGCTTTGTCTAGTTGCTGCAAGTGGGAGCTACTCTTTGTTTTGGTGTTCGGTCTTCTCATTGCAGTGATTTCTCTTGTTGCAGAGCATGGGCTCTAGGCACATGGGCTTCAGTAGCTTTGTTGCTTGAGGCATGTTGAATCTTCCCAGATCAGAGATCGGACCTGTGTCCCCTGCATTGGCAGGTGTATTTGTAACTGCTAGACCACCAGGGAAGCCCGTTTTGTGTTTTTATTTATTTTTCTGTAGAAAGCATAGCTAGGATTTATTAAGCTGTAGTACACTATAATCTGGGGGGAGAGTGGGCAACCTGGTGAGTAGCTCCTTGTGTTTTTGATTTACTTTTTTCTAATAACTAAGGATGTTGAGCAACTTTTCATGTGCTTGTCAGCCATTTGGAGAAAAGTCTATTCAAGTCCTTTGCCTATTTTTTAATTGGGTTGTCTTTTTGTTGTTGAGTTGTAGGAATTATGTACTCTGGATCTTAAACCCTTCTCAGATATATGCTTTACAAATATTTTCTCCTATTTTGTACCTTATCTTATCCATTTCTTGATAATGTCCTTTGCACCAAAGTTTCTAATTTCGACGAAGTTCAATTTATTTAATTTTCCTTTTGCTGTTGATGCTTTTGATGTCATATCTGAGTCCATTGTCAAGTCCACGGTAATGAAGACTCATCCCTGTTTTTTTTTTCCCCTTAGACTAAGTTTTATGATTTTGGGCATTCTTACTTAGTCAGTGTTCCATTTTCAGTTTAATTTTATATGTCACGAGATGTAGGGGTCCAGCTTCATTGTTCTGGTGTACTACGTAAGCCAGTAGTTTGATTGCAGCTTTGTAGTAAGTTTTGAAATCAAAAGTGTACTTTCTCTGACTTTGTTGCTTTTCAAGACTGTTTTAGCTAATTAGGGCCTCTTGCAATTTTATATGAATGTAAAGATTGCTTTTTCCATTTCTGCAAAAAAATATTTCCGGGAGGATTTTGATGGGGATTCCATTGAATTTGTAGGCCACGTGGTGTAGTCTCTTTGTTGTTCAGTTCCTAAGTCATGTCCAACTCTTTGCAACGCCATAGACTGCAGCATGCCAGGCTCCTCTGTCCTCCACTATCTCTGAGTTTTCTCAAAGTCATGTGCATTGAATTGGTGAAGATATCTAACCATCTCATCCTCTTGCCTCCTCCTTTTGCCTTCAGTCTTTCCCAGCATCAGGGTCTTTTCTAATGAGTTGGCTCTTTGCATCAGGTGGCCAAAGTACTGGAGCTTCAGCATCAGTCCTTCCAATGAATATTCAGGGTTGATTTCCTTTAGGATTGACTGGTTTGATCTTGTAGTCAAAGGGACTCGCGAGAGTCTTCTCCAGCACCACAATTTGAAAGCATCAATTCTTTGATGCTCAGGCTTCTTTATGGTCCAACTCTCACACTTTTACAACTGGAAAATTCGCAGCTTTAACTATACCGACTTTTGTCAGCAAAGTGATGTCTCTGCTTTTTAATGTACTGTCTAGGTTTGTCATAGCTTTCCTTCCAAGGAGCAAGTGTCTTTTAATTGCATGGCTGTAGTCACTGTCTGCAGTGGATTGGAGCCCAAGAAAATAAAATCTGTCACTGTTTCCACTTTTCCCCCTTCTGTTTGCCATGAAGTGATGGTACCAGATGCCATGATTTTAGTGTTTTGAATGTTGAGTTTCAAGGCAGCTTTTTCACTCTTCATTATTATTTAATATACTTATCCAAGGCCCAGAGAGATGAAGTGACTTGCCAAGATCACACAGCTAACTGGTAGTTGGGTGTATTGAGAAACAATATTCTCAACTACAATAGCTGCTCTCTTTCCATTATATCATCCCCCAGACTTTAAATTCCAAGTCAGTAAGGACTTACTACGTCTTAGTTCCTCTTCACTTTCTTTCATTAGGGTGGTATCATCTGCATATCTGAGGTAGTTGATATTTCTCCTGGCAATCTTGATTCTAGCTTGTGAGTCATCCAGCCTGGCATTTCACATGATGAACTCTGCATGTAAGTTAAATAAGCCGGGTGACATTATACAGCCTTGTGGTATTCCTTTCTCAATTTTGAATCAGTCCATTGTTCCATGTCTGGTTTTGGCTGTTGCTTCTTGACCTGCATACAGGTTTCTCAGGAGACCGGTAAGGTGGTCTGGTACTCCTGTCTCTCTAAGAATTTTCCACACCATCAAAGGCTTTAGTGTAGTCAATGGAGCAGACATACATGTTTTTCTGGAATTCCCTTGCTTTCTCCATTACCTAGCGAATGTTGGCAATTTGATCTTTGGTTCCTCTGCCTTTTCTAAACCCAGTTTCTACATCTGGAAGTTGTTGGTTCACGTACTATTGAAGTATAACTTGAAGGATTTTGAGCCTAACCATGCTAACGTGAAATGAGTGCAATTGTACGGTAGTTTGAACTTTCTTTGGCATTGCCCTTCTTTGGAATTGGAATGAAATTTTCAGGCCTGTGGCCACTGCTGTTTTCCAAATTTGCTGGCATATTGAGTGCAGCACTATGACAGCACTGTCTTTTAGGATTTGAAACAGCTCAGTTGGAAGTTCATCACCTCTACTAGCTGTGTTCATAGTAATGCTTCCTAAGGCCCACTTGACTTCACACTCCAGGATGTCCGACTCTAGTTGAGTGACCACATTATTGTGGTTATCTGGCTCATTTAGACCTTTCTAGTTATAGCTCTTTTGTGTATTTGTGCCACCGCTTTTTAATCTCTTCTTTTTCTGTTAGGTCCTTACCATTTTTGCCCTTTATGGAGCCCATCCTTGCATGAAATGTTACCTTGATATCTCCAATTTTTTTGAAGCTATCACTAGTCTTTCTCATTCTGTTGTTTTCCTCTATTTCTTTGCATTGTTCATTTAAGAAAGCCTTAATTATAAGACTTAAAAAAGATTGTGTTTGATAGGAGTAACTTTTCATTTCTGACAGTGGCACCAAGGAACATTTGGAGGAGAATTTAGTCAAATGAGTTTGGAACAGTCTTTATCTATTTCTGACTTTGGGTAAAGCCCTCAGGGATTGTGAAGTGAAGTGAAAGTCACTCAGTCGTGTCTGACTCTTTGTGACACCCATGGACTGTAGCCCACCAGGCTCCTCTGTCCATGGAATTCTCCAGGCAAGAATACTGGAGTTGGTAGCCATTCCATTCTCCAGGGGATCTTCCCAACCCAGGGATTGAACCCAGCTCTCCCTCATTGCAGGAAGATTCTTTACCATCTGAGCCACCAGGGAAGCCAGGGATTGTAGCTGTACTTTTAAAATTAACCAAGTTCTTATTTAATCTGTATCACTTCTAAATTTCCTTAAGTCATGATTTTAGCAATCTAAATAACACCAACTTTTAACTGCTGTTAATAAGACTGAATGAAATATTCTTTTAACTTATGCCTCTGATTTTACAGGAATCCCTTTGGTTATCCTTAAATTTTTCGTTGGGAACTTTTCAGCTCTGTGGTTTTCCCCTTAGAAACTTTTCTAGCCCAGTGCTCTATTGTAGATTTATGTGGTTTTCTATGATGGTATGTATGGTAATTTTCAGTTTTTATTTTTCCTAGTGTGTCTTTCCTTTTGAGGTGTATCTTTTGTTTATTATTTGTTATTTATTATGTATGCAGTTTACTGTGCTAATGCCTTGAAAGACTTCTAGTTTTCATTTGACTTCTGACTGAAACACGAGAACCCTTTGTTTGGTCTTATCTTACAAACTGTGTATATTTGATCACTTCTCACATACAGTATTTCCTTGTGCAGATTGGGTCCTTACTGCTGTTTTACATGAACATAAAACTTTATAAAAATGTCTTGTGCTTTATTCTTACTAGCTTTGTTTTGTGCTGTACTATCTAAATGTCTGTGTCATTTGCAAACCTGAAGATTTCTGTCCCATTTGTTTCTACTAAATCATCTAAATATTTAAAAGAATTGATCTTAGTATTATCTGTGGATGTTTTTGGCTCCTATATGTCTCTATCTGGTTTTCTTTTTTTTTCTGGCTGTGCCATGCAGCTTGCAGGATTTTAGTTCCTCGACAGGGATCAAACCAGGGCCCAGAAAACACAAGAGTCCCAACCACTGAACCACAGGGAATTCCCCTGGTTTTCTTTTTTATCTCTATACTTAAGTTTTCCAGTATCGTATTTTTAAAAGTTTATTTATATCGAACTTGATCAAAACTTAGTAAATAATGGTGTTTAGTTACTTTTGTTCATATATTTTTTGATTCAAAGAATCGGATAGTAGAGCAGAAGTATTTTGTGGGCTTAATGGATTTGTAGCTGACATATTTCATTCCTACCTTATAGCTTCTGGATTGTAAGCTAAGAGTAACTCCTCTCTGCAGTGGAGCCAAAAGGCCTTGCATTAGCCCAGCGAGTGCATTCATGAACTATACCTGTCTCTCTCTCTCCCTCTTTTTCTTTTTCCCACATTACTCAGCTTGTGGGATTGTAGCTCTCCAACCAGGGACCTAACCTGCACCCTCAGTAACTGCCCGGAGTCTTAACCACTATGCTTTGTCTTTTTTGAGGCCACTCTTTCCTTTTGGAAACAATAGATTTTTGGATAAGTGATGTAATTTATTCTCCCTTGGTAGAGAGTGTTCTCTGTGCATTTGCCTTTTCCCCCTCAATGTAGTCGAAGAATTAATCTGACAGGAGTCTATTATTTCTCCTATGGTTTACATCTTTGTGACGGTCAATAGAACTTGAGTCTTTTGTGGCTCTAAGAGTTTTGTTAGATTTTAGCACAGCTCACTTTGTAAAAGGTGTAGAAATGTCTTTTTGTAGCACATTTTAGGGGATGCAGACATTTCACCCCTAAAGTAATAGTGCAACTAAATATGTGAATGTCACCTCAGCCATGAAGTTCTGTTGAACTAGCAGCTAATTGCTAAGAGGATTAACAGCCTTAATTCTGAAGTAGTGAGTTGGTGGTGTAAGAATTAGGCATAAAGTAAATACCATGTAGTTTATTCATATGGATGTTACTACTTTTGTTCATTACTTTTGTGCAGCTTATCTGGTTCTATAATAAAATAGGAAAAAACTTAGAGTCATATGATTTTCTTTGGATTTTAATGTTGTTTTATTTCGTAATAAACTTTAAGCATGCAACATATGTTTTTACTCAGTCCTATAACAATGATGGCTTGAAACCTACTACATATTTTACTAACACACTGACATATTTACTAACACATTATTTCTTAGTTTGTAGTGTATCATTAAATTATAAGCATCATTGTAAAAAATTGCAAGTAAGTAGTTTCAAAAGCTAGAAGCAAATTTTTATGTGTGTTGAGGATTTTCTGTAATTTTAGTGGTATTTAATTGTTAAACTGAGAGAAGAATATTTACAACTTTAGGTCATTTTAATTACATGTGAAATAACATGACAAAGAAGATAAGATGGTTATAGTTTCCCTATTTTTCTCAGCTTTACAAAAAGCACTTTAATATGTGTATGCTTATGAGTATGTGTATGTGTGACTATTTTAAAAGGATTTTTCAGATATGGTAAGTATGACTCTTTGATTTCCATAGAAACGAATTTTGGAGCAGGAAATGACTTAAGTGATGGCCTAGTCTCACTGATGACCTTAGAAATGAGTATAGTTTAGACTATGAGGATAGTCAAGCTGGTTTGCTGGAGGTCACAAGCTGATAGAGTGAGAATGTTGACTTACCTGTTTTCTTCTTCGAGCGAGCAAGCAAGCTCAGTCACTTTAGTTGTCTCCGACTCTGTGCAGCCCTATGGACTGTAGCCTGCCATGTTCCTCTGTCCATGGGATTCTCCAGGCAGGAATACTGGAGCGGGTAGCCATGCCCTCCTCTAGGGGGTCTTCCCGACACAGAGATCGAACCCGTGTCTCTTATGTCTCCTGCATTGGCAGGCCGGTTCTTTACCACTAGCGCTACCTGGGAAGCCCAAACATAACTTTTTTCCCCAATCCAAGTTGTGTTCTAATATGTGAAACATTCTGTACTACCATGACACCAAGAAAGTTATGAATTTCCTTTGGAAACTTTCATAGGAAAATACCTAATTTACTTGGGGGGGAAATGCTCGATAAAATAGTTTTTTGGTAGAGTTCTTTTCTCATATTTTTCTCAAAGGTAGATTATTAAACATGGTTACAGTGACTTCCCTGGCAGTTCAGTGGTTAAAATTCTGTGCTTCCCCTGCAGGGGGCACAGGTTTGATCCCTCATCATTGGGAGCTAAGATCCCACATGCCTTGCTACACGTTCTTTCCCTATACCCCCCCAAAATTAAAGTTACTAAAATGTTGACTGGAAGGAAGAGAGAATTTTTGGAGTGGTGAATGGGCAGGGGTAGGTGGTATGTTAGCAGAATAAGTCATGACTACTTAGAACTCCTCGTGGCTCTAATTGGCATATATCTGTGTCAGAGAGAATGAATCTGCTCCAGGGTTAGGTGGGTATTTCCATAGATAAGGCAAGGCACCCTGTCTGAGGTCACCAGTACGGTTTTCAGGAGAAAAGGGGCTTTTAAGAGTGCATGTCCACTCAAGTCACTTTGTAATTGAAAGTCCTGAGTTGAATAACCTGTTCCTTAAGCTGATTTAGAATAAGTAGATATGTAACTTTAGAAAAATGCATTTTTAAGTGAAAGAAATGTTTAACATAAGCAAGTTAAGTTATAGAAGAGAATTATATGCATTTTATACTTTGTATGTTGGTATGGTTTGCCATTGATCCAGTTCCCACCCCTGTTGTTTACTTGCTAAGTTGTGTCCAACTCTTTCTTGACCCCATGGACTGTAGCCCACTAGACTCCTAGTGGAGTACATGAGATTTTCCAAGCCAGAAGACTGGAGTGGGTTGCCAATTCCTTCTCTATTTAATTGTGTTACTACTACTTGTTTCATAGACTGTGTAAATATATACATACTTGTAGTTTTCCTTAGGATCCCATTTTTGGAATTAAACCAGGTTTGTTCCCCCATGCCCCTTTTGCATATTTCCATATGCCAGCTTTTTATCTGAGACTCACTTTGTAAGGTTCTTTTATAAGTTCTTAGTAACTCTAGTATATAAAATTGAAATGTGTTCTAACTACTTTTGATATAAATCATACTAGTGTAGGCTGCAATGACTTACATCTCCTGTTTCTCTGTATTTGCTATTATTATACTTTTTATTTGAAAAGCTTACTTTTATAGAGTTGATAAGTGGTCTCAACTCCAATTATTTAGGAAGTCTTGCCTTCCTACATTGTTTCATCTGTGAAATGATAAACAGCTAAAAACTGTGTATGAGGAATTAAAGGCCACAATCTTTAAATTTATAAAATTCCCTTGTCATCCAGTCTTTTCCCTTGGTTATTACACGGCTAGATAGTTAGCAACTCCTCAGTGGTCCCACCGCAGTTAGGATAGTCTAAATCTTCACTTAACTGGGAGTGAACTAAAACAACTAACATAAAACACATTCACAGCGATTCTTTAGTACTTACATTATGAATTCAAAAAGATTGTTTTGGAATTTCCCAGAAAAATATGTCTAAGATTTAAAAATTTGAATGGTTCCTTGTCATTCTGGGTAAATAATGGTTTGAGATAGTTTCTCTTTCTTCAATGTGTATTTTTTTGTAGTTGTTTTGTTTCTTATTTTTATTCATCTGAAGGGTTAGCCTAAATTCACAATTTGTATTTCTTAAATCTTTTTTTCTTTCTAGTTTTGGCAAGCGTTCTGCAGGAAGCTTTAGGCGTGGCTGTGAATGCATTGTGTTAGAGCCTTCTGAAATGATTGTGGTAAGAAAACTTCTGTGAAGACTTTTTCCCCCTGAAAAAAGTTATGAAATAAAAGCATTTTCACAAATTGCATATAATAGTGTATTATATATCTTATAACTTTAGATATATTTATTTCATAACTTTTGAGTTTGAGTTCATAATCATTATAATTATTCATGGGATTCAGTTAAGTGAAAAAGAAAATTTAAAGGAGGGTAAGCACCTAACTGTTTGGTGCTTGAACTTTATAAATCTATGAAAATGCCATTTAATTGAAACTTGGGGAGAAAGTGTAGGGTTTTAGATCTCCAAATATTGATTGGAATGAGATACTTCAAATGAGTCACAGTGATATGTATTCAGGCAACAATTAACATAAGGAAGTCACTTCATTTCCTTTAACTAATTGAAAGAAATTTGGGGGACTTTTATGCTGGTTAAACTTTCTGTTGAGATTTTTAATCTCTCTTTTTAACTGTGTGATTTAAAAAAAAATATGCTGAGATAAGATACATGCAAAAAAGATAATGTTAAAATATATATTATCAACATAATTATTTTTCTTGATGCTTTTTTAAAAAAAGCTTGTCACATTCTTAATATATAAACATGATTTAAAGATAGGACAATATGTACCCCTTTTAAAAATCAGCCACAAAAATAAAATTGGAGAGAGCAGTCACTAGAGACTTCAGTTGATTTGAAGCGCATTGTTTCCCATCCAGCACCCATCTGGGAGGGGAAACTTTGTCAATAAATGATGTCCTAAAATAGATGGTGATAGTTTTTTATTCACATTTAATAAAGTATTTGGTAAATACATCTGTTTTCAGATGAGAGGTCGGTTTTTTCCCCCATAATGGAGGAGAGGAATTCCTCAGAGATGGGAACTTCCTCACAAAAGCCAGTGGAAACTTTTGGTGAAGTTTCACAAAATTTACTGTTCAGTAAAAATGTGGCATGGTGGTGAGAAAAGCTTTAGGATTGGAAGAGTGTAGGCAGATACATTAGACTCTCCAGCCATGGGTCTTAAAAAGTGTTTTAGATATTTCCTAAAGAATCTGGCCTCTGTGACTGCTATTTTGTGTTTATCTGAAGGATTTTTGATCTGTAGAATTCCTTGAGGATTGTGTACTTGTCCATATACCAACTACTCAGTTTGCCAGTGTGAGAACCATATGAGAATCTAAATATACTTCTTTCTGTGAGCAGTCCCATTTTCCTTATGTAAGCATGATGAGGATTAGCCAAATGTAACATTTCTTCTCTGTTAGTCCATTCATCACTTTCTAAATGTTTAAAATGAGGAAGGTGTTTTTTGAAAATAATGCTATTTATAAAAAGAAGAAACTGAATCCATAGAATGAAAATAGGAAGAAAAACCCTTAAGTAATCTACCAAAGTCATTTTGCTAGTAGTCGTGTCTGAGTCATTAGGGATTTGTGTTTTTTTTTTTTTTTTAAAGGCAAAACCCAGATTTATTCCATCAGAGTTTTTGTGCTTTAGTTAAGACAATGGAGCTGTTGCTTCATAGTACGTGGTGATGTATCCTGTGAGATCTTTCACTAATAAATCAGGACAAAGACTACTGAAAATATCCTTCCCTTTGAAACTACAGGAAATTCAGGAGTTACCCATATTGTCCTAAGTGGAACTGAAAATGCCTCTCTTATAGAGAAAAGTTACTCAAAAGCAACTAGTTACAGAGAAGCTGAAAAGCAGCTGAAGTCTGTCGGGGTAGTTTGTCTACAAGTGTCTTTGCACAATGAATGAATGTGGCCTACCCGTAAGTTTTGTTCTGCATCTGATCTTAATATGGAACGTGGTGTTTGAGGAAATGAAATTCTGGGGGATTTTATTTCAGGTAGACTATATGGATGAAAATGAAGAATATTTTCAGCGTCAAGCTTCTCATCGACAGTCTCGAAGGAGATTTAGAAAAATCAACCAGAAAGGGGAAAGACAAACTATTATTGACACTGTGGATCCTTATCCTGTGGGCAAACCACCTTTGCCTAGAGGCTATCATACGGTAAGTTATACAAGTATAATAATTGTATTTATCTTTATGATTTTTCATCGGGAGTTTTGTGAAGACATGTGAATTTTCTGTTTTTGATGAGTAATTTCTTTCTGTGGTCCAAAGTGCAGATTTTTTCTGGAAACACACTTAATATGACTAGTTAAAGGAACCTTGAAATAAGTTGTCAAAAGATATTGTTTAGCCTTTTAATTTCTTAAAATGCTCTCAGGATCAGCTTTGTGATCAGCACGCACAATTGTAACTGGGATACTTTTTCTTACCTTAATGTTAAATTTTGTCATCTCCCTCCCCATTCCCAATGACTAGTATTATACGCATTTTTTTATTCAGAAGTTAGATAGCTAAAATTTGCTTATTCTCATAGCTTTTCATACTATTGTGTGAATATTATCTGAGAATTTTTATGTTTAATTTGTTTAGTTAAATTGTTTAATTTGTTTAATATGATGACATGAGAGCTTAATTTGAAAGGTTGCTTCTTTAAATTCCAGGGTAAAGATGATCTGAAGCATTTCTAATAGGTTCAGAGGTTCTCTTCAGTGGTTTCACCACTGAGGTACCATTTATTTTATACATGTTAGATTAATAAGCTACTTTTTATGTTTGAGGAAACTGAGGCAAAGATAATGAGTGATTTATACAAGACCCCAGCGACGTCAGCGTGGGAGACTGTGTTTCTGACTCCTTTCTCTCTGCTCGGGTGCACTGTGTCCATGTCCTCCGGGGGCCCATAGAAAATTGTGGCAAATATATTTGAGGATTTCTATTTTCAAGGAAAAAAGTAACTTGAATTCTTACATGTCATAATTAGGTCAAAGATGGCTTATCTATACTTACACCATTAAATGAGTACTTATTTTTGAAATTAATTTTAAAACAAAAATATGAAAAAATAAAAGTAGTTAATTCACAGCTATTTTATAATTGCTCATTTGTTTTTTTACCTATCCTCTTTCTTTTTGCAAATAAGTATAAATGTAAAACACATGGGAAAATGTATATAGACGTAAAATTATATACTTAATTTTCTGGTAACTTGAAGTGATGTATTTTATACCCACACTTCATGTGTTCTATTTCTGAGAGCTCTTTGTATTTGAATATTTAAGCAGTTTTGACCACCAGCTATCTGCCTACTCCTCTTGCTGCCCATGCACGATTTTAATTTAACATGAATTTCATAGTTGAATCATTTCATTGAGCTCCTTTGGAAAGGGTTGCTTTTGCTCATCATAAAGCCAGCTTTGTTTGCCTGTTGGAGAGACTTAGTATTTTCTTTTTTTTTTAAACCTATGAAAGGTTTTTTGTTACTATTGTCTATAAAAGAAGGTAGTATTTTTAGTGTTGATGTAGTATCATGGAATAAGGAAATATGGATTAAAAATAGTTATACACATTAATAGTACAGACTGCTCATACTGTTAATACTCTTTCTGCTTTGGAATTATTTTTCCAAATTATATTCTATGCTAAGATGTTTAGCGGCAATGTGAGTTACTAAAAATTTAGCATTAAGGCTGATTGGTATGATTTTATAGTTATATATTCCTCTCACTTAACATGGGAGGGTCATTTTATAATTATTTCTCCTATCCCCACATTTTCCCCCTTTATGGAATTCTTTACTCACTTCCTGTACATGACTTCTCTTTTCTTAATCTGATTTTTTAAAAAAATGTGTACTTTTTAACAAAATTATTATTATTAATTTTTTTTAGTGGTTTAAAAAAATGTTTTATCTGGTCAATAGGCACTTTTATGAGGGAAAATTTAGTACTACGGTGAAAAATTTAACTTGCTTAATAATGGATCAGGCACCAGTTTACTAATATATATGACATGTGTTAATTTTCCTAAATGAGTTCAGATGGGCAGCAACAGAGTCATAATTGAAAATATTGAATCCCATCTTTTCATGCAAATTGTGTTTTATTCACATATTATTATTTTATCTAAGTACAGGATTTTAACATATGAACAACAATAACATTTTGAGTTTTTGGTACCCCTGGGTATAAAGAATTACGTGAAGAAGATCATTATTCTTCATTAGCTCTAAGTCACCTTCACTTATTCTGAGCAGAAATACTCCTTTGGAAAGAACTAGGGTAGGAACCAGGGTGAACATTTCTTTGAGAAGGTGCATGGTGCTACATCACCGATGATCTCAGCGGTTGCAGGTGCATTTCAGGTGCATGGCTGAGGAACATAAGGACATCATACATGTAGCCAGGGCTGTATGGTCATTCTTAACCTGATTTAACATGATCTTCATTTTGGCAGATGTACTGTAGCATGTCTGATAATGTCATCTTTTCCTTTCCTCCTCTATGGCACTCATTTCATTTTGGCTCAAAGGAATGCACTAAATCTCAGGTATTGTAATTTGTGTGGTCTCCTAATACTAACCTCAGTTCATTTGTGAGTTTGCATTGTGACTAACAAGTTTATAATATTGACGTGTTTTGCTTGGTCTTGTTCTTTTATATTTTGCCCTAATTTAGTAAAATCTCTTACAACTTTGAAACTATCAGTGGTTTAGGTGATGTCACAGGCGGCTTTATTTGTGCAGACATAGGGATAAACTGCCCACTTGGTTTGAAGAAAGAATAAAACTGCAGCCTACATAGTTTTAAGAATGAGTGGAGTGTTATTCTTAACTAACCTGCTTTGTGCTTAAAGAAATGAAGAAAGACAGGCCGATAGACATCGTGGATGTTTCATCACTTTTTGTGTGAAAATTTTATGGCAAATCCATTAGACATTTACATATTAAAGGCCATAGGTGAAAGCTTTAAATTTCAGGAATCCCAATGTAAGAGCATTTTGGGAGACCACTGGTAAAATTTTAGTCAGAATAAAGGCTTAGTCAAAAAGGAAATAAGAATTTAAAATCCACTTGTATTTTCTTATTTGTGCTTGATTTTTAACTAGCTTTTATTAGTAATAAAAGCTTTTCATGCTTTTATTTCATTCTATGTTTTAATGGAGTCCTGTAGTAATTTGTTTGTTCATTTCTTTCATGCCAGTACATAACTAATTTACATTTTCAGTATTAATCATTTGAAATTTTGGGTCAAATTTAGGGTTATCAGGGAATTTGGAGTCAGGGAAGAAAAACTGATTTCTCGCTAAAAACTTTTTATGGTTGTGTTTTCTTATTGCCCAGGAAAAAGATCATGAGTAATTTAATTCACATTAGAGGAGGGCTCCTGTCAGTATAAAATCTTTGGCTATTATAGTAACCTCACCTAAAAGCATAAAATATTTGTATAACTTTTCAAATTAAAATGAGGCTCTTACTTTACATTCTGTGTAAGAAGATGCATATTAAAATGGCACAGATTACTTGATTGCTCTACTGTGTTTTAGAAGCACTGCTAATTTTTCAGTGATGTGGTAAATCTTAAAAAATGATAGTTTTTTTGATAAAATTTTGATAAAATTATATACTTTTTTTCCGTTGCGCCTCTGTTTTGAGTTTTTGTCTGCTATATACTTAAAAGTGTGTAACTTTGCTATTTTAAAAGATACTATTTTAAAATGTTATTAATCCTCTTCTTTTTCATTGATAATATGAGAAATTACTGGTTAGTCTAATTCCCATTTAGAATTAGGAATTGAATTGAAAATGTGCACTAAATTACAATGTATACCTTATGTACACTTTTTAAACTTAGATGTGTGACAGCAGTTTGACAGATTATAATAATTTTTTCAGTAACACGAATACTCATATAGTCCATGTAGAGTGTTTTCAGGTCACTTTTTCAAGGCAAGTGTATGAGATTTGCAGAGAATAAGCATTTTAAAATGCAGCGAGAAGGCAAGATTGGAGATGGCTTTCATTAGCATTTTCTTACATTTTGATGAGTTGAGTTGAAGCTGTATTTAAGAATGCCAGAAAATAGGATGTGACATGAATTTTCAGTCTTCTGGTGGGTAAAGGTGGTAGAGTGGCAGGTCATGGATAAAATTCTTGGCAGAGGCTGGAAAATTGGGGGTCATTCCTGGACTGATTTGGTACTTTGGGCAAGTTTACGTTGTCAACAGGTTCAGAATAGGATGGGAAAACATGTTTATTTTACCCCTAATTGCAGATTCTTTCTGCAGTCATGGGTAATTTATTTTAGAAGTTGGGTGGGTAAGAAAATCTGAGTTCCATAATAAAAATGGAGAGGATAAGTGGAAAGAAGGACTTAAAAGGCAGATATGCGTGCATGCTCAGCCATGTCCTACTCTTTGTGACCCTATGGGCTGTAGCCCACCAGACTCCTCTTTCCGTGAAATTCTCCAGGCAAGAATACTGGAGTGGGTTGCCATTTCCCGGGAAGCCCCTAAAAGGCGGCTTTTTACCTTACTTCTACCTGGCTGTAGGTATTGGGAAGCTGGCACATGCCTATTTTGTCATCTTTTATTCCTCTTATTTTTTTTAAAGCAGAAAAAAGGAAAAAGAACAGCTCTGTCCTCTTCCTAGTTTGGAAAGAGCAGAACTTATATAGAGACATTATACTGCTGATGGGGACTGTTGATCTGTCTGTTTGATCATGGGGTTCAGGGTTCTTCTCATGTGTGTGTTCTTACCCTTAGTACAGGCTGTCTCTGAATGCAGCATATATTTTTGACAGTGGATACACCCACATTGTCATGTCATTGTCACACAAGTCCATAGTTTTTATTATTGGTGTATGAAAATGTTAAGACATAATGATCTTTGAATTATGTAGATGGATAGATAGATATTACAGATGCGTTTTATTTTTTAGGATTCATTTATTTATGGCTGCGCTTGGTCTTTGTTGCTGTATGGGCTTTCTCTAGTTGCAGGGAGCAGGGGCTGCTCTTTGTTGTGGTGCTTGGACTCTTGGCCACACAGGCTTCAGTAGTTGTGGCTCACAGGCATAGTTGCGGCTCATGGGCTTACTTGCCCCACAGCATGAAGGGTCTTTCTGGACCAGGGATTGAACTCATGTCCCCTACATTGGCAGGCAGATTCTTAACCACTGGACCACTAGAGAAGCCCACAGGTTCTTAAATGCATTCTTATGTTTTATTTTATTAAAACAAATATATATTATACAGAGATATTAAACTGAAGACTAAAGAAAGCTTGTCCTGTCTACAGTGTGGATTTTATATATCGCAACTGATGGTTCCTTCCTTTGCAGCCTTCCTGGGCTGGTTGCAAAATTAGATGGTCTCCACACTTAGAGGCTCTTATTGACTTCCCACCCCCACTCCTACTTAACTCCCAAAATGTGGCTTTACTTCATGCTAATTTGAATTAGTATTCAAACACAGTATAACATGAAACTTACAACGTCTTGATCAATGAGAAATTTTTGAAATAACAAGAACTCATTGGTCGTAGTGTCCAGGCTTCCCTGTACCTCAGCTGGTAAAGAATCTGCCTGCAATGCAGGAGACCCCGGTTTGATTCCTGGGTCAAGAAGATCTGCTAGAAAAGGGATAGGCAGCCCACTCCAGTATTCTTGGGCTTCCCCAGTGGCTCAGCTGATTAAAGAATCCACCTGCAATGCGGACGTTTGATCCCTGGGTTGGGAAGATCCTCTGGAGAAGGGAGCAGCTACCCACTCCAGTATTCTGACCTGGAGACTTCCATAGGCTATACAGAGTCTCAAAGAGTCGGACACGACTGAGCGACTCACTCATCAGTTATAGAAAGAAGTATCTCCCACAAATTCTGTTAGTAATCCTTTTCTACAGTGGGAATATATTCTTCAGGGTACTGTTTAATAATTACATATTGAATTTTTCAGTGGATTAGGCTTATTTTAAAGTTCTTAGTGCAAGTATACAAAATAATAACAATAGTTCATAAAATTAATATAATCTAAGTTGAATACAATGTAGTATTATAAAACATTATGGGATTAATTTTTTATTATAGTCAGTGATAATACAATATTTTTAACATGTAGCACCAATGTAATAAGCCTTATAAAAATAAGTCCTATTTTTAATAAGGTTATTCATCATAATATAAGACAAGTCCTATTTCTTCTAATGGTTATAGAATCATTCTATCTAGGTTATATTTATTTTATATATCTCTGAAGTAGATTTTTTTTAAGTGATAAGATTTAAGTTGGTTTCATCTTCAGTTAAGGACTTCTTGGTAGATTAATTATAAAAAAGCAGATATTGAAACATGAAAAAATTACAGTGTTTGTGTGATTGTGCGCATTTATTTAACTCTAGACTTTTTGACTGGAGCTGTTGTTCTTGTGTTAGAAATAGACAATATTTTCCCTCATATCATGGCTTTGCTTTGTCACTTATTCTTTAATTTCTTACTGAGGTCTTCCTACTTTAAGCCAATATATGCTACTTATGAGTAAGATCATATGTTGTGTACCAGTGACTTGTGTATCTACTAAATTTCATGGAATATCTAGGCCTTAGGATTTTAGCTTCTAACAATCAGTTCATATCTCACTTGACACATTTGTTCATATGATGATATTCACCATTTGTTTATATCCATATAAAGAAATTATTCAAGTATAGGAAAATTTTTTGAGTAGTTTTATTCTGTATCTTTCATCAAGTGTTTGTTTGCTTAATTGAATCTAAAGACTTTGTTTTCAATTTAGTCATCAGTACCTCTCTGAGTTACAGTAGGATGGAGTTTCAGAAAATTTGTGTGTTCTATTTTTGTATCATACAGAGGAAAGCTCAGTTAGTGTTTTCATTTATATATTTTTATTCATTCAATGAATATTTAATTGAATATTCACCTTACTTCAAGGTTGTGCCAGACTCCATGGCCTTAAAGGTGTACAGGACAGAGTCTGCCCTCATTGACTTTACGGTCTCACATAGAATACAGATAAATCAATGGGCAGCTAAAATTGAGGGGAATTCAGTTACTGTGCAGGCTCAAAAACCAGGCTTCTTGAGGAACCAGGTATGGCTTCTTGAATGGCTTTACTATCTTGGCTCAAAGGAAACTTCTTTCATCCCCAAAAGCCCAAGAAAAGTAAATGTGAAAACAGAATTGGGGAGTGAAGAAGGAAAAGAGGGGATGTGCATAGACTGTTAGAGAGGAGTGATGGATACACTCCCACACACACACACACAAAACCCCATACATTCTGGTAGATACTATTTGCTGTGTGCATGCCTTATATTTTACATTTACTTCAAAGTCTCTTTTAAAGAGAAGTGTCCAGAGTACCCTTTGTTTTTCATGCTTATTTTCAGCCGGTTTACTCACTCCTCCTCACCTGGATCATGTTGCATTTTAAAACCCTGCAGAAAGCTCCCTGTGGAAAGGTCTCTGAACAATAGTGGACATAACAGCAGTGTGCCATATGCACTGCATTCCTGGCAAAATGCAGCCTGTGAAAGCTGCTGCGGTGGTCTCAGTCTCCTTGCTTTGGGGGGACCGTTTCTCTTTCTTGCAGTTATAATCAGGTATTTATGTTGGTTTAATTTATACAGATTGAGAAATTACCCTATCGAGTCTGTTTAGAAATCAAAATGTAAATCAGGAAATGGTGTAAAACATGAAATGATTTATCTCGCGCTATTAACCGCAGGCATTGCAAATTGATGCAAGGTGGTTGAGAATACTGTGCAGCACGCTGTTTACACAAGTTTCAGCTTCTGTTAGAGGATGTCTATTTTTATATATGACATCATCGCTGCTGCAGAACTCCCGTGGCCACTGGGATTTACTGTTCTTTCATTCCATTCTGAAAGAAAGCTTGTATTGATGTCATAATTGGACCCATCTTTTGGTTGCACTTGGAAATTGAAAGTAATAAGGGTGTTGTGTAGCAAGTCATGCAATATTTCAAGCAATTTATTTGTCAGAAAGATCACTGCCACTTTGTCTTGCCTCAAATTGTGAACACTGATGGCTCTCTGTGCCTGTTCATGTTTTAAATATACTTGGCTAAAATTTAACTTTTAGTTTCAACAGCAAAGGTCCTTTCATCTTCAGCCATTTCATCTCATATGTGATTTTTTTTTTCTTTTCTTTCCTTTTTTTTATTTATTTAATTTTTTGTCATGAGATTTTGCAATGTCATATGCTGATTTTGAAAAATCTTTTTTCCTTGGAAAAATCTACTGTGATATTCAGACCTATTTCCTACCAGTGCTGAATTAACCTTTCCTACCAGTACTGAATGGATTGAGTTATCCATTCTAAGTTGTCTGTTTTCACTATTTGCAATATTAGGGTACTAGAAATGTTCTCTTTTGATTTTGAATCCTGTGTTAAAACACCATTGACTTGAAATACCTTTATGTTAGTTAGAAGGTATTGTTGACTGACCTCTGGGAGAAACTCTAGCATGTGATTCAGTGTATGGGTATTAGGTTGACATTACTTGTGAAAAGAAAATATTAATGATTCATCTTAAAATAGTTTTTGAATACCTGCTAGATTTTATACACTTTTATGTATATAAATTATCCTCCTTATCCTCTCAAAAAATTTGTCGTTATTCATATCTCAGTAGGAAACTTTTTTCCCTTTCTTTTAAGAAAACTAGGAACAAAGTTACTGTTTAAAAAAAAATTACAGCTTTATTGAGTTACAATTCATATGCCACAGTTCAGTTCAGTTCAGTTCAGTCACTCAGTCGTGTCCGACTCTTTTGCGACCCCGTGAATTGCAGCACGCCAGGCCTCCTTGTCCATCACCAACTCCCAGAGTCTACCCAAACCCATGTCCATCAAGTCAGTGATGCCATCCAGCCATCTCATCCTCTGTCATCCCCTTCTCCTCCTGTCCACAGTCCTTCCCAGCATTAGGGTCTTTCCCAATGAGTCAACTCTTTGCATGAGGTGGCCAGAGTTCACCTATTTAACTTTTTTTTTCTTGTTTTATAAAAAATATGTAACACTAAATGTACCATCTTAACCATTTTTAAGTGTACAATTCAGTGGTGTTAAGAGTATCATAGTAAGGACTGACGTGAGCATACCCAGTTAACAAATGTACCTTTCAGCCTTGGTGATTGTTTAAATTACATGTAGGCTGAAAAACAACTTTAAGATATTTTGGGAAAAAATAATTATAGAATCTATTGGGGAAAAAAAGCCTTACTGAACAATTGTTTGTATTAGAGCAATTTCTTATGGAGTCAGTAGCCTTTATTTTTCCTGTGTCTTCCTTTGTCTCTCTCAAGTGTAATATTGGTGGTGGTTGGATGTGAGATGGGGTTTAGAACTGCTAGCCTAGAGGAGAAATGACATGACCTCAGAGTAGCCTGGATCTGAAAAATGAATTGCTAATTGCAGTAAACAATGGGATAATTCCGAAGGGAAAAATTTGAAGATGAGAAAGAATTTGGGCTGTCTTGACTCTTATTCAGATATCTGTGAAGATGGTAGTGTTAATTGGTCACCTGTGGTTTTGGTACAGTCCAGAAGGCATTTAGGAGTGTCAGAAGATAGGTTAAAATCTTAAAATAAGTTCATTTGTGTAGTTCTATCTTCTATCCATTTCTTTATACAAAATTTTAAACTGAATCTTCAAAAACATGTTTGAATTGTCAGGAATTTCAGAATACTCAGAAATGTTATTAGGAAAAAGATCATGTTGCCATTTGTTAATTCTGGAATAAGCACATCCCAATTCTCTAATGCAGAGAATACTTGGGTCTCAGTGATATTCTTGGTGATTGAAATTGATGCCCTTGACAATAATGGGCATTCTTTTTTTTTTTTCCCAAGGATGAATTTTTTCTTTATTGATGTATAGTTGATGTACAATATTACATATTACAGGTATACCATGTAGTGATTCACAGGTTTTAAAGGTTATACTCCATTTATACTTACTACAAAATATTGTTTTTCAAATATTAGCCCATCTCTGAGTTACTAGGGTAAAAGCCACTTGATTACGACACATTATCCTTTCAGCGTGAGTTTAACTTTCTCAAATTTTGTTTAAATTTTTTGCATCTATGTTCATAGTTTTTTTTTTTTTAATTAAACATTTTGTGTTGGAGTATAGCTAATTAGCATTGTTGTGATAGTTTCAGGTGAACAACTCAGTCAAAAATGTACGTGTCTAGACTCTATTCTTCCCCAATCTGCCTCCCATCCAGGCTGAATAATGGACATTCTTAACAAGTACTTCAGTCTTTATATTGCTCCTTGGTGCAAAAGTTTGCCTAACTTTTAGGACTTACTTTAGTTTCATGGGGAGAGTATGGGCAGCTAGTGTTCCTGCAAGTGGGTTGAGTGTTTAGAAAGTTCAGCTGAGGTAGGATCTTACTGGGTTTTGTCTTCAAGGAATGTAAGGACAGCTGACAACTGGATTAAAAAAAAAAAAAGAACTAAGAGGCTGATTATTTTCTGGTTCATCTCTCAGAGCAGCAGTTGTCAAACTTTTCCATCTGAGGACTCCTTTACACTCTTCAAACTTTCTGAGGGCTCCATCAGCTTTTGTTTATAAGAATTATCTATATCATTTCTTGGCATGTTAGAAATTGAAACTGAGAAACTTAAAAGTATGTATTTGTTGGCTAATTAAACACAATAAACCCATTTTAAGGTTTTTTTAAGTGAAAGATGACTGTACTTTACAAAACAGAAAAAAATGTAAGGAGAGTGGTGATGTTTCATAGTTTTGTGAATCTGTTTAATGTCTGGCCCAATGGAAGACATCTGGATTCTCATACCTGCTTCTGTTTTCAGCCTGTTGTGATGTGTTCTTTGGGTTAAAGTGTATAAAGTATGGACAGGGAGGAAAATTTTAACAGCTTCTTCAAATAATTTTACTGTTACACTCCATCAAAACTTGACAAGTGATAGTTCCTCAAAGGTTCCATTGCCATGAGGACTATAACACCCTGTAAACTTTTAAAACTCGTCCTTCCTGACACGTGGAATAGGTCTTTCTACTCATGTGTGATTTTATATCACGCATTGGTCGTTAAATTTAGGTCTTCTGAATTTTGGAATGTTATACAGTATTTAAAAAAAAGCATGTTTGTTAATATCATTACCAGTCTCATTTTAAAAGGCCTTAATTATTGGGAAGCTGTAAAGCTTATGGTATTGGATATGTTTTCCCAACATCTAATTTTTACTTGAAAGCTAAAATTCTATCCTTGGCAAAGTGCTATAAGCCATTTTCCTCAAGGTGACAAGCTCAGTTTGTGCACTTACAAGAAAATATGGGCCAAGTACCCAATTTTGAGTAACCCCAGCTTGTCCATTTTGTCTTCTTTCACATAAAATTAGTTTTCATGGAAAACCAAGTACAGGGCCCTTCTGAGAGCAGTGCCCTTAGACTGTACACCTACGAGGCTGCCTGTCCTCATTTCCTGTGAAATTTTCCCCCTTACCTCTTTTTCCTTCTTCCTTAATCACCTTATAGATTCTAGGAGAAAATGGAAAGGTCCCAAGCTAAGGTGGGATGGAATCAGAAGAATTTTTAAATGTTTCACATTAAATAATTGTTTTAAATATATTAATTGTAGTGGGTGGTTGCCAACAATCCATTTTGTAGTTACTGTGTGAAAGTGAAAGTGTTAACCACTCAATCTCATCTGACTCTTGTGACCCTATGGACTGTATCCCTCCAGCCTCCTCTGTCTTGCCTGGATTTTCCAGGCAAGAATACTAGAGTGGGTTGCCATGCCCTCCTCCAGGGGATCTTCCTGACCCAGGGATTGAACCCGGGTCTCCCGCATTGCAGGCAGATTCTTTACCAGCTGAGCCATCAGGGAAACCCAGAAGTAATCTTTAAAGGTAGATATTTTTTACTTTATTTATTTAGCATTTTTCATTTAGAGCATTTTTCTCCTTAGGAATTTTATTTTGGGGTCTCCCCAGAAAGTTCTGTGACTCCTCTTCCCTATTAAGATAATTATGAGCCATTATGTGAAATTATAAAATATTTAAAATTTTAATGCAAACATTTGTGTGGTATGAAAGTATATCATAATGGTAGTGTCATTAGATCACCTTTAAAACTTGAATTTTTGGTCTTACGGTAATGTCAGTAAGACTAGTGTTTGGTGTCCCTAACCAGCCCCCCCCCCCCCCCCCCCCCGTACCCTCAGAAAAAGATCATCACCAGGAGTAGTTTCAACACCCTCCTTTGGGTGATTAATACTTAAGTTCAGGATAATATATTACAGATTGTTTCAGTTTGATAGTGCAAAATAAATAAACAGTACCTAGCAGTGTATTTAAAACTTCTCAAACTTTCTTACTGGTTTGCCAAAATTCTGTTTTTATCCTCTAGTTTGAGTATTTCTTCTTTTTTTCTTTCCTTACTGGCTTCCCTTTTCTTTTTTGATCTAAATCGGTATGCTGTCGTCACTCTTTTCTACTTGTCCGCCTTATGTTAAGACACCTGCGGCTAGTTCTCTGTCTTCACAATGTGAGGTTTGCTTCTCGTGGTTGTGCTCTAATTTAACGCAATTCAGTAATCATCTGCTCCGGCAGGATGTCTGAAAGGGTAGCCCTGTCTTTGGGAAGGGGCTGGAAGTTTTCCCTGCTCCTGACTTTGAGATGGTGGGTTTGCCCTGGGAAGAGCTGGAGTGTCTGTCTACATGTGCATTCCTTATAGGGTCCATTGGTCACTGTAGATTCCTGCATCGCTTCTCGCTTAGAGAAATTTCCCCTTTAGCTGACTGTCCCACTTTCTTCCTTATTGCATTTTTTTCCTTTATTGTAAATACCATGCTTTCTAGTAGTTTGTATAGTATTTTTTTTGTATAGTATTTTTAAGTTTTTTATTTAAGTATAGTTGAATTTACAATGTTGTGTTAATTTCTGTTGTACAGCAAAGTGACTCAGTTATACATACACACACACACACATATATATACACACACACACACACACACACACATTCTTTTTCATATTCTTTTCCATTATGGTTTATCACAGGACATTGAATATTGTTCCCTGTGCTATACAGTAAGCCCTTTTTGTTTATCCATCCCGTGCATCAGGGGTCCCCAACCCCCCAGGCCATAGATCCTACCGGTGGCCTGTTAGGAGCCCAGCTGCATAGCAGGAGGTGACACAGTTGAGCCAGTGACGCTTCACCTGTGTTTACAGCCGCTCCCCATTGCTCACATTACCATCTGAGCTCCGCCTTCTGTCAGATCAGCGGCAGCATTAGATTCTCATAGGATTATGAACCCTAATGTGAACTGTGCATGCGAGGGATCTAGGCTGTGTGCTCCTTATGAAAATCTAATGTCTGAGGACCTGAGGTGGAGCTGAGGTGGTGATGCTAGCGCTGGGGAGTAGCTGCAAATACAGATGATCATTAGCAGAGAGATTGGACTACACAGAGACAGTTATAAATCAGTTGCTTGCAGGCTCACATCAAAACCCTATCAGTGAGTGGCAAGTGACAACTGTATAATTATTTCATTATATATTACAATCTAATAATAGTAGAAATAAAGTATAAGAAATGTAATGTGCTTGAATCATTCCAAAACCGCCCCACTCATCACCCCCTGATACCATCCCCCCTGCCCCTCACCTCCCCGCCCCCGCCCTGTCCCCATCAGTCCATGGAAAAATTGTCTTTCATAAAACCACTCTCTGGTGCCAAAAGGATTGAGGACTACCACTGTATACACTAGTTTGCAGCTGCTAATCTCAAACTCCCAATCCTTCCCTCCCTCCCCCTTGGCAACCACAAGTCTATTCTCTATGTTTTGATTTTGTTTCTGTTTCATAGATGGATTCATTGGTGTCATATTTTAGATTCCACATAAAAGTGATACCATATGGTAATTGTCTTTGTCTGACTCACTTCACTTAGTATGATAATCTCTAGTTGCATCCATGCTGCTGCAAATGGCATTATTTCATTCTTTTTTTTTTTTAATAGCTGAATGTATAGTATTAATATTTTATTAGTTTTGGGTTTTCTCTTTAAAAAGTCCACTGGATTGAATTGTGTGTTTTAAAATTTTGGCCCAACAGATTTTTTTGTTTGCTTTTTGTTTCACCTCCTTGAAAAAACATTAGCTATAAAATAACACGCCATCAAGAAAAATAGGTTTTCTTATACACTGGCTCCAAGGCAGTCTTTTAGTAAGCATTTCAGACACACTGTACAGTTTGCTTGTGTCCATCACACTGTGTACTAATCAGGATGATTTCTGAGGGTCATTTCTTCTTTCTGATTTCTTTTTGCCTGTCCTATCCCAGTTTGTTTTGGGGGTCAAGTGTAGAATGAGTGAGTGAATGCTACTTATTCTGTCTAGTGTTTCATGATAAGATTTATGTTTATGTGTTAATCCCATGAACTGCTACTGTATGGTACGATAAGGAGATATAATTGTCCATGAATGTGATTCATCTGGCCAGTTGTGAGTAGTTCTAACAATTGTAGTTACCTGATCTGTACAATTAAATATTATAATATTTTTCTTTAAAAATATCTGCATGGTAGTAATTGAAAATTTCAAAGTACAACTAAAATATGAACAGGTAGAGTACTCTAAGTTTTTAGTTTTTAAGGAGAGGAAGAAAGTAGATGTGTGGTTTGGGCTTTGTTTGTTTATTCATTTATTTATGGAAAGGAAAATTGAATATTGTCATCTTAAGCTCCCCTGGTCATATTGGGAGGCTGACTTCTTTTTCAAAGGGACATTTAAAGAATTTCTGTGGCACCTAAAATATTTTCTATATTGAGACCATCTCTTCTATATTTAATTATTTTCCAGGCAAATTAACTTGGAAGCATTTCCTGTCTGGAATATATTTAATTACATCAGACAGGCAGTCACAGTTCTATTCCTGGTCATGAAGTCCATTGATGAATGCTGCCTTCTAGAAATACTGTTATTTTCTTGTAGAGTGAAGATTATTGAACCATTATGAAAACTTATACATATTGCTATTTATTTGAAAACAGATTTTTAAAAATGAAAATAGGTTTGTTAAAAATTAAATTTCCTGAAGAGTCAGCAGAGGCTTCAAAAGCAGATACTATCTTGTATGCTGTTGTATACCTTTTGCACCACATAGATGCTGTTTAGTAGGTCCTCAGCAGTATTGTGGTTCTGTACTGAGGTCTTTGGGTCAAATTCCCAGAATTAGCATGAGTTAACATTACTAGGAAAGCCATCATAGATCCACCTGCATTGACAGTTCTATACAAGAATATATGCCATCTGTATAACATTAATTAATGGGTTGCCCAAACCTTGAGTGCCAGTGAATTTTTTGAATTTCTTGGAAGGAGTAAAGTTGACCCTTATTGAATACTTATGACATACACCAGTCGGCTGGGTGTTTTTTTCCTGATTACTTATTTAATTTTTGGTTGCGCTGGGTCTTCATTGCTGTGTGCAGGCTTTCTCTAGTTTGCAGAGTGGAGCTACTCTCCAGTTGCAGTGAGCGTGCCCCTCACTGTAGTGGCTTCTCCTGTTGGGCAGCGCGGGTTCTAGGTACACGGGCTTTCATAAGTTGCAGCACGAAAGCTCCGCTGTTGGGGTGTGCAGCTGTGGGCATGAGGCCTTCAGCAGTTGTGACTTGAATGCTCAGCACAGGCTCAGCAGTCGTGGTGCACAGGCTTAGCTGCTCCAAGGCATGTGGGATCTTCCTGGACCAAGAATTGAACCCATGCCCCCTGCACTGCCCGCCAATGATAGGAGTCTATCATCTCTACCACCAGGGCAGTCCATCAACTGGGTGTTTTTTTTCACATATTTTCTCAATCTTTCTGCAGTTTTGAAAGCTTGGTGATGGTGTCTCCACTGTTAGGAGATAACCATCCTAAGGCCAGAGGTGTCAGGTAATGTGTTCAATGTTCATGGTCACACAGATAGAGTCGAACAAAGACATAGGTCTTTTCTGTCCCTGGTACATGAAATTCCTTATTTTTTAAAATGAATTTAGCACATATTGCTTTTATGTTACTTAAATTTTAAATTTGATCTAAAAGAAATATATCTCAAATAATTCAACCACCTTAGATGCCTACAATTTAAGTACCTTTAAAAGAAATAGACTGGAGCATAGAATGTCCACTGTTGCTGAGGCTAAAGCTCCAATAATTTGGCCACCTGATGCGAAGAGCCAACTCATTGGAAAAGACCTTGATGCTGGAAAAGGTGGAAGGCAAAAGGAGAAGGGGGCGGTGGAGGATGAGATGGTTAAATGGTATCAGCGACTCAATGGACATGACTCTGAGCAAACTCAAGGAGATAGTGAAAGACAGAGGACCTTGGCATGCTGCAGTCCACGGGGTTGCAAAGAGTCGGACATGACTGAACAGCAGCAACAAGAATATCCACTGTTATAGGTGCTGACTGATTCATCAGTCTTTTTTTGTTGGAATTAGGTGTTTTCCCTTTTTGAACCGTGCACCTCTCATTAGTAAAGCATAACATTCCCGGCCTCCCCTCCCCACCCACCCCCACCCCCCTGCTATTTAGCCTTTCTGCTGCTGCTGCTAAGTCGCTTCAGTCGTGTCCGACTCTGTGCGACCCCATAGACGGCAGCCCACCAGGCTCCCCCGTCCCTGGGATTCTCCAGGCAAGAACACTGGAGTGGGCTGCCATTTCCTTCCCCAATGCATGAAAGTGAAAAGTGAAAGTGAAGTCGCTCAGTCGTGTCCGACTCTTAGCGACCCCATGGACCGCAGCCTACCAGGTTCCTCCGTCCATGGGATTCTCCAGGCGAGAGTACTGGAGTGGGTTGACATTGCCTTCTCCTTTTAGCCTTTCTAGCTTCATTCTAATACAGAAATGGATTTTCACTAGCAACTACCATTTCATAACAAAGGATGACTGAGTGATTAATTAGTGTATTTTAAAAGTTAGATCCCCTTAAGCCAAATCTTTCTTAAAAATCTTTTGTAAAAACTATGACTTTCTAATGAACCAAAACAGTTCACAACTGTTTAAAAATAGTGATCCTTTTTAGAGATTAAAACACTGCCACAAAATCACTTGTGTATGAGAAAATATTGTCAGTGTTTTGGTAGTATTTAGGAATATTGTGCCATCTCTAAAACATTGTCTAGTTATATACAGCTTTTAATAATTCAAATTATTGCTACCATTAAGAGAAACACCTTTTACTTACGTTTTTCTAGGTTTGACAGCATTTAATTTGCAAATTAAGGGATGTTAACAAGAAAACCTTTAAACTATTGTCCAATTATCATTATAATTTTTTTTTTAAAAGTAAGGACATTTTAATATTTCCTTCACAGCTGCCAAAGTAGGAGGACAAAGATCTCAGAATAAAGGAAAGTTGCCACCGGGATATGGATATCTTATCCTATGATAGATCCATTTTCATTCAGATGGTCTTCTCTTTCTTATTACCCATCTCTATCTTATCACCCCCATCTTGCTACTAGCTAATATTTGGGAACAGCCATGTTAGGTAAGATAACTTTAAGAACTTAAAAGGATTTTAGGAATCTGCCAGCAAACCACTTAATACAATTTATTTTTTCCTATGTAATCACTGATATTCATCCTCTGCTTTTTTTATATTTTTATTAATAATTACACTTAGCACTGATATTTGTGAGATTCCATACATAACATCTGTCAAAATTGCACACTACTGCTTGGTACAAAAAAGAGTTTTGTAAATCATACCAGTTATTGTTTATTGTAGGAAAAGCCTTATTCAGAAATTTTCCTCATGCTTAGCTGAAATCTGCCTCTCTATAATCTTAGTTTAGGCTTCTTGAAGGTTCTAGATATCTCTTAAAGCAGGACAAATAAATATTCCTATTCTGTTTTCCTGTAACTGTGCTTCATATATTTAAGGACACCCTGCTTTGTCCAGCCTCTCATTCCTAACTTCTTGTAACTTCTCCAGCACCTTGGCATCTGGATTTTCTGCTGTTCGAATGTGATAAGTTATTCATCTCTCCTAAGTCCTGATGTCTAGAATGGGTTGCTGTCAGTTACATGAAGTTGTGCAACTTCATCTTCTCCTGTGCTAGCGACAGCAGACCTTCCTATGTCCGCACCCTGCGCCTTATATGTCTGATAATGTAACCTGAGATTATATTAGGGTTTCCAGACATTGTGGAGCTCACCTTTGCAGATAACCCTTGCCACCTCCTACCCTGCCATGAATTGTTCCTCTAGCCTGATCTTCCCTATCTTATTTAATGAATGACATTTGGATGGTATACATTGTAAGCTGTTGAATTTAGATTTGCTGGTTTTCCTCTACTCTTTTCACCTGTCAAGTTAATTAAAACACCTAATTTTGTCATTTAGCAAGTTGGACATATTTTTTGAATGTACAACTATCCTGTGTCTATGTCCTCGTTTTATAACTGGTTTAATACTGGGTTGCCCCTAAAGTTCATTCGTTTGAGGAATATGTTGTTCAGTACAGTTCGTGGTAAAAATGGAAAACGTGTCTTTTAGTTTTTACTTAAAACTGAACATACTTTTTGTTTTTCAGTCACTAAGTTGTGTCCAACTCTTTGTGACCCCATGAACAGCATGAGTGAACTTCTCGGTCAATCCAAAATATCCAATAACATTTCACAGATTACTTTTGAAAAAGTTTAAGTGAAATCATGCATTCATTCTTCATTTAAACAATTACTATGTGTTAAGTAGTAGAAATAAAACATAATTTATCATTAACATATCAGACAAATAAAATGCTGTATGGTCCTGCCTTCAACTAATTTACATTCCAGTTTGTGGTCAATATTTCTCCTTTTGTTGAATAGAAATAGATAATTAGCAATGTATTGTGCTCATGCAAACATACTAATCATAATGGAATAGGTTACATGTCAAATTACTAATAAAGATAATAGTTGCCATTTATATTTGGAGTAGTGTTGCTCTATGAAATACTGCAGTCAGGAGCCCACTTTGAGGCCTTGTCTTTAGAAAAAGCAGTGAAGTGATTACAGTTACAAGGATTCTGCCTTTGAACTTGAGCAATTTGAGATGAAGTCTGGTCTTTTCTTAAAACAGGTTCTAGAGAATGAGGTAAGCTTTATGAAATCAGCTGTTGAAGTCTGTTCATGTTTCAAATAAGTGCATTTTGAAAAGCCCCATTCTGTGTGTTGGAATTTCTAACTCGCTTACAGACTTCTTTTTTTTTGTTTGTTTGTTTTTCTGCATGTCTCCATTTCATGCCAATTTTTTTTTTTAGGCCGTGCTGTGCAGCTTGCAGCATCTTGGTTCCCTGACCAGGGATTGAACCCCTGCCGTGGCAGTGAAGGCACTGAGTGCTAAACATTTGACTGGCAGGGAACTCTCCATTTCATGCCATCTTTTAATCTTTCTCTTCTTATCATGATCCATGTACAGGTCGGTTAATTAGTTATTACAGGTTGGTTAATTAGTTTTTCAATTGTGAGTCAGATTCAGCCTATGTAGTTCGTTGTCAGACCCCCTTTTGTGAAAGAAAGACATTGCCTAAAGATTTCTTTGAATATATCTTGTAAGTATATCTGGCTTGACATTATATCTTTTTTGGACTCACAATTAGATCTTGCTGATAATAAGTGCTAAGTCAAGTAATGGTTCCAAGTATTTCTAAAGCCTCCGTTAAACTAAACTCAGATATTTATTCAACAGTTATTATGTCAGGCATAGTGTTGATATCTCTTATTTTATTTCATAAATTGTTTTAAACAAAGAACCTGAGGTTCCTTTTTATTGGTCAAAGTAGAAAAAATAAAAAATCTATAGCCCAGATTTCCTCTGTGAGGAGGATGTGTGTGTGGGACCTGTCTGAAGTTTACCCAGAGGTGAAATAGATTATGTGAAATGTAGAATTGAGTTAACGGTGTGAAGAATTTGTCAGATTATCAACATTTCTTTCTTCTTTTTTTCAAGAAAGAAATCATAATACTAATAGGATATATTGGGTTTAGGAAAAGAGAAGTGAAACTTTGACCATACCTAGCACAGTTTTGCATTGGCTTGGTGCTTATGGATTTGATGTGGTCATATAGAAAATAGCATTTTAAAATGTCATTTCTTTGATGAACAATAAAACATTAGGATTTATGTTTATAAAATTTTATGTTTCCAGTATTGAAGAATAAATTCTTCCTTCCTTTCCAACAGATTTTCTCCAACCTCTATAGTTTTTCCTCTGAGGAACAGAGAAGAGAGAAAAAAATGAATGTAGTATAGTGGATAAGTAAAATAAATGATATTAGAAAAGTAGTTTCTATTTTCTGTTCTTCCAAACTACTAACTGTGTAATCTTATACACAATGATATTAGAAACGTCGTTTCTATTTTATTTTTTTCCAAACTACTAACTGTGTAATCTTATACACTTTAGTTTTCTGTGAAAGATGAATACATTATTTTATTGCTTCCCTTGGGTTTTGACCAAGCTTAATTAAATGTTTGTAAAGCACTTGGAGATCTATGGATAAGCACTGTAGGTATTATAAATAAATAAACGCATATTAATCCTAAATGTGGTTAATAATTACCGAGAAGAGCAGACCATTTTTCTCAACTTCATAGTAATTAAAAGGGAATACTTCAGGTAGAAAAAAGTATAAGTGAATATGATGGTTTTAAATTTAGCATGGAGATTTACAGTAAGTGATTTCTTGATGTGTATGTAATCTCTATCTTTTGGGTCATTGTTACTGATGTGGCTCAGTGGTAAAGAATCTGCCTGCCAGTATAAGAAACACAGGAGACATGGGTTCAATGCTGGGTCAGGAAGAGCCCCTGGAGAAGGAAATGGCAACCCACTCCACTATTCTCGCCTGGAAAATTCTATGGACAGAGGAGCTTGGCAGGCTACAGTTCATGGAGTCACAAAGAGTCCGACACGACTAAGCATGCACGCACACAGACGTTCTCAACACAGGCAGAAAGTTGTTACGTGGTCCTTTTGCAGTAGCTGAATCTATTGAGTGCTATTTGCTAAACCTTGATGGTTAAGAAATAGGATAAGCATAACTAAATTCAGCCTAAGTGTAATTTTTTTCTTATTTAGGTAAAATCTGTACTATTGGGTTCTCTTAAATCTTCATATTTTATATTTGGCATATCATAACCTGGTGTAGTTAAACTTCTGTGTACAAGGTAGTATGGGTAGTAGGATTTCAGTGCTGCCCTCATGTGTTTTTTAAAATGTGGAGGTTGTAGGCGTGGAGCCAGCTTGGGAGAGAAATCACAGCAGTCTTAGCACAAAAAAGTATCCAGTGCCTGAGGATGTGTGATTCTGACTTCATCTACCCGGGTCCCTGATGAGTTTAATTTCCTCCTTAAGAGAAGTGACAGGTTTTCCGCCAAGATGAGCAATGTGAAACTTTCTTCCTAAGGTTGGCTGCCATCAGCATGGCGGTTATTTGACTTAATCTTGGAGAGGGTCTTCTCTCATCTGGACCTGTGGGACATGGGCTAGATGGTGAACGTCGTGTGACTTGATCATTTAGTTCTGGAGTTGCCATTGACTTTCTGTGTGTGTGTGTGTGTGTGTGTGTGCGTGTAGTAGTAGTAAAATACATGTAACATTTAAATTGATCATTTTAACCATTTTTAAGTGTACAGTTAAGTAGCATTAAGTACATTCACCTTGTTATGCAACCCTAATCATCCATTTCTAGCACGTTTTCCTCTTGCCAAACTGAAACTCTGTACCCATTAAACACAACTCCTCATTTCTCCCTTCTCCCAGCCCCTCACAACAACCATTCTCCTTTCTGTCTGTGACGTTGATTATTCTGGGTACTTCGTATAAGTGGAATCATACAGTGTTTGTTTTTATGTGACTAAATTATTTGCTTAGCATAGTATCTTCAAGGTTTATCCTTGCTATAGCTTGTGAAGAATCTTGGTCTTTTTAAGACTGAATATCCCATCATATGTATAAATTATGCCATACTTTATATATGCATTCATTCATAGGTGGATACTTGGTTTGCTTCTAGATTTTACTTTTTTTCTTTCAAGGTTTTATTTTTTTAGAGCAGTTTTAGGTTTACAGAAAAATTGAGAAAAAGGTAGAGATTTCACAGATATCTCTGCCTCCATGGATCATAGTCTTACTCACCAGAATGGTACATCCTTTTTTAAAACCAAGGATGAGCCTACCATATTCATGCAAAGTCCTTAGCTTACCTTGGGGTTTAATCCTGATGTTGTGCAGATGGGTTAGGACAAATGTATAATAAGACATGTGTCCATTATTTTAATATCATACAGAGTATTTTCTCTGTCCTAAAAGTCTCCTCTCTGTCCTAAAAGTCTTCTGTGCAGCACCTCTTCATTCTTCCTGCACCTCATCACTCCCACCTGCAACCCCTAATCTTTTACTGTCTCTATAGTTTTGCCCTTTCCAGAATGTCATATAGTTGGAATCATACAGTGCGTACTCTTTTGAGATTGGCGACTTTCACTTAGTAATATGCACTTAATGTTTCTTTATGTCATTTTATGGCTTCATAGCTGGTTGCTTTTTCTTGTTGAATAATATTTCATTATCTTGACATACTACAGTTTATACATTCATCTACTAAAGGACATCTTGGTGTGGTTTCCAAGTTTTGGCACTTATGAATAAAATAGCTTAAATATCTGTGTGCAGGTTTCCATGTGGACATATGTTTTGCACTGCTTTGGGTATATATCAAGGAGTGGGTTGCTGGATCATCAGATAGAAGCACGTTTAGTTTTGTTAGAAACCACACTGCCTTCCAAAGTGGCGTCCCATTTTGCCTTCCTATCGACAGTGATTGAGAGTTCCTGCTGCTCCGTCTCCTCACCAGCGGAGGTGCTGTTATCAGTGCTCTGGATTTTGCTCACCCTAATAGGTGTGTCCTAGTATCTCATGGTTGTTTTGATTTGCATTTCCCTGATGATATAAGATGTGGATCATCTTTTCATGTCCTTAGTGCCATATGTACATCTTCTTGATGAGGTTTCTATTAAGGTCTTTGGCCTATTTTTAAACCAAGTTTTATGTTACTGTTGAGTTTTAAGAGTCCTTTGTACATTTTGGACAAGTTCTTTATCAGATGTCTTTTGCAAATATTTTTTTCCCAGTCTGTGGCTTGCCTTCTAGTTCTCTTAATATTGTCTTTTAAAGAGCCAAAGTTTTTAATTTTAGTGAAGTCCAGCTTATCTGTTATTTCTTTCATGCATCATGTCTTTGGTGTTGTGTCTAAAAAGGCAGTAGTGTACTCAGGGTCATTTATTCCTGTCTTGTAGGAGTTTTATAGTTCTGCGTTTTATATTTAGGTCTGTGTTCCATTTTGAGTTCATTTTTGTAGATAGTGTAAGGCCTGTTTCTAGATT
Organism: Dama dama; assembly: GCF_033118175.1. NCBI lineage: Eukaryota > Metazoa > Chordata > Mammalia > Artiodactyla > Cervidae > Dama > Dama dama. The sequence continues at coordinate 32,390,528 of NC_083685.1, forward strand.
ATTATTATTATTATTATTTTACGTGTGGATGTCCATTTGTTCCAGCACCATTTGTTGAAGAGACTGTCTTTGGTCTCTTGCATTGCCTTTTCTCCTTTGTCAGATATCAGCGCTGACTACTTTTAAGTAGTTTATTTGTCTGTTATAGAAAGATACTTGGCATTTTGATAGAGACTGGTTTACAGGATCAAATATGCTCTTGTCAGTGTCCATTCCTAGTCCCTGAGGATTTCATTCATTCAGAAACCATGTAGCATGCCGTGCGCTGCAATACCAGGGACACACAGGCAAGCGTGATGCCAGTCCTCATAGACGGGGCGTGTAGCAGGGTAAGCATGTAGTAACTGCTCAAATAGTTAAGTGTAGAGTCACAGCATGGCAGGGACGTGACCCACAATATGATGGTAAACTTGAGGGCGTTTCACCAGGGTGTTGTGAGGGGTGCAGTAGGAGTCGGTCTGGAGAGAGAGGGTTAAGGTGAGTTGAAAGCAGAGGAAATAGGCTGCAAAAAGGTCCTCTTCCTCTTCAAGGAAGCAGTGGGAAGCCATGGCTTTTCTTGATGTGGAAAAGGGGGCTCAGTGGATTCCGGTGAAATGACCAGATTTTAGTTTTAAAAATATCTCAGATGTCATTTGTTAAACGGATGGAGCGGATGAAGTTAGAACTGTACCCAGAGAGTTTCCTAAGGAGACTTCTGCAGTTTTCCAGGCAAAAAAAAAAAAAAAATCATGACTGGAGTGTGATGATAGTGATGGAAAGGAAGAGAAATCTGTTTTAGAGAGAACATCATTACTGGGATGTCGTGATGATTGGATGTGGAGAGGGTGTTAAGGGTGACTTGCTGATGTCTCAGTCATATCTCAGGACCATAGTGGTCCTTCGTTGAGAGGGCAGTGGGATGAGGGATGATGGAACCAAAGCAGGTGATTCCTCGAGAGGTCAGGTTGTGAAGTGGGGAAGCCATCAGACAGCTGTAGCCTGGTAACCTCAGGAGAATGCAGGATATCAGCAGGGTTTCTAGGCTTGGTTTTGCTTTTGAGATGGGAGAGACCTGACTGGTTCAAAAGTCAGTGTGGAGAACCTCTAGTGGTGAGAGAGAGGTTGAGTATATGTGGGAGAAAAGGGGTAATGGGTAATATGAGAAGTCTGTGAACAGGGCGTGTCTGGGGGAGAGGGATCCAAAATAGAGATGTGGGGGGCCTGGCCGCCTTCACGTGTGAGGGGAGGAAAGAAGATAAGCACTGTGGGTGTGGCTTGGTAGGGCGAGAAGGAAATAGGAGTCAGCAGGCGTGAGCAGCTCCAAAGTCAACTGTTCCAGTGGCTAGATGTTCCGTATTTATTTTCTATTATGTACTCCATTTATGGATAGAGATGACCGTGAGAAACGGGCCAGGGCTTCCAGATTAAAATGTCCACTATAATGCTCTCTTTTCACATAACCTACTTACCTGGGTGGAGTTCAGAGTCTGTGGCAGAATAATACAACCTTATTAAATCTCAAGTTTCTGCCTCTAAGTTGTTTTTTTTTTTTTTTTTAATCCTGAGCAGGTTTATTTTGATATTATTTGCAAGGTGCTATGTGTGTGTGTGTGTATGCGTGCGCGCATGTGTATGGGTGTTTGTGAAAAATCACATCTTCTAAATTTATACAGAGCTTGCATTTTGTGAATTTTTGGTGGTTTCCTATAGCACAGCGATATTTGAGGGTGGGGAAAGTGGTCACATCCATTCTTGTTTCTTCACCTTGGTGAAAAAAATCATATTTTAGTTCAAAGCTGTTCAAGTAAGTCCTTGCTCTGCCTTCCCACCCTGTCTTCAGTGATATTATTTGGAGTCAGCAATCAATGGATTCCACCCCTCTGAGACTTGCTTAACCTACAGCTGCTGATACAACACAGGCAAGAGCACGTTACTTTATCTGAATTGTCCATCGCTACCTTAATGAGTGAAATGGTTAAGGAGAGGAGGGGGCGAGCCTTAAGGAACGTGTGTACCGTTTGAGCTGAATATTTCAGTGTATATAGGGGAGGGAGGGCGAGAGAGAAATCCACTTACATCACTAGAACTGCATTGACTGTGAGCCTTGCAGGTTAAGAGACAGACTCCAGTGTCTTGCTTTCTGCAGGAAGCAGCAATGCCGCCTGTTTCCTAAGAGGAATTTTTTATTTAGAAAAGGAAGCTTTCTCTCTACCCAGGAAATGGCTTTCCTTGTGCGTTGCTATGCCAACTGCCTGCAGCCATGGTCCTCCAAAGTAAGCACAATAATGTAATTATATTGGTGTATTGCATTCAGACTCCTGCTTCTCGAGACTGTGTGTGTGTGTGCATGTGCCGTGTTTCTGTTAGTGACTCTGGCTGGCAGTCGTGGTTGTGTTGAGTGTGAGGGACAGACATCATTAGATCAAATGTCCATCAGTGTCATGCCGCTGAGATTAATTGTGCAAACTTGGTTAGTGGAGTGGGACAGAGATCACTGGTCACTGCTCTGTCAGCATCACTGGCAGCCAGGGAGGAGGTCCCGATTCACACGCTCTGCCCTGGTTCTTTCTTTCTTCCTCTTCTTTTTTCCATGGTCGGAGGGGTCCGTACGTGTGATTGCAAATGAGACAAGAGTATTAACAATGCTTGGCTGAATGCTGGAGACTGGTTCCTCCACCACCCTAATATCATTCTGTAGGAAGCCTTTTGGAGGAGAGTCTGTGTGCAGTCAGCCATTTTAGCTTTTTTTTTTTTTTTTTTTTTCTTTCCTCCTTTTCTTTTGCCTCTTGTTCTTCAGTCTCAGAAGTGATCTTGCTCTCAGGGAAGACTGAAAGCTGGATAAGGTTTCCCGGGTCTCGCCATAGCTTGAGATGGTTAGAGTTTCTGTGTTGTAAAAATGGAGACCGGCAGGGTCGGGCAGATCCCTTTTCTGGTCCGCAAGTGTGAGGGTTTTCAGCTCACCGGTAGAGAGACTTGAGGCTGCAGCTGACTCTCCTCCTCCTCCTTTTTTTTTTTTTTTTCTTGCTTTCTGTTTCTTTTTTCTTTTAATTCATTGCTGTCAAGGGTGACTTGCCGTCCATGAGAGACTGTTACATGATGTGTAAATTCAGCCCAGCATATGTTTCTTCATTATGAAACCACTAGCAATCCCAGCTAACCATGGAGTTATGGGCCAGCAGGAGAAACATTCAGTAAGTACCTCAAATGCTGCTTGTGCTTCCATCGCACGTCATAGAGAACGGCTTTAAAATGGGGATGATCGCTGCTTCTCTTCAGGGGAGGCAGGGTTTTTAGAGGGTATGACATTCTGCTTGGAGGAGGGAGGGTAAGTTACAGCTGACTTGTTCTTCCAATTTTATTGTGATTAAAAAAAATTTTTTTTAAAGGCAAGACCAGTAGTCCACTTAAAGCAAGATCACAAACATTGGTAGATATTGGACGGCTGCTTTTTTATAATCAGAAATTAAAGCTTGACAATTCAGTTTTAACTTAATACTTGAATAGTTTCTTAAAAATATTTGTATAGTTGAATTTCATGAGAGATCACAAAAAGGTTATTGGGAACAGGCGTCTGTAATACGGAATTCACATGTAGGCTTGGGGGAGGGAGGAGAGCTTTGGCTATTGATTTGGTAATAAAATGATCAGTGAAACTCATCTGACTTCTTAATGTGTATTAACAGGTGATGAGAACACAGGGTTTTTTTTTTTTTTAATGCCACGAGTGTTGCTTCTTTATAATTGATCCCATGAGTCAGCCCTGCATTTGTCATGCTGAAATCCCACAGGCAGCTACTGCTGTTTGTGAGAAACACTTTTCTCTGGTTAATCCCAAGTCCCAGCCTCCTGCTCCAGGAATGCAAGTTCTCACTTTGCTGCCTTCATATCACCATGTTGGAAGTTTGCTGCCATCACACTGATTCATATGTGTGTAAATATATGTGTATTTAACTGTCCCGGATGAAAATGCATATATTTAGGCAGCTTATATAGTCATTAGTCTAAATATTTTTAAAACATCTATTCTTATATCCTGGCATCTGGCAAGTATTCTGCTAAGGTATAGGAATTATCTTTTATGTATACTAAAATGGTTGAGATGTTAAACTTCGAAAATGGAGATAAATTGCTGAGGCTTTGAAAATGTATAGACAGAAGACCATGAATTAGAATATTTAGATGCCTGGATTTGTGGGTCTAATTTGGTTTTGTTCACCATCATGAACAACATTATTAACTAAATCTGAGAGGCTTTCTGGGATGCAGCGAGTGCAGTCCCAGGGTGGGAGCCACGGATGTTCCCGGGCTGCGGCCGTGTTGGAGGAGTGTTACGATGCAGGGCTCAGAGCCCAGCCCCTTCGTAATGAGATCCTTGTGGTACCTCACTAATTAAATCTCTTCGGATCAGATCCAAAAAAAGACCAGCCTTATACTTAATTTCACTAATAAGAAATGTTGTTATAGAGAAGTTCCACTCTGGTTAGATTTTATTAACAGGGCCTCTGACGTGAAGCTCCTCTGCACTCGGGAGTTTTCCAGGGACCAGTAAGCACGTTCCTTAAACAGCACTTGAGGAACCTTAGAAGCAAAGTTCAAATCACAGGCTCCTTGTTTACCTTTTTCATTGGTTCTTTCTCAGAATGGAGAGATGGGGTTACTGAAATTTGCAATAACATAATTATTTTTTATTTTATTTTATTTTGTCTGTGCTGGATCTTCATGGAGGTGCGCGGTCTTCTGTAGCGGAGGCGCCTGGGCTCTCTAGTTGGCCTGTGGGCTTAGTTGCTCTGCAGCATATGGCATCTTAGTTCCCTGACCAGGGATCGAACCCGCCTTCCCTGCAATGGAAGGCAGGTTCTTTACCACTGAACCATCAGGGAAGTCCCAATAATAATATGATTTTAGTGAGCAGAGAAAATTGTTAAACTATTTACTGGTGGGGAAGGAAAAAGTTATGACTACATTTGTGAATGTGGTATTACCTGTTCAACCATTCAAACAGTGCATAGAGGCCTGTTCCCAAAAGCATATTTATTTCCTAACAAGTGCTTTATGTTTTACTAAATTCCAGAGTAATGCTTTTATAAAAGTAACCCTAGCCAGAAGATTTCTGTGAGTCAAGTGCTGTCTAGAAAACATGTGAGGGGTGTCTCCCATGACACTTTTGTGACAGATTGAAGTCCTGGAGTTCTCCGTCCAGAGCAGCCGCCAGGACGGGTTGTCAGGGTCTTGCTACCTGGTCCTTGTCGGCCTCTGGTTATCTAGACTCTGCTGGTTAATGAGCAGACTTTTAAGATTTGAATGTTTGCAGGAGTTGAAACGGGAGAATCTTTTAAGATTTTAATTTTGTGCAGGAGTTGAACAGGGGAATAACTTTCCGGCTCTCACATAGTAGGTGACTCAGTAAATGGCTGTTGAGCAAACGTGAGTGGGACGCCGCTCTTTGCCCTGGGAGGTTTTATGAGGTTTCACGAGGATAATGTCAGAGCTAATTTTAAATGAGTAAAACTTAGTAATGTCACAAGTAACTTCCATTTTTGCCTCTTCAAAAAGTTTGTGGCTTCTAAGTGGCTTTGTTGCTTTGACTTCAGAAGGGAGTGAGATGTTGAAAGGCACCACCATTAAACTGGGGGCTTTTTTGCTACCGCTGTGGCTGAGCCCAAGGAGTAACCTCAGTTTTTCGACCTTGTGAGAATCTTCAGGATCTCTAGGGGCTTTTTCTTCTTGCCTTGTCCTGCTCTGTGTCATCTCGGCTGCTGGAGCTAACAGGCGCGCAGTAAACATTGTCGGATTTCTCATGTGAATGAGTCTGGGGGCCTCATATAATCCTTTACACTAGTGCGTTTATATGTGTTGTCGCCTCGCATCCCTGGTCCTCTCCACCTGGCCAGGCGTGAGTACTGAGGTGAACATCTGGGCTTCACCAAGGCCTCGCCTAGTTCTGGGCTTCCTTCTTACCACCTAGTGCTCAGTCTCCAGGGGAGCCTTGTGATCTGAGGAATTTTGACAATAAGAGATTATTAGCATTTTAAAATGTATGATAAAACTGCATTTCCAATAGACTACTATGGAACACTAGGGGTACAGACTGATAATAGATGTTACATGAGAAAAGCTTCACAGGCTTAGTAAGTTGGGGGAGACCTGGGGGTGACATGCGAGGGGTTGTTACTGTGTTTACGAGCCGTTCTGCCTTCCACCCTCCTTTTCACCCACTTCGGATGAACTAGCGGGAGGAGGGTTCCTTAAGGGTGCTTTTGAAAGCTGTGCACTGTAGAGTGACTTAGAAACTTTGTACATTTTTTAAATGAATCCGTTAAAATAAGTCAACTTGATACTATCGAACTGATCATCTGTTTTCCAGTTGCACTTTTTTGTAGAATTATTGATATATATAGTGCTCTCTACTTAAAATAAGTGAGACTTCAGTTGTGATTAAATGATACTTTTAAAAAAGTGGCTTATATAAGAAAATGCCTACTTAAATGCAGGGAATAAACAGTGATAGCTATCATTTATGGAGCACTTATTATATGACAGGCACAATACCATGTGTCCTGACTTTATTTTTATAAAAATCCTCTAAGGAAAGATTTATTATCACCTTTTTCAGTTCAGTCAGTTTAGTCGCTCAGTCGTGTCTGAATCTTTGTGACCCCATGAACTGTAGCACACCAGGCCTCCCTGTCCATCACCAACTCCTGGAGTCCACCGAAACCCATGTCCATTGAGTCGGTGATGCCATCCAACCATCTCATCCTCTGTCGTCCCCTTCTCCTCCTGCCCTCAATCTTTCCCAGCATCAGGGTCTTTTCTAATGAGTCAGCTCTTTGCATGAGGTGGCCAAAGTACTGGAGTTTCAGCTTCAACATCAGTCCTTTCAGTGAACACCCAGGACTGATCTCCTTTAGGATGGACTGGTTGGATCTTCTTGCAGTCCAAGGGACTCTCAAGAGTCTTCTCCAACACCACAGTTCAAAGGCATCAATTCTTCGGTGCTCAGCTTTCTTTATAGTCCAACTCTCACATCCATACATGACCACTGGAAAAACCATAGCCTTGACTAGACGGACCTTTGTTGGCAAAGTAATGTCTCTGCTTTTTAATACGCTATCTAGGTTGGTCATAACTTTCCTTCCAAGGAGTAAGCGTCTCACCTTTTTAGATATGCTGAAAATGAGCCTTAGAAAGATTAAAAAAAAATAGTTTTCCTCAGGACTAGTAAGTGGTGGAGCATCATTGGAGCCCAGATGTGTCTGTTTTCATAGCCCTGTTGTACCCACCACTGTGTCTTGCTTCTCTTTCTATGGCCAGGTTTAATCTGAATCAGGTGTGTGGATTGTGTAGTTATCAGAGCTGATGTGAACTGTTGGAACACACAACTTGAAAAAAGGCTTGCTTTTCTCCTGCTACTCTTGTTTCTCCTGGTATGTGTGACATTCCAAGTTCATATATTATGATCAAAATTATCTTACAAACTTTTAAAAACATAGTTTTGTAAAACTATTTGATAATATTTCTGTCAACCAGTCACAGAAGGACAAGCACTGTATGCTTCCACTTATAGGAGGTCTCTGGACCAGTCAGATTCATAGAGACAGAGGGTAGAATGGTGATTTTACAGGTTGGAGGAGGGGGAAGTGGAGACTACTTCTTCAGTGGGTATGGAATTTCACTTTGGGAAAATGAGAGAGTCCTAGAGGTGTATGGTGGTGACAGTTGCCCAGCATTGTGAGTGTATTTAATGCCTCAGAACTGTACACTTACAGGTGGTTAAAATGGTTAATTTTATGCTTTCTGTATTTCACCATAATAAAAGAAAATTAAAATGTTAAAAAAAAAATCATGCTTTGGTCTCTTCGGATGTTGTCTTGAGACTTGAGTTGGGATGATTAGGAACAGTTATCATTTGGCCCGATTCCTTTTCCTCCTGCTCTTCTCTGTTTGGTCCTGTTGGGACCAAACAGTTTTAATTTCTGTTTAACTCTTTCAGCATAAACTTGATCCTTCAACTTCTGCTTCCTTTGTAAGTTCTGACGGCCTGCCCGTGGCCACCTGTGCTCCACGGGCAGCCCTGACCTGGCTTTTCCGCGGCCCCGTTTCTGCTCACGACCACCTCTCTGAAGTCCACACCCACACTGGCCATGACTTATCTGTAGCCACAAGTCATCATTTTATGAGCCTAAGTTCCTACTGGTCACCAAGGCCCTCTGTAATCTACCTTCTCTAACTAAGGAGCACATTTCCCCTCCCCCCCCCCCCCATCCCCACCCACCCCCTGTGCTTTTTTCATTTAGGACAAAATGCTCTGATTACAGACACTAAGGGCTCATTTTCTTTTCTCACTTCTCAGCCTGCAGTGCCGTGTGCTTGACTTTCATTTGCTCCTTGCCTCTATTCATCTCTGCTTCCTCTGAATGATAATTCAGTGGCACTTAATATGTAATTCTTAATTTTATTAATTTTTGTAATTGGCTTGGTCTTTACAGTTAGATGAGACATTGTATCTTGAGTGAATTATCCACCTTCCTGGTACCAGGTGTGACGGATACAGTTGGAATGAAAAACAGTTTATCATCTGTTGAGAGTACAGAATAGAGAGACTTTTCTAGGAAGAATCACGAGTGAGGCTTCCAAGGATATGAGGAATTAGGAGGTTATGAGAAAAACAATGAGATCATCACTGTTGGAATGGATTATATCAGGGAGAATAGGGCAATACAGGTGGCAGAGGAAGGTGTTAACCTAACAAATTAATGGCCATAATATGAAGGTCCAGCAAAGGAGTTAACCAACCATCTCTTCTCCGACTCCCAGCTCTCTGTCTTTAACTAGAAAAGATCTAATAAAACTTAATTTTTAAAAACTTGCTTTTATCCTACCATGACCGTCTGACCTTGTCTATAAACACGGGGTAGAGTGTCTTCTTAATATAATTTTACTGATACATTTTCCTTAGCAGTGTGGAAGATAGCACTGAGATTAATCTTAGCTGTTAGACTATGCCTCATTTGGGTTAAGATTCCACCTCTTCTTTATCTGATCTTTATTTTGTCTATTATGACAGATATATTTCCTGAGATGAAATAAACGTATCTCTTGGGGGAGGTTTTCTACTGTGCTAGCTCACAGAGGCCTGAGAGGAAGCAATATCCTATTGTTTTATTCAAGGACAAGGTCATCTTGTCTTGGATTTGGGCCAAGAAACCCTGGCAACAAATAATAGATCTTTTTACCCTGTTAGAAGTAAAGAAATATGTTGTAGGAACTTGCCAGTGCATTGTATACACTGCTTATATGTGTAAGATTGAAGAAAGCTCTGTCCCATTGTAGGACATATTAAAGAAAAATCCTTACATTTGGTCAAAAGAGGAAGCATACTTTCCACCCTTGCTTTTAAATATTGTTTAAATTTAAATACAAACTACATAAAAATAAAACCAATTAAGATTAGTAGAAAAGAGAATTCTCAGAATGCATCTTTTTAGAATATCAATTACTTCTTTAATCATTGTAAAATAAAAATTAGTTTTAATTTCTCATTTAAAATATCATATTTTATATGTTTGAAATATTGGTATTTAAGCCAAAGTAAATACTCTGTAAATTTGAGTCATATAGATATAATTGGAGAAGGAAAGGACAGCCCACTCCAGCATTCTTGCCTAGAGAATCCCAGGGATGGGGGAGCCTGGTGGGCTGCTGTCCATGGGGTTGCACAGAGTTGGACATGACTGAAGCAACTTAGCAGCAGCAGCAGATATCCCTGAACTATGACCTGAAATTTCTTTAGTCCTTGATTTCAGGCCTGACCATACTCAAATATTTTATTTAGGTAATCTGTTTAAGAATCCTTCTAAGAGTGATGACTCAAGTTTTCTTTTTCCTGTGCTTAATAGTCATTTAAAAATTATTTTTATTTAATTTAAATCCTTGATGAAGTACCTTTTAGTGCTTAATTTATGTTGTTGTTTAGTCACTAAGTCGTTCCCAACTCTTTTGTGACCTCACGGACTGTAGCCCACCAGGCTCCTCTGTCCATGGGATTTTCCCTGGCAAGAATGCTGGAGTGGGTTATCATTTCCTTCTCCAGGGGATCTTCCCAACCCAAGGATTGAACCCGTGTCCTCTGCAGGTGGGATCTTTACCTCCAAGCCACTAGGGGAGCCCTTCCTTTATGTACCCAGTAAAAAAAGTAATTTATGTATGTAGCAGTCTTTTCAAAACTTTTCCTACTAAAAGCAAATGACCACTTTATTGTTATCCATGTATTTTATTTGGATTATGACTTAGTTATGAACTTCAAAAAAATAAGATTTTAAAAACAAAGGAAAAGGAGTGTCTGGATGGGAGAAATACCTGTGAGAGAAAGCGGGGTGCAAGTGTGTGTGTGTGTGTGAGATTTAAATGAAAGTTAGTCAGTGTCCTCCAGGTCTCTGTTAATTTCTTTGCCCTGAGATCTTTGCTTTCTCTGACCTCCTTATTTTTCTTCACCATTAAGAAATGGCCTTTATTTTTGGAGACCTGAAACGTGCTTATGATTGTTTCCATGTACACTATTAAAATGTCTGGATTATTAGTACCATCTTAAGTGTTACACAGAACAAGTTAAATAAAAGAGTCTATTTTGGGGAACATAGAGAGGAAGCTTGTTCAGAAGCACACAAGAGACCATAAATGCACATTTGCACGCTAAAGCACATAGAGAAATGATATAAAAGAGCTTCCCCCATAAAGTATCCTGTCCTTCTGCAGACCATAGCACACACTGGCCTCTCAGACCCGTGGTCCCTGGCTCTCCCTCTCCTGCTGGTCTGGAAACACCCTGGCCACATAGAACGGGCCAGTTGTCAGCCTCTGCCATTTCTGCTTGTTGGCCAAACCTCTGGAATGGGTCTTTTAAAAAAATCTTTATTTACTTTTGGCTGTATCGGGTTTTCGTTGCGGCACGCAATCCTCTTTCTAGTTGTGGCATGTGGGGTCTTAGTTCCCTGACCAGGGATCAAACCCATGTCCCCTGCATTGAAAGGCAGACTCTTTTTTTTTTTTTTTTAGCTTTTTATTTTGTGTTGGGTTATAACTGATTAGCAGTGTTGTGGCAGTTTGAGGTAAACATTGAAGGGACTCAGCCATACGTATACATGTGTCCGTTCTCTCCCAAACTCCCCTCCTATCCAGGCTGTCACATAACATTAAGCAGAGTTCTGTGTGCTCTACAGGAGGTCTTTGATGGTAATCCATTTTAAATATAGCAGTGTGTACATGTCTGTCCCACACTCCCTAACTACCCTTCTCCTTATCCTGGAAGGCAGATTCTTAACCACTGGACCACCAGGAAAGTCCGTAGTGTGAATCTTTTATGTTAATTATTCTGTGTTCTCTCTCTCTCATATCTGTATCTATCTATAGTATATATAGAGTGTACATGAAATATAATGATGTGTGTTTGTATGTGCTCAGTTACGCAGTTGTGTGTAACTCTGTGTGATCCCATGGACTATAGCCCACCAGCCTCCTCTGTCCATGGGATTTTTCAAGCAAGAATTCTGGAGTGGGTTACCATTTCCTCCTCTAAGGGATCTTCCCGATTTAGGGATCGAACTACTGTTTCCTGTGTCTCCTATATTGCAGGCAGATCCTTAACTACTGAGCCATCAGGGAAGCCATATATAACAATGGCTCTTGTTTATTTGTACAGTTTGTGATATGTCATATTTGCAGTTTGTCCACCAACCTCCAGTGTTTCTTCTGTACTTTAGGGCATTGTGCAAATATCCCCACATGCTACACATCTCTTCACTTTGTATCAGTATACCCTGTCCTCTTCATCACCTATACTACATATTCATCATAAAGGCTGTTCTCAGAACCATTGTGGGCATGGACTCACTTTACAATATTTGACCAATAAAGTGCCAATCTGAAAAACACTTTTGAACTACTAAGGTACATATTCTTAGTGAACTATGGAGAAGTACATTACAGGTTTATAATATTGACTTGGTTTGATTGTAAAATAAAGCATACCCCCGTATGTATACATGTTATTTCATGCATGTGTGTGTGTGTGTGTGTGTGTTTGTGTAAATATGATTGATCCAAAATTTATTTCTAGTTTACATATGTAGAAAAGCTTAGAATTCTGTAAGTTTATTGGCAGAGGCTAATTTTCAGGGGATGGCAGAGGATGAGATGGTTAGATAGCATCACTGACTCAATGACATGAATTTGAGCAAACTCTAGGAGACAGAAGAGGACAGGGGAGCCTGGCGTGCTACAGTCCATGGGGTCTAAAGAGTTGGACACGACTTAGCAACTGTAACAGTGACAGTTTTCAGGGATATCTGAAAATGTGTGTGATCTTCTGTGATAGCCATTTTATTTTCCTATAGCTCTATTTTGAAGTGAAGGTTGCTCAGTCATGTCTGACTCTTTGTGATTCCATGGACTTTACAGTCCATGGAATTCTCCAGGCCAGAATACCGGAGTGGGTAGTCTTTCCCTTCTCTAGGCGATCCTCCCAACCCAGGGATTCAACCCAGGGATTCAACCCAGGGATCAAACCCAGGTCTCCAACATTACAGGGGCTTTCCTCATAGCTCAGTTGGTAAAGAATGTGCCTGCAATGCAGGAGACCCGGGTTCAGTTCCTGGGTCGGGAGAAAGGATAGGCTGCCCTGGAGTGTATTCTTGGGCTTCCCTTGTGGCTCAGCTGGGAAAGCTCTATGATCTGAAAAATACAGATTAAGATTGGAGCCCCTTATTATGTGTTATCTCCAGTAGGTCAACATTTCACTAATTTTAAGTTCCAGTGTACACCATCATGCCTTTGATAATAAGAGACAGTGAAATATGACTATAGAAAAGGTATATAATTATAATCTTTTGATTGTCTCTCTTTTCCAAGAAAAAAAAAAAAAAGAATGGGTTCAACTGAACAATTTTACTCTTTTAAGTATTTTTGATAGTGAAGTCACTCTGTTTTTCATTTTTCTCAGTAATTAAGAAAACTTTGGAGTTAAGTGGGAGTGTCATGCCATGTAGTTTTTCTGAGTTTTCTGGAACTGAGACGTTCACAGTACCTTTAATATTAGTGCAAAAGATTGCTTATGGTTATTAGTAAGAATTCGAAGGATTCTGTAGTTACTGGGCTACCGTGGCTGGGTTAGTAGGGCAGGGTGCAAGGTTTGCAGAAATTGAGGGATGGGTACAATTTACATGTCAGGATTCCAGTAATTGAGAATGTCAGGGATTAAATTAATTTTTTCTTTGTGGCTAATTAAAGTTAGACTTATTTGTTTTCTTTATTTTCTTCATTTTTAAATGATAATTTAAAAATATGAATTTTTTAATAATACCTACATACTAACATATAAGGTCTCCTATTTCTTATTGATCACTTCCCTGGTGGCTCAGACGGTAAAGAATCTGCCTGCTCTGTGGAAGACCTGGGTTCGATCCCCGGGTGGGGAAGATCCTCTGGAAAAGTGGGTGGCAACCTGCTCCAGTAATCTTTCCTGGAGAATTCCTGGACAGAGGAGCCTGGCGAGCTATGATGATTTTGGTTTCTGAAGTCTGGGCTTTGTGTTAGGTCTTCCTTCAGGGTAGCTGGTAGGCACACTGTCTCTGTTGATCTGCTCCTAGTTGACCAATCTAAGACACAGTGGTTTGGTTCACCTGACTGTCAGTGACCCAGTATTTTCTTCTCAGACTTTTCTGACTGTGAGGTGGTTCCCGGTTTCAAAGATGTTAAAATAAGAAAGAAGCTGTGCATCTTATTTATTTATTTATTTTTGGTGTATAGAAACTAACTTTATTTTTTGAAAAAACTTCATTGGATGTTAGTTTCTACCATGGGCTTCCCTGGTGGCGCTAGTGGTAAAGAACCCACTTGCCAATGCAGGAGAGCTAAGAGATACAGGTTTGATCCCTGGGTTGGGAAGATCCCCTGGAGGAGGGCATGGCGACCGAGTCAGGTATTCTTGTCTGGAGAATCCCATGGACAGAGGAGTCTGGCGGGCTGTAGTCCCTGAGGTCGCAAAGAGTTGGACACAACTGAAGCTCTTAGAAGCAGGAGCAGTTTCTGCCTTACAGCAAAGTGAGCCAGCTCTATGTAGTGTGTGTGTGTGTGTGTGTGTGTGTGTGTGTGTGTAGAGAGGAGATTTTATATATATATATAATCTCTAATTTTTGGATTTCCTTCCCATTCAAGTTACCACAGAGCACTGAAGAGTTCCCTGTGCTATATAGTAGGTTTTCACCAGTTGTCTGTTTTATACATAGTATCAAGAGGGTGTATATGACTGGGATTGACATAAAAGCCATGCATCTTAGAATCTGTGAAATGTACTCTTAGCCACATTAGTATACCGATGTGCTTAATGTAGCGGTATTTATGTATTACAATAATAGTAGTGAGCAGTAAGTTGTGGAGCTAAATGTACAACACTCGTTTCAGGGGAATGTGTCCTGTGTTTGATCCTGGATATTTGTGAGCAGTTCTTAGCCCCTGTCTTAGACTTACTCATAGATGAGTAGCAGGAAAGAGACCTGCTGACACTTACTCTGAGTCTCATGGATGGGAGGCAGGGAATGTGCCAGGCATCTGGAGCCTGCCAGGTGGGTGAGGGTGGACCTGGGAATTGAGGGTGTTTCAGACAGACAGATTTTGGAGATTTCAAGTAGTGTATTGGAGTTGTCCTGATAGGAGAGTGAGAAGCCCAGGGTGAAACATGGTTGGTTGCTCCCACATTGATTTCAATACCATAATCTTATCGTTTATAAGATGCTGTTGTTCTACCTCGGAGGAACTTGAATCCTGAAATACATTGAAATAACTATCCAGGGATCCACTGGAGCTCCCAAAACTTAGCAGAGGATGGGGGAGGGAAATCTTCCAGAGAAAGTGATAGTATTCCCAGTAACCAATGTAGAAGATGAAAACTGTAGTCTGACCAGCTGTAACCTTTGTGAAGAAAGTTACATGAAGATAAGGGTTAGTAAAAACTGTAGCCTTGTGGTCAGAGCAAGGCTCCAGAGGCCAGGAACCTGGATCTATTGAGATGGCCAAAAAGTTTGTTCAGTTAGGGAATACGTTCAATAAAGTTCTTGGTGAAAAACGTGTTTTTTATGGTTTACTTAAAACTGAATGAACTTTTTGGCCAACCCAGTATATTCTGGCTTCACTACAAGTTGTATGACCCTGGCTAAGTTCTTTAGTTTTTCTATTACATGGAATCTTCATTTGTAAACTGGAGATAAAGGGTGATGTGAAGATTAGAGGTAAACTCTATAAAATGTTTAGAGTAAAGCATGGCCCATAAGCACAATTCTTACGTTTTTTAAAGGTATTGTTTATCTAGGAAGTGGGCTTTCCTGGGGGCTCAGATGGTCAAGAATCTGCCTGCATTGCAGGAGACTTGGGTTCGATCCCTGGGTTGGGAGGATCCCCTGGGGAAAAAAAATGGCAACCAACTCCATTATTCTTGCCTGGAGAATCCCCATGGACAGAGAAGCCTGGTGGGCTACAGTCGATGGGGGTCACACAGAGTCAGACACGACTGGATGACCAAGCACAGCACAGCATCCAGGAAGTAAGGAGAATTGAATCTGTCGTGCAGGTGAATTCATTTTTCCCTTTGCTTAAGATGACCTGTCTGTAAGTTGGTTTGCTTTATTTTTGCCACAGTTCCATACTTAGAAAGCTACCTTCTGTTTATCAATTCAATATTAGAGTAAAAAAATAATAGCAATAATGTCATTAGCTAAAGTTGAAGGCTTCCTATGTTCTTAGGCAATGTTCTAAATACTTTTCGTATATTATCATTTAATCCTCACAGCAACGTAATCCTCTTTTTATATGTAAAGAAATGAAGGCATAGAGAGCTAAAGTGACTTTCCCAAAGTTGCGCAGCTGATTCCTGATGGAGCCAGTGGCAGTCTTTTCTTGTATGTGCTGACACACACGTTCACACATGTGCACACATGCAGATCTAGTTTTGGAAACTCCGTGAAGTACCTAAATTTGCTCCTGTCGTGTTATTGCAAGGTTGGACCAATCCTTTGTTTTCTATGTGCCCTGCAGATTATAGTCCTCATCAGAAAGTTTGAGATCAGGTTATT
This sequence comes from Dama dama, assembly GCF_033118175.1. NCBI lineage: Eukaryota > Metazoa > Chordata > Mammalia > Artiodactyla > Cervidae > Dama > Dama dama. Next base: position 32,406,628 of record NC_083685.1, read on the forward strand.
CCTCCCCCTACATTGAGTTGATTTCCTTTAGTGTAAATTTCAAAAGGATTTCATATGCGTGATGTAGTAAGTACCATTCTTACCATAAAATCTAGAGTACTTTGATCTTGAAGGAAATAAAAGAAATGTATTTTATCCTCTTTCAAGGTTGACTAGAATCACAAGGATACAATTTTGTATTGAATTACTCTAATTCTTTACATGGAAGTTTTCTTAATGCAGCTTTTTACAGGAAGGTTACCATGCGTATCTGAGATTTCCCATCTGTATGGTTCTCCAGAGGTCTCTTATATGACTCTGTTTTTAGACTTGAAAATAGAAAAGAATCTGCTTTTTGACTTACTGTTTGGATGATATGATTGCTCTCTTGTTTCCGGTTAGGTAAGTAATTTATAAGGAGCTCATTTAGCATATGGCCAGATGAAAGAGTTTTCTTATCCATACAGATGTAGCAACATTGTCTTAGCCATCCTAAAATACAGATAAGTGAATAATAATTAGGTCCATCTTTATTACAATTTTGACATTTTCTTTAGGCTCCATCACTGTTAATACATACTCTTGGGATTGTGGAATATAATTATAACTTGTAGAAAGCTATACTTTCAACTGAACATCACAAAGTGATCTAAAATCCAGTGATAGTCTTCCTTGTGTTAAAAACAGTCTTGTATCTTCTTTTAAAAATTTTACTTAGTGTAGTATCATATGATATTTATCTTTGATTTACCTGTTTGGGACTGACATGTATACAGGGTTTTAAAATGTATTTAAAATGGATGTCCAGCAAGGACCTACTCTATGGCACCGGGAGCAGTGCTCAATATTCTATGATAATCTAAATGGGAACACAGTCTGAGAAAGAATATATATATGTGCATGTATAACTGAGTCACTTTGCTGTACATCTGAGACTAACACAACATGTAAATCAATTATACTCCAATATAAAACAAAAATTAAAAAAAAAAAATTCTTGGCTCTGCTCCTGGGCCTGGGCTCAGTGTACATCCTCAGTAAAGAGGAGGGTGGGTGGGGCCTCGTCCTTGGCCAGACTACAGGACCTCCTTCAAGGCATGTGTATGAAGCGCTGGCACTGCTAGATATGGGTATATTCATTACTATATATTATTTCTTCTCTCTCTTTTGTTCGCTCCTTCAAGTGTTATCCAAAGATGCTGTGGGAAAAAAGATACTGCCTTTAATTGCTTTATAATAAAATTAATGAGTGGCTTTGCAGCATTAGCCTGAGTCACAGCAAAAGGGATGCACAGTGAAGTGTCCTATGCTTCAAAACTCACTTATTACCGCTGCCCCAGTGCCTGGCACTGTCAAGCATGCTGATAAGGGCATTTAAAGCAAAATCATCTTCATTTCAGCTGTGAGCCTTTCTCCATAGTAATAGAAAGGAAGGAACTATTCCAGCAAGGGTTTTTGTTTAGTAGGACAATAAAATACCTACCGAGACCTTGCTTTGAGCTCTAATTCTGAGGTTGGCTAGCTGTGCAGCTATTAGGCAAGTCATGAAAGTTTCTGTTTTCTCGATTCACAACAGAGATCATGCTTACAATACCTGGTTTCCCCCACAACATTATTTGAAGATTATGGATGACTATGGTAATACATTATTTTACTTAGTGCTTTACATAACAGTATTTTCTTCCGTCATCAAAGTGATATTAGGGGTGAAATGAGATTCTCTCAGTCTTACAGGTGATAAACTTGAGGTTTAAATAAGAACAATATAAAAAAAGTTAATGTTTTCAGAATCGTTTTGCAAGCTGTAAAGCCTATGTGAGTGTCAGTTACCAGTGAGAGATGATAGTACTCCAGGGTCGGTCCTCTGTGGGTTGGAGTCCTGCCTCTTCTTTGTGGCTGTGTGGCGTTAAGCAGATGAATTAAGTGTTCTGAACCATTTTTCCTAGTCTGTAAAGCTCTCTTCGTGGTGCTCACTTCATAGGCTGCTTGTGAGGATTCCATGTCTGGCACAGGGTCTGGCTCATGGTGGCGTCCATGCACTGGACTCTCCCTTTTCCAGCCAGAAAATTTCCCTTCTTTCGTTTTTAAACAGAATGTTGACAGTGATTCAGACATGTATTTTCCCTTATCTAATTTTAAGTTCGTGGAACAGGATTCTCTGTTGGACATCACAGAGCTGTGATGATTTGCTTTCAGGTTCATCATTAACTACTTTTTGCAGATTGGTACTGATTTTCAAAATAGCTCATAAAAGATTTTAGTTGCTAAGAAAAATTCCTATTTCATTTTTTCACAAGTACTTTAAAAAATTTCCCCACTTATTAAGTGATTCTGTGCAAGCAGAGCTGCTTAGTAAGACCTGTCTTTGTAGTCATTTCGTGTCTGTGTGTGTGTGTGTGTTTGCAAGGAGGTATTTTTAGATAGTTTAGCTGAACAGCAATCTGACGTCTTTAGAGGAGACATCAGTTCATTATGTGGATACAAATTCTATGCTTTCAGCTTTTATACACCAAGTCTTAATTTAAATCTGTTCTTCTTGCCGTTTCTAACGAAAGAGACTCTATCATGGTATGTATTCTGTTTCTTCCTGAGGCTGGCCTTTCTAGTTAACCTTTGCTTAGAAAAATGATCAAGGTAGAAATGGCTTTATTTGCTCACAACTTAATATAGATTATGGAAGCAGGGAATTTTGGGTCATATTTAAATATGCCGTTATATATTATGCTACACAGTGTTTCTCTCTTGCAGTGTGGTTCAGGGGATTTAAAATAGTCATTACGGGCTCATAAATGCTGCTTTCTTAGAAGAAGAACATTTTAAAGGCCAGGATGTGGGAGTTCTATACCTCTTAACTGTACATATTGCCTCATCCGTTCAAAAAATGCCTTTTGCTTGGTGAAAGATAATTTCTTGCTGAGCACGTAAGAGAACATGGTTATTTGCTTTCGTGTTGTTCTAACACAGTGTTATATATTAAGTTGTGATAATATGTTTTCTCTCTGTTTTTTCCTTTTTCATATCTTTTAAAATTCTGGGAAAAGAAGCTCTTGCAGCTTAAGCAAATTATGTTAGTTGTTTGTGACACTTGTTCTCACAAAAAAGATGCCTTTGGTTAATGACAAGCATAGAACTTATATATTTCTTTTTCTGATTTTACTATTGTTCATTTGGGAAAGCTATTCATACATAAGTTCAAAGGGTTTTTAAAATTAATTTTCAGAAATATTCTTTATTCATTTTCCAAAATTTAAAATTTATATCTAATTCATGCTAAAATGTCAAAGCTAGAGTGAAAACTTTTGTTATTCATTCAAATGTGTTATCTGTGTGGGGTAAAGCTTCCAGAATTTGAGGCACTAATTTATCATTTTTAATTCAATTGTTTGATAATGTGTGAGCCAACTGGGATTTAGTGATATTTTAGTTTTTGCAATGGGGTTCTTTATATTTTGCCTGATTTTATAGAAATAAAGTATTATCATAGAGAGATGAGTTACTTACCCTAGAGAAAGACATGCTCTTGGAGAGTCAGGCAATAATGGACATGGATCTTAAGATGCAGAGCTTTCATTCTTAGGAAAAAGCAGTAAGCAATATCTACATATCTGGAGGGGTCAGACAGGACATTTTTATAGTATGAAAAACAGGAAATCCTAAAGCTTTGACATTTTTAAAAAATGCATTCTTGTTCTTAAAAATTAGTGGCGTTATGTAACCATTTAAGAATTTAGCTGAAGCCTGATATTAAGTGACTCAGATTCCTAGCTTCTTAATGATGCTTCTTTACAGTGAAATTCAAGCAGTTGCCAGATTCTTGAGCCATGAGTTCATTCTCCCTCCCCCCAAAATTTGCATGCCATCAAAACTGAGACTGCTGCCAGAAGAGGTGTGAGTGCTGAAATTCTTATATGCTAAGTGTGACATACTCCATGTCAGGCTGTTTCTCAGTGAAACCATTGATATTTTCATTTAAGAGAAGTGACCAACTTTGGGCTAAAGTTTCTTTACTGGAAAGTGGCATAAAAGCTCCTGACTCTGGCTTTGTTGGTCTCTTTTCTTACTTCCTGGAGCACCTCCAGGAAAACAACCATTGCTCTTTCAGGACTGTTTCCCCAAAATCAACCAAGAAAGGCCCCTGCCTTCTTCTGACATAGGCAAAATAAGATGTTGAAGGTAACTTTATATTAAAATAATTGAATTCCCATTTTACTTCTGCTTTTTGCTAGTTTGTATCTAACATGTTTGAGGCTTCCCTGATGGCTCAGTGGTAAAGAATCTGCCTGCTAATGCAGGAGACACTGGTTCGATCCCTGGGTCAGGAAGATCCCCTGGAGGAGGAAATGGCAACACACTCCAGTATTCTTACCTGGGAAATCCCATGGACAGGGGAGCCTGGCCGGCCACAGTCCATGGTTGCAGAGAGTCAGACACAACTGAGTGACTGAACAATAACAACAACATCTAATATGTTTACATTAATGACTTAGCTTAATAGGGACAGAAAACTTGAGACCTTCTGGCCTCTTATTCCCCTGTTTGTTGACTTCCAGAATCATTACCTCATCACAGTATAAGATCAATGTATCCTCTTCCCCATTGTCATAATCGTCTGGATCATCGTTTATTATTATTTGTGTGTATATTAACCTGGAAACACTTAATGAGCTGGTGAAAACTTTTGCAAAGTTCCTCCCCCTCCCAACACACACATACAACCAGACATCCACTAGTTGGTTATAATAAAATTCAAGACCATATATTTCATTGCCCAAGAGATGTGATGTAGATGCTGTCACCTTGAATTTGATACAACCAAAATGTAACTTCTGAGTGTTTTCTCAGTCACCAACCCAAGAAACAAACCCAGCTAACCAAGCAAAGCTGCAAAGGCTTACAGTTCAGTTTTCCTCCCTTCCCATCATTGGCATTACCATTTACTGAGAGATTAAAGTCCCAAATCCACGAGTTACCTTTGGTCTTTTGGGTTACTCCAGACTCCATGTTCTTCTGCAAGTCTTGTTTTATCCACCCTCCTGACCTTGGTTCCTTCTCCAATGTCATCACCCTGGTCCAGGCCACCAGCATCTTTTTGCGTGGATGGTTCCCACTGACTCCTGCATTTCCCTGATTTCTATGCTCACCCTACTCCATGCTATTCTTCACAGAGCAAACACCTTATCTTAAAAAAGATGAATTAGACCATGTCATTTCTTTTAAAACTCTCTAGTGGTTGGAATGAAATCTGTATTCCCCGCAGAGCTGGGGCACGGACTGGTCTCATCTTAGTCTCCTTATCCATTCCCCCAGCTCCTTGACCTTCCTTTTGTGCATTGAACAGACCAAACCATGGAGTCTTTCCACTAGTTGTTCTTTTTTGCCCAAATTCAGTCTCTTGTGACCTTCTGGTTCCTAGACTCTCTGATCCCAGGTGCAGCAGGTTCTGCCAGGTGAGTCCGGGATTCAGTTCAGTTCAGTCGCTCAGTCGTGTCCGACTCTGCGACCCCATGAGTCGTAGCATGCCAGGCCTCCCTGTCCATCACAAACTCCCAGAGTTTACTCAAACTCATGCCCATTGAGTTGGTGATGCCATCCAGCCATCCATCCTCTGTCGTCCCCTTCTCCTCCTGCCCCCAATCCCTCCCAGCATCAGGGTCTTTTCCAGTGAGTCAACTCTTCACATGATGTGGCCAAAGTATTGGAGTTTCAGCTTCAGCATCAGTCCTTCCAATGAACACCCAGGACTGATCTCCTTCAGGATGGACTGGTTGGATCTCCTTGCAGTCCAAGGGACTCTCAAGAGTCTTCTCCAACACCATAGTTCAAAAGCATGAATTTTTCGGCACTCAGCTTTCCTCATAATCCGACTCTCACATCCATACATGACCACTGGAAAAACCATAGCCTTGACCAGATGGACCTTTGTTGGCAAAGTAACGTCTCTGCTTTTAAATATGCTATCTAGGTTGGTCATAACTTTCCTTCCAAGGAGTAAGCGTCTTTTAATTTCATGGTTGCAATCACCATCTGCAGTGATTTTGGAGCCCAGAAAAATAAAGTCAGCCACTGTTTCCATTGTTTCCCCATCTATTTGCCAGGAAGTGATGGGACTGGATGTCATGATCTTAGTTTTCTGAATGTTGGGCTTTAAGCCAACTTTTTCACTCTCCTCTTTCACTTTCATCCAAAGGCTCTTTAGTTCCTCTTCACTTTCTGCCATAAGGGTGGTGTCCTCTGCATATCTGAGGTTATTGATATTTCTCCCCGCAATCTTGATTCCAGCTTGTGCTTCTTCCAGTCCAGCGTTTCTCGTGATGTACTCTGCATAGAAGTTAAATAATCAGGGTGACAATATACAGCCTTGACGTACTCCTTTTCCTCTTTGGAACCAGTCTGTCATTCCATGTCCAGTTCTAACTGTTGCTTCCTGACCTGCATACAGGTTTCTCAAGAGGCAGGTCAGGTGGTCTGGTGTTCCCATCTCCTTCAGAATTTCCCACAGTTTATTCTGATCCACACAGTCGAAGGCTTTGGCATAGTCAATAAAGCAGAAATAGATGTTTTTCTGGAACTCTCTTGCTCTTTCGATGATCCAGCGGATGTTGGCAATTTGATCTCTGGTTCCTCTGCCTTTTCTAAAACCAACTTGAACATCTGGAAGTTCACGGTTCACATATTGCTGAAGCCTGCCTTGGAGAATTTTGAGCATTACTTTACTAGCGTGTGAGATGAGTGCAATTGTGCGGTAGTTTGGGCATTCTTTGGCATTGCCTTTCTTTGGGATTGGAATGAAAACTGACCTTTTCCAGTCCTGTGGCCACTGCTGAGTTTTCCAAATTTGCTGGCATATTGAGTGCAGCACTTTCACAGCATCCTCTTTCAGGATTTGAAATAGCTCAACTGGAATTCCATCACATCCACTAGCTTTGGAGTCCGGGGTAGTCATGCAGATATTTCTGTTACCACACAGGGTAAACATGATCTGTCAGGCATGTATGTATTATGATTGTGTTGTTCTTGCTGTTATGGTTTGACTGCTCATTTATTATGTGCCTGTTGAAATGTAAACCCTCACAAGAGTAGGGACTTCATCTGTGAGATACAACACTTTATCTAGAGTGTCCAGGATATGTTTACCATGAAAAAGCCCTTTATTAAGTTTTTGTTGTATGTGACCAATGAAGTAATAAAAAGTACAACAATACAGATATAGGCAAGCATCAGGATTAGCAGATCATTGTTTCACTTTGAGAAGATTCTTTCCCCCTTTGTTAGATGAACTTAAGTGAAACTGAGTAAGCTCTAAAATTCAAAGGCAGTAAGGACCCAGCAGACATCAACCCTTGAATGTTTTCTAATGTGTTAGCAATCCTTATGATCAATTAGGACTAACACTGTTACCTATAAGAATTTTGTTATAATAAGTCATGCAATTCTTTAATATTATATAAAATGTGGAGATTTTGTAATTAGTTAAAATTAATTAATAAAATTTGGAAATAAATAGTCACCTTAGCAGCAAAAATTTTCTAGATAAGCTGTTTAGGAATTTTGGAGAACATGAAGTGTAGAGATCCAGTCTGTTTGGAAAGAATATTAATATGGATCATGTGGAAGATCAATTTCTGAAGGCCTTAAAATAATTCAGTGCCAGAAACAGGTTAAGGTACTTGCTTGTGTTTTTATGTGGTGGGAACACAACTGTCTAAGATTATGAAAGTTACGTGAATGTCTAAGAGCATTTGTCTTCATATACATAAATTATGAAGTTGAGGTTAAAACTAATCCTACCTTAATTTTGGTCTACACAACGTAATAGCTCATAATGGGAACTCTGTGTCGCCTTGTCCTAATGCAACTTCCATGGGCCATATCAGCAGTGCCCATTTTTTTATGATCCCTGATAATCTTCATTCTGAATCTGAGGGGAAGAGTCTTTTAACTTAAGCATCCCCAAGAGGGCTTTCTTGTGCCTCAGAATTTGAAAGTGCCCTGAAATTTATTCTTTTTAAAATTCTCTGTACTTTGTTTTGTGTGCATGCTATAACATTTTTACATGTATTATTCTGTGATTAAATCTTCAGATTACTATAAATGATACCTAAACTCTATAAAAAGTCAAATCTAATTATCTCAATATGACCTTAAGAAAAGTAAAGGAATAAACTTTTTATTTGTCTGCTATTTTGTTGGACTGAAGTATTTAGAAGAGTAAGGTAGAAAGAAGAGAGAAAATCCTAAACCTTTCAAAATGGAAAATTAATTTGAAAAAGTGTGTTCCTTCCTATGCTGATACTGTCTTTGCATAAATTAATAAATAGAAATAATCTTTTTTCAAAGAAAAGTTTCTTTTCTCTTTTACTATTTTTTTCAGAATACTTGTTTAAAAATATTAATGCTACAATTTACATTGTAGAAAATTTGGAAATAATTCAAATTAATTTTATTATATGAAAGTAAGATCTGGATTGTAGTATCAAGCATGCCACAGCTAGTTCCTTTTCTTGACATCAGCTGCCACAACTTTGAAATGAGAAGATTATGCTAAATAAATCCCTGAAAACCCTTCCAGGTTTGTAATGGTTCTTTTATACAAAAAGTTGCATTTGCATAATGCTTTATAGTACTAGAGTTCATTCACTTTGGTCCTGCATTCTCAGAACTGCCTTGTGGGGTGGGCAGGACAAACTTTGTTATGTCTCCTCCACATGGGTGAGGAAGTTGAGCTGCAAGGAATTAAAATGATTTCTTGAGTCACATAAACCGCTTGGAACCAGCCATGTATTGTTTGTACAATTTCATGTTATAATTTATGACCTCCCAATGCTAATTGCTGGTTAGGAACTTGGTCAAAATAATTACTCATTTTGTTAGGATATTTAATAAATTACCACTCTGTAGTTAGGAACTTGAGTATTTTTATAATCTGACCCCTTGTTCCTGGAAAACTTGGTCTTCATCTCTTACAGGAGGCCACAACTAATTACAAAATTGGTGTAGCGATCAGTGATACATAGGTAATCACCTCAATAGCAGTTCACATAGTTGAAATTTTATCCTTTGTGAAAGTTAACCAATTGGTTTCAGAAGCACCTGTAAGCATTAGGTTAGGTTTTTTTTTTTTCTTTAGTCTGAAAGGCATTAGGTTAGGTTTTGAACGTCCATCGTTAAGTTTGTTTGCTGTGGTCCTGAAGGCAGACCACACATCCATTCTCTTATTTCCATTCTCCCTCTCCACCACCCCAACAGAATGATTTATCTTTTTTAAAAATGTGTTTTATTGACCTATAGTTGATTTACACTCTTGGATTCATTTCTGCTTTACAGCAAAGTGAGTTATACATATACATATTCTTTTCCATCGTGGTTTATCACAGGATATTGAATGTAGTTCTGCATCCTATATAGTAGGGCCTTGTTTATCCATTCTGCATCTAACAGTTCACCTCTGCTAATCCCAAACTCCCAATCCATCTCTCCCCCAGCGCCCTCCCAGTTGGAAATCACAGGTCTCTTCTTTCTGTCTGTGAGTCTGTTTCATATATAAATTCATTTGTGTCATATTTTAGATTCTATATATAAGTGATATCATATGGTATTCGTCTTTCTTTGTCTGAGTTACTTCACTTAGTATGATCATCTCTAGGTCTATCCATGTTGCTTTAAATGGCTTTGTTTCATTCTTTTTATGACTGAGCAGTCCATTGGTATTCCATTGTATATGTGTACACATGTTCTTTGTGCATTCACCGAGACACAATGATGTAGAAAACCTTACTGGATCCTGTCAGTTGCCTGTTTAAAACCCCAGTGACATCCCATTGCCCTTAAAATAAGCCTCCTTTGTAGTAGGACTGGTTCCCGCTACTCCAAACCTCTTTACACCTCTCTGCTCTTCAGTCACCTTGAGCATGGTTGTTTTCTGAGCATCTCCAAGTTCTTCCTACCTTGGGACCTCTGCCCTCTGTGTTCCTTCCATCTGTCATCTGTCCATCTGTCTTCCCTGGTTCCCTGTCTGACTGGATCCTTTGTGTGTATTCACTTCTTGTCTCAAATATCACTTTCTCAGAGCAGCCTCCCCAGGGGCCCCATCTAGAATAGTCTCCCCAGTCCTAGGTATCACGGTCCATCACATCACCTGCCCTTTAGTGTTCTGTTTATAGTACCAATGATATCTGTAATTCTTTTATTTGTTTATGATACTTAACCCTTCTTCACCTTCCACCCCAAAGCTCTCCCACCTCCAGAAGTGTCAATTCCAGGGACCAGGGCCAGTCGTTGCCAAATGACAAGCTCCTAAAACTGTGCCTGACTCATCGCAGTCAGTCAGTGAATCCCTGTTAAATAATCAAGTAGATGGATGAATCTTAACAATCCTGAGTTCAGTCTCTCTTCATCTGCCAGGTTCCTCTGTTGGAATTTATACAGACAGGAACTCAGAAAGTTTTGAGTCCATAAGTTTTGTCCTGACTTGCAGGAAATCCAGACTGAATACATTGTTTTACTATGCTTACTGTTAGCCTGGGTTTAGCATACTCTCGTCTATCTCCTTCTATTCCTTGTCTTCTGACTTTTTGCTGGCAGTCTTACCTGTAATTGCTGAAACACAGGAGCGATTGTTGAACTGGGCGGGGAGAGGCATCCTGATTCATTCTGTCTTGGCCTTCAGAGTCTTCAGCTCTAGACTAGGGTTAATAGTTCAATGATTTATGTGTTTATTCAGCAGTGACTGCATTTCAGGCTCTTTGAGGCACAGGAAAGAGTGATGGGAAGGCACATGTGAGCCCTTTTGGACTCGCCCAGGGAAGGCTGGGGCTGGTGGAGCAGCGGCTTCTGTGAAGGGTGGTTGAGCTCTGGGCGACATGGGAGCGTCTGACAAGAACCCGCCTTCAGGAGAAGGCTTCAGGAATTCAGCTGCCCTGGCTGAGGGTGTCCTGCTAGGAGAAAGGAACAGCAGAGGCTGAGGAGAGAGAAACTCGGCATGATATTTATTACTAAATAACCATAAAGAGCTTCCACGCCTAGGGTAGAGAATGAGGGGCTGAGAGGAGTGTGCAAAGATCACCAGGAGAAGAGGTGGGTGTGGAGGTCAGGGGTGTGACCCTCTCCCTGTGGTAAAGAGGGTCCCTCACTGGCTACCGGTTGGGGATTGGCATGATCAGGTGCGTGTTTTTCTGTCCTTTTTTAGACGTTTACTTGGTTGCAACTTGGAGAGGAGATAAAAAGGACATGAGATTGATGCAGGAGGTGGTGTACAATGGCGTTAGACAAAGTGGGAGAATCTCTGCAAATCCCCATCAGAGGGTCTGGTGCACAGTGGGCGTTTGGCCAGTTGTCTAAGGTTTTGGTTCTGCTGAGGGTGAATTGAGGCTTTGTAACTTCTAGGCTGCGGAAGGTAAGCTGTGCATATCTGAGGATGTTTCCAGGTTGTTTATGCCGTGTGTGCGTGTGTGTGCGTGCACATGCAAGCATTAATGACACCAGAGATTATATGAAACTTGTAATAAGATTCCCTAAGTGTATCTTCTTGATTATACGATTCTGTTTCCCCAATTTAAACTTGGAATTAATAAATGAATACGCATACGTATACACACTTGAAGGTTCAGAGAAAGTAGTTGAAGTTTCAGGCAAGTAAAAGCTTTGTAGAGTACTCGATGTTGGTGTTTGTTTAGGAAGAGTGTGCTTTCTAAGACAGCTGCTCCATTGATGTTGTAAATAGATCCTTGGCTCAGACGGTAAAGAATCCACGGGCCAGGTGGGAGACCTGGGTTCGATCCATGGGTTGGCAAGATCCCCTAGAGGAGGTCACGGCAACCCACTCCAGTATTCTTCCCTGGAGGATCGCCATGGACAGAGGAGCCTGGCAGGCTACATCCCCTGTGTTTGCAAAGAGTCAGACATGACTGAACGACTCAGTATGGTACAGTAACTGAGAAAGGCTGGAGCATTGACCAAAGTGAGGGTGTTAGGAAGGAGTCTTCTTGTGAGGTCACATGTGTCCCAAACTGTTTCCTGGTCACTCATGCTATTTGCCCGGTGATACGCTATCTGAGGTTTACCAGTCTTAGCAAACAAACAAATGAAAAAGGAAGAATGGAGGAAAGGAAAAATCTGTTAGCCTTTGTGCGATTTTGGCGGCATGTGTCTTTGCTGGCCCCAGGCAATGAGTAATGCACTGCAAATGTTCAGTTAATTCTCCCCCAGTGCCCTCCAGACAGAGCTAAAGCAATGACATTATCTGGTGTGCCAGGGTTGACACACAAAGCCCTTGAAAATAGATGTTAAATTAAATGTCTTATCACTGAAGTCCTTGGAAATAAATGCTAAAATGAGTATCTTTATCGTTGAAGGAAAGGGAAAAACTGATAATACTAGACACATAAAATTAATACCTCCTATTTTTTGTGAGTAACTTAAGAGGGATAACGTTTAATTATTTTTTTGGTTTAAAGATTATTGTCTGGATAGGTTGTAATATGCCTCACTGGAAAAGCAGCAGTTGTGGTTGTGTTTGAGTGAAATCTAGAAATGAACCACGGAGCAGTAGAATCTGAGACATCATTTGAAATCTAGGTAGTTTCCTCTCGTGTGTGTGTGTGTGTTTGTGTGTGTGTGTGTGTGTGTGACGTAGATATAAGAGGAACAGGGTGGGATTTTTCAGTAAGTAGAGGTATATAGCCAAGGTACCCAGAAAACGTGACTTAGAATAGATACAGCTTCACGGCTGAGTCCTTGCCTTGGGACATCCTGTAAGGTGAGCTGTGAGGCCCTTGTTTGTTGATGGTCTCTTGGTACAAGTTGTAATAAACACCTTCTTTGTATTTAAGTTATGTGGAATTACTGTTGAATGTTTCTCCAGATGGCCATAGTGTATGTCTACGTTACCATTTAAGGAAAATGTTGAAATTCATGATGCCGCATGGTGAGTGCTCAGAACCTTCCGATCTTTCCATCTCACTCAGGAGGAAAGGCATCATTCCTGCAGCTTCCGCACATGATGGCCCATGGCATCTCTCTCTGCCCTAATTCCCTCTGGTCTTCTTGGGGCTGGTGCTGACTTCCTAGCTGTTCCTAAACACACCAAGGTCGCCATGCCTGTGGCTTGTGCCTTTGATGAAACGCTGATTTTCACATGTGTGTCTGCAGGGTGGAGGCATTCACTCCACTTTGGTCTTTACTCTAATGACATCTTAGCAGTAAGGCCTCTCACCCTTTACATCCCATATCCTACTTTATTAATTTTCAATTTCAATGTACTTATCTCTGTGTGATGCATTCTTACCTGTTTGATGGTCTTCCCTCCCCACCCCCACCATCTAACACCCAGACACAAATGCTAGGAAATAAAGGTTTCTATGGGATCAAGGGTTTTGAATACATCCAAGTTTCTTCCTAGGGAAGTTAAGTTTCATGAATTCCTATTTTTCCAAAGAATGTAACTTATATTTCAATAGAAATATTTATTCCCCCCAAGCAATCAGTCTGTTCAGTGAATTTTTGAGTACTCAAAATCAGTTGACTATAAGTAGGTGGCTTCTAGACTTAATTTTCCATTAAAGCTGTTAAGTGGTACTTTTGGAGGACAGATAATTATTTTGGAAGCCTTACATTCCCATCATGTAATATTTGCATATTGAAATTTGACCAGATATTAGTGCTCTCTGAGCCCTAGGGTGCTGAACAAACCCGAATCTATTTTATATTATTTTGGGGTCATAAGGTACCATCATTCTTGGTTGATTTTGTTTTGCAGTTGCACAGAGAGCCCATTAATTTTTCATAAGATGTTTAGTAATTGTGTTCCTTTGGCTTAAGGATATATTAGATTTCTCTCATTTTACACAGACACAAGTATATGCTTTATAAATATATGAAATGTAATATATGTGTTACATGTGTAAAGTATGTGTATGTATCTGTGTGGCTTCCCTGGTGGCTCAGATGTATGTCTATATATGTGTATGTATATTTATATAAGATGTGTATTAGATGTATATGTGTAAGATATAAAAGGTATGTTTTATGTGTGTGTATATATATGTATTTATCTAGTAAAATGGCACATATATCTAATAAAGCAGTATGATTAGAACGGCCCCTTTAGGAAGTAACTGAGAATGTAAAAACCAGTTTTCTCCTGTCATTGTCATATCTTTGGTCTTTCCTGGCTATCAGTCACCCTTCTGTCGTATCAGTCTCTCTTAATCTTTGCTGAATGCAGTACTTAGCACTATTTGACAGTTTTCTTCATTAGCCTTTTATTATTTGTCTCCATACACTATTCGTGAGAGCCATACGAGCAGGGAGTTTCTCTCTCTTGCTGCTATGTTAGAACACCAGGAACAGTGCCTGGCACACTGGCATGAAGTAGGTTTTCAGTAAATGTGTTTGACTGAGTAAGTAAAGGAACTCCAGTGTAGATTTTATCCAAATGACACATGACACTGTGAGGTCAGGGTGTTATTAGAGCCCTACCTACTTCTCCTGAGAGTTTGGAATTTCACTATGGAAGATTTTTCATAAATAAATCACAAAAAAAAGTATCACCATGTTTGTATTTGTATGAATTCAGATAATGTTGAGCCATTGTACCAAACCAAACAAAACACAAGGGTTCAAGCACAGTGGAAGTTTATTCTCTGTTGCAGAGAGTCTGAAGCAGGTACTCTGGATCACTTAGTGGGCGGTTACCCTCTAAGCAGGGGTCGGGGTCCAGAGTCCAGGCCCCTCCCTCCACACGATGGCTCAGGAGCCCACCTTCCCGCAAAGCTCTGGTGTCTTCTGACAGAGCCTCTCATGACGCGAGGAGAAGGTCATGGCAGATCTGTGGAAACCATAAATAAGTAGGGTGTGGACACAGCATCCATTGCTTCTGCCTAGTCATCCTCCAGAGGCATGAACTCAGTTGTGAGTTGAAGAATACTTGTGGGGTAATGTCTTTAATTTTGAGTGAGGCTTTCTTGCCAATCCAACTATTACTATTTATTTTTGTTTGAAAAGAAGGCAGCTTAAGATTATCCATGGATCCCGTAGGAATCTTTTTTTTTCCTTGACTTTGAATGCTTATTTCCCTAATTCCACATTCCCATGAGCATTTTCACAGCTGGGTTAACTGCCCACACTCCCTCGGGAGCTCATCAGGGTTGTTGTCTAATTGGCCCTAGAACCTGTCTTCTGGTATCCCCAGTGGCTCCACTATCTCCGGGGATCACTCCTTACAGAGCATCGATCCCACTTGGTCCTGGAAAACACGAGAACTCAAGTTTTAGTAGCTGTTGATGAGTATTATCATATGGATAATCACAAATTTTGCTTAAAAATACTCCTATTAGGTTGGTTCTTGTAGTAGAAAATGAAGCTATGGTTATATTAGTGTAATGTTTTTTCTGGATGTTTTCTGTTTAAATAAGGGAGAAAGAAGATGGTTGTCAAGATTGAATTAGAATTTGGCCCCAAATGACAAATTTCTAGAGTCAAGATACAAAGTGAAAAGTGTGTACTTTTTGGAGCCCTGTACTTGGAAGCTTTGGACATGCCCCTTGAGCTATTTGAGCTTCTGTTTCTTCCAACAATAAAGTGTCGTATCTGGGCTTTTTTTATATATTAGAATAAGCAGTCTTTAGATGTTCACCACATTGCTCACTATGTAATACATGAACCCCAAATAATAGTGGTGATTATTTGTAACATGAGGAGAATATGCACAAAGGAGTTGGATTTCTGTAGGTGAAATGCTACCCAGAAAGTGCTTTTTCAGCTACCTGACTCAGTGCTGACAGTTACCCTGTATTTTATTGACAGTGTCTTAGACTAAATGATCTAGAAATTTTTTTTTTTTTTAATCTCTCAGAGAAAGGTGTGCTTTTCAGAAAAGGGATTATATGCTCTGTGTGTGTGTTTCAAGTGAGAATGGGGTGGCTGTAACTTGAAACCATCCTGAAGCTATGTTTCTTAATAGACAACAGGATACACAGGTTAATTAACCAATTACTTCAGTATTTCTGTGAAAGATTATATAGTTTCTTTTAGGTCCCACATAAACCTTTTCATTTTGAAAAAAAAATGCACTTGTCTTTCAGATGACAAACTTTCAGTGATTCTGATTTATTATAAACTGTTCTCACTATGCCAGGTGCCTTTCTTTAAGGTGATGAAATTAGTTGACTAGCTTATAAGTGACTCTGCATGTGAGTGTGTGTATGTAGGGACACACTGTTTCTCTAATTGTCAGATGTTAGGGTTATTGTATATTAGGCAAGATTTTGTTCTGCCAGAGTTAACTAGCAAAGAAGAAGTTGCTTTTGTCTCTTAAAGGCAACCTCTGGGCTGTGGACCAGTACTTCCTGTCAGATCAGCAGTGGCGTTAGATTAGAAATAAAGTGCACAATAAATGTAGTGTGCTTGAATCATCCCAAAACTGTACCCTGCTACCCCATCTGTGAAAAAATTGTCTTCCGTGAAATCGGTCCCTAGTGCCAAAAAAGTTGGGGACCTCTATCTTACATTATGAGGTTCTCTCTCAATTCCTTTTACTTTTATTTTTTAAACAATGAAGTACTCTTCAATAAGGAACATAAGCAGTAATGACCTCAAACAGTGCCAGCTTGGAGTGATGTAAGGGTCTGCAGTGGAACTGGAACAGAGGAATTACAGAATTTTCCTGTTTCACACAGATGTAATACTGATTCTTGGATATGTGATCTCAAAATTGCATACCATTTTAAAGATTAGCTTATAAATAGTAAATGATATTGTAAAGAACTTGCAGGACAAATGAAAAACCAACCTCACTTATGTTTTAAGGTATATCACATACATATTCAAAAAAATGGTGTATCTCAAAAACAGTTTAGAAGGAATGAAAACTCTATTGGATGGCTCAGAAAGTGGCGTGATGTTGTTGGTATTGGAGATAAAGATGTAAAGTTTTAATTTGTTTCATGAAAATAAGAGTGAGCAATTGTTTCAGATTACTGTTTTTCTATTTGATTTTGAAATTTGCATAAGAAATGACATTCATAAATTGATATAAGCAGCCATTTGAGCATTTCATCAATATCCATGAGAGTTTTCAAGTCAACCAATAAATTAATAAATACATTAAAGTTTAATGCTTAAGTGTATTCATTGCAGGGCCAGGCATCCAGGAATCTGTCTCTGCTATCTACAGTCTTGATGGAAATGACTTAATTTTTCTGTATCTTATTGTTCTTTTATCTAAAATAGTCATAATAATACCTAGTTCGTGAGATTCTTGTAAGGATAGGGCCTGGCACAGAAACTGGTGTATAGGTGATCTTACTGTTGGCTACTCCGGGGGAAAATGGGCCACAGCCTTACATTTTGGAAGTATGGTACTTAGATCATACACTTTCTCCTCCTAATAAAGGAGTCCACTTTTCTGTTTTGAAGTGAAGTTCACACAGGTTTTCTGTTCAGTGATTTCTATCAACATCCAATAGAAAAGGCTTCTTAAAGGTATTTGCTGGGAAATATCAATCATATGACTAACAACCTTCCAATCAGCGTGCTAGTTTTAGTTATTTATTTTCCTCAACAGGGATCCTAGTTGTTCTATTTGTGTTGATTGTGCTTATTTCATGAATGTAGGAATTAAGTTTTAGATTGTAATACATACCACTTTAGCCAGTGAAGTTTATGCTTCATGTGTTACCAACCCTTAAAAACATGAGTGTGGCCTTTCTGCCCTGGAGAGAGGGCTGGGTGGCCACTGCAATTCAGGAGCTAATTCTCACATATAGAAGTACATGTTTGGACAAAAAAAGTGAAATTTTAATGTATATAAACTTTAATTATCAAGTCCTATCTGTGATACCTTGCTCGAAAACATTGTTTTAATGTAGGGAGATTGCAAGTAATTTTGGGAATAAGGCATGACCACCCTTGCACCACTCCCTCCCCTCCCACCAAGAGATGTTTGTTCAAAGTGTCCTCGAGTGGCGATGTGGTAGGATGGCAAGAACCACGCAGCTTGTGTCCCGGCCAAACACACAACTCGTGTGGAGGCTTTTACAGTCAAACGTAAGGGGCTTTTTCACACAAAAGCACAAGCTCTCCAAGGTGTTACCACTGCAAGAGAATTCTCAGCTATGAATGTTTGAACTTTTATACAAAAAAGTGATTGGACTGTAAGCATTATCATGACAATGAGGTTATTGACTTTGCAAAATTTAGTACGGTAGTCTAACAGTGAGCTCTTCCATAAAGATATGTGATTTGTTTTAAATGTGACATGTAAACTTTGGGGGAATATAATAAGTAAATTACTGTATAGGTGATGTTAGGTAGGACAGTGTCAAAAATAAGCTCCCCCTCCCCCCACTGAATTTGAAAACTATCTGATTTAAGATGGTGGGGAAATGGCGGAGGGACTAGAAAGGGAGAGGAGCAGCTGCGGGTGGAATCTGCTGCTGTTCGTCACTCAGTCACGTCTGACTCTTCGCGGCCCTGTGGGCTGTAGCCCGCTAGGCTCCTCTCTGTGGAATTCTCCAGGCAAGAATACTGGAGTGGGTAGCCATTTCCTTCTCCAGGGAATCTTCCCAACCCAGGGATTGAACCCACGTCTCTTACGTCTCCTGCGTTGGCAGGTGGATTCTTTACCACCGTTGCCACCTGGGAAGCCCCTAGGGGGGGTCTCCAGGTTATTTTTTTTAGCCACTGGACTATGGTATTGAATATACTCATTTTACAGAAGAGAGTAAGGTGCACATAGGTTCATTAACTTGCTCATAGTTGCTTGACTTAGGAGGAAGTTGAACAGGAGATAATTCATTATATAAAATGAGGCTTATGTCTTCTGAGCCTGACAGGAAGCTGGGAGAATATTAAGTTCTTACAAATTGCTAATCTTTTGGCAGGTTTCTCCACTAGATAAAAGCAGATTTTTGTAGAACTGTTCCTGTAAAGCATAGTCATACCAATGTTTTAAAATGTTTACCTGTATTTTAATGAGAAATATTATTAGATTTATTGCATTATTATCTCATGGCCCTTTGGGGAAAGCTCTGTTTCTTGCCTTAATTTATGAACAAAAGAAATTGTGTACTGTGCAGGAGTCTTTCTCTTTGATTTTTTGCAATACTGGTAATGGATGACATATTATTCAAGGATGAGTCCTGGGTCTAGAGCATGTCTTAATGGGATATGAGAGGTAAAAGTGATTTCTCATGAATAATATTCAGCGTCCAAATGCTCACTTTTTCTGGTGTTCTTAAGTACTATGAATTATAGAAATAAAAGTTGACCATAGTATAAAGTGGTCTTAAAACTGAGCTACCACATATTATTCCTGCCTATTTAAACTGTATGTAGAAACAGATCAGAGTGTGTCAGAACTGTGTTAGATCAGTTTTGGTAAAAGAAAAACTATATGTAAGTGTGTGTGTCTGTATATATATATACACACACAAAGAAAATATAACTTGCTTTTTAAATTTTATTATTATTATCATCATTATTTTTGGCTGCACCATGCAGTATGCTGTATCTTTGTTCCCCAACCAGGGATCGAACCCATGCTCCCTGCTGTGGAAGCATGGAGTCTTAACCACTAAATTGCCAGGGAAGTCCCAATATGACTTGATTTGAAAGCACAGCTTGAGTCCTACTGTGGGTGAGGTGCAGTGTTTGGAGCTGGGTGATGACTGGCCGCTGCGGCCCTTTCTGGGAGCAGCTCAGTACCTGCTGGCATCTGGACTGGATTCCAGCCACAGGAATCCGGAACTGGGAGGGACCCTGTGTCTCCCCGAGTCTGCATGGGGTAGTATATGGCTGACTTACCACTCTGCTAGTTTCTGAGTGCCAGGCCATCCTCTCTGCTTTATACCCGGTCATTCACTTAATCCTCACAACACAAGTTTTCCATAAATGAATGAATGAATGGAAAATATAGGAGACTGTATTTTCACTAACTCCCCAGGAAAAAAAAAGGGAAATGTGTTCAGGGATATACCATCTCCTCCCCACACAGCTTGAAAATGTGAGCATGAACAGCACTCACAGAACTCCAGTGATGATCTGGGAGACAACATTCATTTGGTTAATTTCTTAAGGATACAGCTTACATGAAGCTGCCCTATAGCTCAGTGGTAAAGAATCCACCTGCAATGCTGGGGATGTGGCAGGAGCCGTGAGTTCGATGCTGGGTGGGGAAGATCCTCTGGAGAAGGAGATTGTAACCCACTCCAGTATTCTTGCCTGGTTAATCCCATGAATAGAGGAGCCTGGTAGGCTACAGTCCATGGGGTCGAAAAAGAGTTGGACACAACTGAGCGACTAAACAACGAGAAGTTTGTAGTCAATGAGGATAATACTTATTAGGTGGTGTCGTTAACTCGAGATGAACTACCATGGAGGATTGGATAGATTCTGACAATCACTCCAAACCTTGTGTGTGGTGTTGTAACTACTTTTTGAAATAAAGTGATTCTGGGATTAGTTGGGGACATTTTTAGTTAGGTAAGTTTAAACTGATGGTGACAGTATATTTTTTGTTTTGTTTTGAACTATTGGATTTCTCGGCAGCCCGTAAAACTCTATTATGTTTCTGTTACATATCCAGGGATACACTGACTCTTTCTTGTAGAGCTGGAAAACATGAACATAAGAATTTATTTCTGGGAAAGAAGGAGGGGGAAGAAGGGTAAAACCCTAGTCTCTACTATGTTAGCACAACTTTGGGTAGTTTTACCAATTCAGCAAAGTATTTATTCAGTGATGTCAGAGATTTCAGTTCTTACTCTCTCATTTCATTTATGTTCAACACAGAGTTCATTTAGTAGCTTGTGATTTTATAAATGCCAATCATTACATTAATAAATAAATCAAAGACTATCAAATGCCTGTTCATATATGAGCCTGAAGTCTTCCGTAACACTTCTTACTTAAACCTAATGGTTAGAGCCTCCCTGTTTCTACAGAAAAAAGACAACAAGTTCTTAAATAATTGATACATGGATTTTGCAAAACTGTGATTCATATTAAGTTTATGCTTACTTTATGCATTTAAGAATCTGATTTAAATACATATTACCATTCCTATTTCTTATGTAATTAATAGTGTTTATGGTTAAACTATGATTCAGTCATTTGTCTGACACGACAATTGTGATTCACAAGTGGCATTTTTTAGGAATATAGATTACTTGGTCCAGGAAAAATTTGACTGGTAATGTATTCATATAATCAAATATTAAAAATATATATAAATAGGAGATTCCTTTGAACTGCGTTCTTAATGAATTGCTATTAAATATATTGATATTAAGGTCAAAATGTGTAAAACCCATTTACTTTTTATTTAATTTTATTCAGGTAACTACTGTGTGTAGTTCCGGCTTCAAAAATTTTCTTATTTTTTAAACAGAATTCCTGTGATAAGTGGTGACTAAAGTCATAAGATAATTCGCAACCTCATTTTAATCTGAAATTTGACTAAATAGCATAGTGACAGTAATTTAAGTAGGCCCTGATCAAGCCTAGAAAAGCTAGGAATAAATGAATCTTTTATTTTTGGCATGTTATACTTTTTTTTTTTTTTTTTTTTGGTGTAATTTACTCAAACAGGGAGTTCCTGTCTCCCAAGGTTCAGGTGTCACTCTTTTGCCCTGAGGTTGATACGTGGGTGTTTGTACCCATGTTTGCCCCCTGCCTCCTAGTTCCCATCTGGTTTGTTTCCCTCTGAAACACCCATTTTCTCTATGCCTGGACTCGGGCATCTAGTCTGTTGGTTGTGTGGCTGGGCCCCATCTGTGTATTTCAGACTCTTCCTTAATGGGAACAGCCTCCACACTCCTCCCATTCCATAACCTTGGCTGATGTGTCCTGTCAGTAACATTTAATCATGAGACTGTTATCCCTGTCTATGGGAAAACATTTAAAGCCTTCTCAAATATGACTTCCCTGATAGCTTAGTTGGTAAAGAATCCACCTGCAATGTGGGAGACCCCGGTTCGATTCCTGGGTTGGGAAGATCCACTGGATAAGGGATAGGCTACCCACTCCAGTATTCTTGGGCTTCCCTGGGGGGTCAGCAGGTAAAGAATCTACCTGCAATGCGGGAGACCTGGGCTGGAAAGGTCTCCTGGAGAAGGGAACGGCTATCCACTCCAATATCCTGGCCTGGAGAATTCCATGGACTATTCCATGGGGTCACAAAGAGTCGGACACAACTGAGCAGCTTTCACTTTTTCAAACATAACATCTATTGTACTATAAAGAAATAGTTAATGCTGTAGCTTATATTCATTTATATTCATTAATGAGTTTAATATCATTTCATTGTCTGCATAGAACAGAAGTGGTGGTGGGGAGAGGAAAAGCCATGTTTAGAAAACTATGATTTATTTTTCTGTTGTGCATGACACCTACTGCAATGACTTTTGGGGTAGCAGAAGTTACCTTTGGAATTGGGGGTGTCTTATTTACCTTGGTATTTCCTGTCCCCAACAGAGTGTTTGACATAGCAGGTGCTCAGTAAGTCTTTACAAAGTAGAATCAAGTTACGCATGGAAGTATTTCTTCTTTCCTCTTTACATGGTCTTTTTGGTTCTTAGCTTGACAAAGCCACATAATTCTGCTCCTTGTGGCTGTAAGTGAACGTAGATGAATAGATTGCAGAGTGTCTCTGCTGCTAGCTTCAGAGCACAAGCCCCCTGGTGCTCTCCTCATGGTGCATTTAGTCAGGAGACACGACCAGCTGGTGGACACTGAAAAGAAGCGTGTCCTATGAGACTGGAATAAATAACTGTCTAGTGAGTAAAAGTTCGTTAGATGGATACATCTTTATTTGACATATACAAGTTAATTTTTAAAAAGTCACACTGTGTGACACATGTCAACCTGAGTCATCTCTATAAAAGACAATCAATAAAAATCAGTTTATTGTTCTGTAATTGCATGTATTGAGTAATGCCTTTTAAAGTCACTGAGCCACTTAGTCACATTTCTTCAGGTGCGTTTTGTGGTGAGTGACTGCATTAAACGAAGTGTAGCCAGGGTGATGAAGGGGATTTATCTTGCAGATATCCTGCATTATGGATAAAATAAATAACTTCTCGATTTAGGAATTTTTGCATATCTATTCTTTGCTGGGAAACTGTTATTTTCCAAATTTTATCTATTTCACATTTTCAATTATCGGGTAAAAAAGCATTCATAGTGAAACATACATCATTTTTGCAACGATTTCACACATTTGTATAAACATCTCACTTCCCTGAGCTTCTATAGCATATGTCTTTTTATCTGTTTATTTGGCATCTGTTTATATGCCCCTTAATAAATTTATGTTTAAATCTCTTTGTATATTTTGTCTCCTAAAAAATACAATTTCTATGCAGACTATTAAATGTTTTTTTTTCTGAAGAGATAGAATTTTTTTTTTAATTTTTAAACTTTGTATACGATTTAAAGGTTACTTTCCATGTACAGTTATTACACAATATAGGCTACATTCCCCATGTTGTACAATACATCCTTGAGTCTGTCTTACACCCAGTAGTTTGTACCTCCCTCTCTTCCACTCCTCTGGTTCCCTGCCCCTCCACCCCACCACTGGTAACCACTGGTTTCTTCTCTGTATCTGTGAGTCTGCTGCTTTTTTTGTTGTATTCACTAGTTAGTTGTGCTTTTTAGAGTCCACATGTAGGTGATACTATACCACTTTTGTCCTTCTCTGTCTGACTTATTTCACTGAGAGTAACGCCATCCAAGTCCATCCATATATTATGTACTATTATATACCATAATCTGCTTACTAAGTCAGGTCTGAATGGTGGTGGGTATAGATACACTGTACCTCTCTGTTTGGAACCCCAGGTATGAACCTTGTTGATCCTTGCCATGAACCTGCATCACCTCCCCTGTGAAGAAATAGCATCTTGGTTTTGGAAGGAGAGAAGGGCAGAGGGTCCCAAAAGAGAAGGGAGTGTTGCCAAGGAAAACTCTTACTTGAGTTTTATTTTAACAGTTAGTCTTTATTATTCAAATAGGATCGATTTGCCAGCAGGAAAGAGAGATACCAGCGTGCATGGTGTCAGCTAACATATATTTTGAAATATCAGGTTTATTATTGGTCAGTAGTTTGTGTCACATTATAGATAAACAGCACCTGTTTTGAATTCAAAAGAATTAATAATAACTTAACAGGAGTCTAAGATTTTACAGGGAGCATTTTCTTAGCACTTCATTCACTGACTAGCACATAGTAAGAGGAACGGGGCTCCGTAAAAAATATTTACAACATTCAACAAATAGTTGAATGGGTAAATGTGTGAATGTTTCCTTTTTCAATGCATTTTCTCTGCTATATGGGGAGTGGTAGAAACGTTTGAGGAATGCTTAGTAAATCTGTTCAATAGATGCAGTTTGTATTTGAAGTTTAATCATGAACAAGTAGAATCTTGATTTTTATGTGTTTGTGTAGAGATAGATAAATGTTGTCCATAACCTTCTCGATAGATAAATGTTGTCCGTAACCTTCTTGATTCTGCGTTCTCTGAGTTGATTCTGCGGTCTCTGAGAACATTCTTTTCTATTTTCTCCATAGTGCTTGCATAGTTACTTGTGTAACCATACACTCCCTCAGTTCTAAGATCCTCATCTTTTTAACCTTTAAATGTCATTGGGGCATACATGAACCTCAAATCTATTTTCTTATTTAGTCTGTCTCTTGCCACAAAGTTGCATTTGTGCTGGCTGACAAATAGTAGTAGACTAATTTGCTCATTGATGTATAATTTGAAAATTTTAGCCCATTGGATTCAGTACTTAGAGCCAAGTTAATCGTAAGCACTAAACCCACCTATTTAAGCATTGATTTGAGTATGATTTAAGGCTCATTGAATGCCCTTATATAATTTTGTGATTTTTGGTAAATAGGTCAGTGTTTAGTAATTGTGAACTTAAAAAATGAAGGAACGTCATAGTACTTTTGGCTAAATGGTGTGAAGTGGAGTATAATATGATTTTTAAATGTCTTCTTAGAGTTCTTGATTCCAGTTGTAACGTGGTATCTCCTGCTCCTTTCCCAGCTCCCTGCAGATTTCACAAAGCTACACCTCACTGACAGTCTCCACCCACAGGTGACACACGTCTCCTCCAGCCACTCAGGATGTAGCATCACTAGTGATTCTGGAAGCAGCAGTCTTTCTGATATCTACCAGGTAGGAAGGTATTTCCGTATCATTCGCTTCATTTTCATGTATTCTAAGGAGTTCTGTGATTCTTCATTGACAGAATCTATGAGGTAAAGATATGTGTTTATATTATATGTGCACAAGTGGACATAAATGTTAATGTTTATGCTTCACACAGACATACAGTATGTTGTACATTTGTTTTAGGAAGTCAGATTACAGTCTGATTGTATTTGCCTCTACTAGGACCTATTACCAGAATTTTAAATAGAGTGGTCTCAACGGAAATGTTTCCCTTGACTAAAATATTAGTAAATATTTTACTAATTTGACTATAGACATACTCGGTTTATGCTTCCTTCTTGACTAAAATTGTAGGGGGATACATCATTATTATGCTTCCATACTAAGTTTTTCTTAATAAAGCCTTGGGTATGACAAAAGGAAGAGATTATTAAGATTAGATCACTGAATTATTTTTCTTGTGTTATTTCTAGTAACTGTAGATTTGGTTATTTGTTTAAAATGAATTCTTATGATACTGATGGATAGGAAAGAAACTAGAACTATGGAATTTCAAAAACATTTTCAAAGCAAAAGAATTTTAATTTTCAAGGAAGAGTTCACTTGCTTAGAAAATGCAAATTTAGGAAAAGTGACTAAAATAGGCAAAAAAAAAAGGTCCTTTTTTTGGTAGTCTCTCAGTACATACAGCTAATATGAAATTTTGGATGGTTTCAGCCAAAAGAACATAATACGTACTTACCTTACAAAGTATAATTTTTGTCTCCTTAGGAATTGTGATATGAGATGGCCATAAAAGAACTTTTCTTGGAAACCTTACAGTTGATGTATTCAAACAGTGCTCAGTTTCTATTTAAAAAAAAAAAAAAACTAAAAGTAACTAAACAGAATACTGTCAGGGCAAAACATTTCTTTCTAAGTCTTAAATTTAGTAGATCTTAGAAAAATAATTTTCTTTTCAGGACGCACTAGGTACCCACTTTTCTATAATTCAGAAGTGTTGTAGAGAGCCCATGGACTAGTAAGTGAAAGCCACAAATGCAGTTATTTGCAGATTCTTGGCTGATTATGAGCTTTTAAAAAAAATTTTACAATAAGGAATGTAATTATCTGACTCTTTAACTTTTCAAACTTCTACTTTGATGTATTATATGTTAACTTGTAATTAAATCTTTCAGAAGTAATTTCATTTTCACTCCCCACTTCCCCCCATAATACCTATTTTTAGAAGTTGATTTTTTTTTAAATGTTTATTCAAGTGTATCCCTTACAGTAGAACAATGACCAGTGTAAGTAAAAGTCTTGCTTTGGCTTATGTTATTTAAAACATCGTGATAGAGCCTTCGCCTTCTACACTTTGAGATGATCGTACACTTTGAAGATCTGTAGTAAGAACACAGGTTGAGATCATAGAAGTTTCTCCTGTTTTCTTCAGGTATAGTATCAGCCTGAACAGAGCACCTAGAAGGTCAGTTTATAATTAAGAATGAAGTGAGCTGTCTATATACTTTATGGAGGCATGTTCTGAGGGGAACTTCAGCTTTACATGTTGTTACCTTAGGTAGGTTGGGAAAAGGTGTGAAGAGATTCTTGATGGTATTTCTGCTGCCTCCCCCACCCCCCATTCCCTCATTAAGGATGTCTGAAGATCCAGACCATGGTGAGAACTCCACCTTGCTCTGAGGGGGTTGGTGTTTACAGCTTGCAGTTCGACTTTATTTTGGGATGTAGCTGGAAAAGGAGACTCCTGTGTATTTTGATTTATTTTTGTTGAGTTTCAAGGCCATTCATTTCAAACTTGATGACAGGCATGTATCCTGTTAAGTTTATATCCTACATAAGGAGAAATCCATGGATGTATCCAAGGATTTGGTTACTGATTATATAAGACTAACGTTAACTAAAGATCCCCAGGAGACCATTTCTGTTGTCTTTAAGTCAGAAATTCTTAAGGTGAGAAGAAACCTGGCAGATGCACCTGGTTCAGTGACCAGTCTTGTGTTTGAATCCCCTACTCCTTTCCTATCAATCAAGCATCCAGTTGATTCTTGAACAGTTCCAGTGATGGACAACCAGCTCCCATTGCAACGCCTTTCACCTTTGTACAGTTCTGACTTGGGAGAAAGCTGTCATGTTGGAGTGGTCTAAATGCTCATGAGGTGGATACAAAGAGGTTGGAATGAAATGCTGTGTGCAGCAGAGAAAAGGGTAGAATAATTTTTTCCAAGAGGGTTGGAGGGGAGGAATTCAAGAGCAAGGCAGAGTCACTAGCTTTAAGAAAAGAAATGTTCTCTGTTTTAACAGGGGCTTATGAAGGTGGATTTGGAGTGGGGAGTTTGCTCCCCATTCAGATACAGTCTGCTGTACCTGAATTCCCCTTGTTCAGAGTGAGAGGGTTGGCAGATAGAGAGTTTCATGGAAAGACACATTTTGAAGTAATAGTTTCAGAGAGCAGGGGAGCAAATTGACCAGAGTATTGGAAGCTCAGTTGAGTTGGTGAACTCAAATACAGAGTGATTTCCCTCTGCCCTGATAAGTAATTTTCTTCACAGCAAGCATGAAGAAAGCAAAGATTTGGCTTCCCCTGGGATTGACGCCTTATTAAATAAGTGTAGCAGAAAGACGGATGGAGCAGCACGTCCAGCTCTTTCTAATGCAGGGCTTTGATTTTGTAGTCCTTCTGTCCAGGATGTTTTCTCCTAGCTTGATCCTTTTCAGCCTTCATTTTTGAGGACCATTTTCTTAGAGAATTCTTTTCTTATTACCCTCTGAAAAGTAGATCCTACATTTTGATTCCTTTCCTGGCTGGTCTTTTTTTTTTTTTTTTTTAAGCTTTAGTGGAAACAGTTATTACTTTCTAACTTCTTATGTCTGTCCCCCCAGAAGAAGGCAGGAACATCTCTATCTTGTCTCCACCTTCTCTCTAGAGCCTGGAATAGCACCAGGAAACCATAGGCGTTCAGGAAAGATGTGTTGGATGATGGGATTATAGTATTAGACTAGGGAATAAAAGCTGGAGGATGAGAGCATGAAGGAGGTGGAGTCTGGAAGACTGAGGATCATACGTGTTTGGACAGATAGCTGCCTCGGAAGGGAATGGAAGCAGTTGGAAGAGTCGGAGGTTATGGGTGATAGAAAGCAGAATGCCGAAGTTGGTAACACGAGACAGTACAGTTTCCAGCCATGGTAAGGTCCTGGTTAAATGGTGTGATTATCAGAACAGTGACTTAAGTGGATTGGAAATAAGTGTATGGAAATAGATCAATGGAACAGAGAGTTCAAGCAAAATGAAATTCATGTGTAAGGATGTGATGTGTAATGGAGGAAACCTCACAAATAATGAAGTGATGGGCTATTCAAAAATGGTCTTGGGGGGCCTGCATTATAACCTTACTTTATATCACAATTAAAATTAAATTCCAGATAAACTAAAAAATAAGCAAACTCTTAATGGTATAGTGAATGATCAAAAATTTTAATAATTAAAAGGTCAATTGAGACAAAGATATAAAGTCAGGCTATTAACTCACTTATGCAAATCAATAAGAAAAATACTTTATAACAGTATTCAAAAGCAGGAGTAGTAATTTGCACAAGAACATGCAAATGTCCATACCTTTAATAAATATTTAAGACATAAATAATTGAGTATATAAAGATTTAAACATGAAGCTATTTTTCCTATCAAATTAGCACTGACTTTCTTACTTATAACAAATATTTATAGGCATTTTTACACTTGTTAGGATTGTAGGTCTTGAAAAGAAACCTAACAATTTCCATTAAGAGATTTAAAGAATTGCTCTTTTAGGTATGTCCTATAGAAAAGTATTCCTAGTATAAAATTAGGAACAGCATAAATTATGATGAACAAACTGGACTTAATGCAAATATTATACTTATTTCCAAATACATTTTCGTATTTTCTGTATATATATATGGTTTTGTCTGCAGTGCCTCCTTACTTTGTTATCTCAGTTAAATTTAGCATCAGTGTAACTTTCTAGCCTAACTTTATATCAGGATCTGACTTTGGGTTAAATATGTATGTTTGAAATTCTCACCAAATTTATTTCCATCTAAATTACTTATTAAGCAGCCCTCATAAACAAGGATATGTGTGAATGCTGTATATTTAATAAGCAAAAACTTCTTTTGTAAATGATTTTTAAGTACTTAATGATAGCAGTATAGTAGTTATATTGTTTTAGTTTTAAATTAACCCTTCACTAGATCTTTATGACATTTAATATTTTCTCAGTTTTTTCATTTACTTGATATCCTTAAAAATGCAAAAGAAACTAGTTTTAAGAACTGTATTCATAATAACAAGTATATGTTTGATTTAATAAATCAAAGTTTTCAACATTGATCTGAGAATATTACTGTTTTTTTGAGACTGTTACTATTTAACTGTAATGAAAGTCGCTCAGTTGTGTCTGACTCTTTGCGACCCCATGGACTATACAGTCCATGGAATTCTCCAGGCCAGAATACTGGAGTGGGTAGCCATTCCCTTCTCCAGGGGATCTTCCCAGCCCAGGGACTGAACCCAGGTTTCCTTCATTGCAGGCAGATTCTTTACCAGCTGAGCCACAAGGGAAGCCCCTGTAATGTGCACCTAAATCTGTGTTTTACATATGGAAGATAAATTAATTTAGGACAGGAGTTATTTGACTAAGTGACTTTATTCTTGCTCCTGAGACCAATATAATCAGATACCTTTTATTTCTTTTTTATTTAAATATGCATGTGTGCTAATCACTTCAGTGTCCAACTCTGCAACCCATGAACTGCAGCCTTCCAGACTCCTCTGTCCGTGGGGTTCTCCAGGCAAGAATACTGGAGTGTGTTGCCATGCACTCCTCCAGGGAATCTTCCCGACTCAGGGACTGATCCCACATCTCTATGTCTCCTGCATTGGCAGGAGGGTTCTTTATCACTAGTGCCACCTGGGAAATCTGTTACAAGTGTATATAGCAGAGCAGTTTGCCTATATATGTATAATCGTTTACAATTTTCCATTGTAGGTTATTACAAAATACTGAATATAGTTCTCTGTGCTATACAGTAGGTCTTTGCTGTTTATCTGCCTTATATATAGTAGTGTGTATATGTTAATCCTAAATTACTCAGATATCTTTTAAATATAAAGTGTATGCATATCTTTATTTAGAATGAAAGGGTTTAAAGACTAGCATAAATCTCAGTAGTATTGTAGTTTGGAGGAAGATAGAAAATAGCAGGTGTTTTGTTTATGTTTACATACAAATATTTGTATGTAAAATTTTTTTAAACATTTTCTGTTTTATGACCAAGCAAAGCAGAACACATTTTATTGCTTTGTTATATTTTAACTCTTTTCTTTATGAAAACTGTCTATTTAGAAAACTGGGCAAGGTATTAAAGTACAAAGTATTTAGTAGTTTGTGTTGGTTGAACCTGATTTTGATTATTGGCACAATTACCAGGTTTTGTTTTGAACAGTTTATTTAGTTTCCCTTCATGTTTTCTCATCTGAAAAATAGTGGTAACAATCCTGATTTGCTGAATTGTTATGAGGATTAATTATTATGTACTAACAGCATCCGATGTAGTGCTGCATGCATGGTAGTCATTCAGTACAGGATCACTGGTTTTATAATTACTGGTGAGTCATTTAGCCAGAACTTAAGGGGTGCCATTAGCCTGAGAGAGATTTTTACAGTATGTAAGGGGTTGGAATATTTAACAAAGTTTTTTTTCTTTTTTTGGACAAGTTCTGCCAGTGTAAATTTTATTCAAGGCTCATTGCTAGGGTGGGGCCAGGTAGAGGGATGCAGGCACAGAGGTGGAAACTTGTCCCCTTGACGTAGGGCCTCTTGATGTGGCCTGTAACTGGCTCTCTTTTCTGTTGTTGGATCTAAGAACAGTCCTGTGAGTGACGAGATACAGCTCCAGCTTACTGATGACAAAACTGGGTCTGCAGAGGTTCAGGGGCTGTTTTACAGTCACATGATGAATGCTGGAGCCGAGATTTGAGCTGATGACCTCTGGTTTGTCTGCTCATTCAGCCGAAATAAATCCAGTGACTACTCAGTTCCGGGCCCTCAAGTTTAGCCCTCTCATCCTGTTGGCCAGTCAGCATTCACTAAACGTATAACAGCTCAGTCTCCAAGTGACTCATTGTTCAGGAAGTTAATAGATTCCTAAAAATCTGTTCGAGTTCTATTTAAGATGTATCGCTAAAGGAATTTTGTAGTATTTTAATACAAAAGGGATATATATTTTAGTTTGAAAGGGACATTTATTTTAAATAAAAATAATCTTCTAAGTACTGGTTTCATGAATGTTATTTTATGAATAGTTTCTTAAAAAATGGAATACACATAGCAGGACTAGAAAACAACTAATGATTGTTTACACAGATGGGGTGGGGGTTCAATTTTGCAGAGATTAATCCAACTCACATTGGAAAATCTGTTCTATTTAAGGCTTAAATAGAATTCATTTAAATGATAGTAATGACTTCTTTGGGATGGTATAAAATATACCTTTCATCCCCTACCATATGTTAAATATTCAAAAATTTAAAAAAGCCTTCAGTTGTATAATTATATTACTTAAAAATGTTTTGTTCTCATTTCTATCTTCAGTACTACCTCTTCACTCCAGGCTGGTATTAAAGAATGTGGGTATAGAGGACTGTATATTTGAAAATATGAGGTGATGACTAATAATCACCAATGTTAAGATGAAGCTAGGATGAAATGTGATCATAGCAAGCATTAGCAAATTGTCACATTTCTAGTCTTTAGGAATAAGGTGATGATAACAACAATATTGGCCTAGTTTCTTTGCTCACAGCCTTGGCATGCCATATCACACTTGGTTCTGCTTCAGTTTCATTTTAGAATCTAGAGACAATTTAAATCAGAAATATGAGCAGATACAAATTACTATACATAAAATAGATAAACAACAAGGTCCTATTCTGCAGCACTAGGAACTGTATTTCAATATGTGATAAACCATCATTCAAAGAATATGAGAAAGAATATGTATATGTGTATGTGTGTGTAGGTGTGTATATATATGAATAAATTATATATGACATATATATATAAATGATTTATATGTGTTATATGTATTATATATTGTTGAATATATAACATACATATA
Organism: Dama dama; assembly: GCF_033118175.1. Classification (NCBI taxonomy): domain Eukaryota; kingdom Metazoa; phylum Chordata; class Mammalia; order Artiodactyla; family Cervidae; genus Dama; species Dama dama. The sequence continues at coordinate 32,438,949 of NC_083685.1, forward strand.
ATTGAACCCCTTTGCTGAACACCTGAGACTCACTCAACATTGTAAGTCAACTAGAATTCCATTTTTTAAAAAATCATAAATTAGAGGTGTACTGCTGAGCACCCCACAATTAATTCTCTGGCCTTGGTGGCAAGGCCTTCTGGCTCGTCCACCCGGAGGAGCATCTCTGCTCACGTGCTCCAGCCCGAGCAGCAGGATTCACTGCTCTTTCAGAGGCCACTGCTCAGAGCTTTTGCAGGGGTTGGGTTTTCCACTTTCATTTATTCTGTCTTCATTAGGTATTCTGTCTTCAATTAATTTCCCCCTATATTTTTCTTATAATGTATGTATTTTAGTTCAGGAAATTGTACCTAAAGACTGAAATTATTTTTGTTAAAGTTTAGAAAATATTAACACATGCTTGTGTTGCTTCAAAATATAGAATTAAGTAGTATGCTCTATAATATAAACTAAGACTTTAGAAAGGGGAAACTTTGGTGATAAGAAAATAATACAATTTATTCTTTAAATATTGACTTAAGCTAAATGATAGAAAAATATATATATAAATCCTTCTGTAAGCTGCATTCATGTATTAAGTATCTCTTAGAAAGAAACAGATTAGGTTGTAGTTGTAACTCAGGAGCCAGAGTTCTTGGTTCTGTTCTTGATTCCACAGTTACCAGCAACACGGTCTTGGAAAAATAATTTCTTTTTACCTGAATGTTTGGAGAATAATAAATATTGAGGATGGCATTTACTTCGTAGGATTGTTTGACGCATTAAATGAGTTAATACATGTGAAGCACATGGAGCAGTTCCTGGCATATTGTATTTGGTGTTGGCATTTTATTTGTTGGGTTCAACATTTTATATTTTCTTCTTTTGTTTATATATTTTAATCTGTATTTGCTTATTCTTAAAAATAAAATGTCTTATTGTCTTTGAAAGTCATATGGGCTATGAGTTATCTGAAGCTGGTAGACTTTATATTTTCTACAAAGTTAATAGTTTTATAATAGAGTGTTTCTAAGAGCTTATTATATTTTCTGGAAAGCCATGTTATGATGCTCAAGATTGATAGAGTTAATATTTAATTGTACTCATTCTTACTATTCTTAAGCAATTAGTGAAATCTGGGTACATAAGGTCAAATAAGGCCAGTATGACACATATGTACTATTGTTGAGATGATCATCACAAAAATGTATAGAACAACCTTCAAGGGATGATGCTTGTAGGCTTGAAATAGCCCAACAGAAGAGACTGTTTGGAAACTTGCGAGTCTTGATTCAGGCCAAATATTTGTTTTTAATCACAGAACCATGTTAGACCTGATCGGAGTCTCTCTCTAGAATTAAAAAAGATAGTTCTAAAAAATTTAAGAGATTGGATCATTGCATTTTTTTTTAACAACACTTTTTTTTAGCTGCAGAAAGTAGCTACCAATTTGCAGCTATGACTAAAGATATCAGTATACTTAGACTTCCTTCTTTTCATTCCTGTTATACCTGGCTCCTGAACAAATAATTTTACATTTGCTTCATTCTTTCTTGATCTTGATTACTTGAAATTTGGTTGGTGCTGCCGTCAGCAGTGTTGAGGAATGGGAAGAAAGACTGTGTCACCTATAGACATAGAGGGTCTCTCACACCTTTGGTGTTTTATAGTTGGGAGAGTGGACACTGGCATAATCAGCTAATTATTAATGTTTTATTTGCATGTTTATCAAATTACCTTTGATTTGGGATTCACTTTTTCATAAAGACTCTTAATAAGAGAGAAGTGGTTCAGTCTTCTTGGCATTAATAAAAACTACACCTTTTCTTTGAGGGAAGGAATTGTTCAGAATTGTCACCCTTACACTCTTAGTTTAAGCCATCCTCTTTGAAAAATAGAGTGAAAACTGTGGTACTGTCTTTTTTCTTATTCTACTGTGTTTCAAATGCCAGGTGACAGCTCAGGTAAGAAATCAAAATTATTGTGATAAAACCGTTAATTCTAACTAAAAATTCCATGAGATAAAAATCACTCATATTTTGTTGATGTCATGATTTTACATAGTGCTCAGTGCATGAATATTTGTTAATGTTGAATACATGTAACTTAATTATGGAAAGATTCATATCATAAATTTAATATTTCAAACAGGACTTATTTCTTTTGGATACAAAAGATTTACTTAAAAACAGCTTGTCTATCCATCCGTTCATCTATTTATTTTTGGTCTGTTTTAAGGCCACAGAGAGTGAGGCTGGTGATATGGACCTTAGTGGGTTGCCGGAAACAGCAGTGGACTCTGAGGACGATGACGATGAAGAGGACATCGAGAGGGCCTCAGACCCTCTAATGAGCAGAGACATCGTGAGAGACTGCCTGGAGAAGGACCCCATTGACAGGACAGACGATGACATTGGTGAGTCTGGGTGAGACAACAAATCTCAGAGCAGTTTAAAGAGTTTAGAATAAGACTATCTGGGACAACAGAGCCCAAGAATATTAGGCTTTAAAGGTCATTTCTCTCAGCATTGTTGAAAACATCTTTGAAAAAATTAATTTTACTCAGTCCATAGCTTCAAGAGGCCACCACTGATAAAACTTCCAAATAAAGCCCTTCCAACATGAGCTGTTTCTTAGCTTACTCTAGGACCAGAAAAAATTAAAAAGTCAAAGTCACCTTCCAAGCGTTATCACATCTGCTAGTCTTGTGAGCACTGTTCCTGCTAAGCTCGAGCCCCTCTCTGTGTGAACGTCCGTCAGGTGGCAGTTGGTAGAGCTGCTGTTTAAGTGACTGTTCCCCCTGTGGTTCCACAGCGAGGAGAGGCTAGAGGAAGAAGGGAGCAGAATGTCAAGTGAGCCCCACATGAGCCTAGGGGTTGGGGCTTTGAGTGCGCCTTAAGATTATGGGTCTAAGTGGCTTTGCATCGCTTTCCCCTTCCTCCAGGTTCCCTTGACCCAGCTTGGCCATCAGAACAAGAGTTGATTGTGTAATGATTGTTTAGTGTTTGACTTGGCCTTCCAGACCCTGCTTCTTCCTTAGATGCTGGGTGTGAGACCAGCTTCCTCTGAGAGCATCTCTGCCCTGCAGGTCTGGAGTCTATAACACCCTTGCCTGAGCCCCAGTGATCTGCTCTTCCATGCCCCCAGCTCTTTTGGGGGCCATTATGTATTTGAAAGAAATTCAAGGAACTGAGTCTAGTGGGATTAGATACAGGACAGCACGGCCATCGTTATATGTGAGTGGCTTGTTTCTTGTGTTTTGAAGAGAGCCAAACATTATGTATGAGGAGAATACCTTGTACCATTTAAGATCTGTACATATGCTAGGGAATTAAAGTTGGTAAACCAGGTATTCTAAAATACCACTCAAACCACTGATAGAAATTGCCATTTAGAGATGACTGTTATGTGGGGTGAGCACTCAGTCACTGGCTAATGTGACTGCACCTTGTATGGACTGAGAGTTTCCTAGGTCCTGGCAGCCCAGTGGAAATGAAGCATGGAGGCCCTGATCCTGCTGGCTCTGAGAAATAGAGTGGGTGTTGGGGTCGTAATCCCGGGGTGTGCACTGAACAGGGGGCTGTTGCAGGAATGAAGGACTGTCAGCGCCCTTTTGAAAGCTCAGACCTGGAAGAGAGGGAGGAGGAGCCAGCTCTGCGTGTACCTCCAGTGCAGAAGTGCCTCTGCAGTAACCGATTCTGGGTTACTGGGTTTCTGTTGGAGGATGTAGCTGCTTCTCACATGCCCATCCCTGTTCTTCCATACTTTATCCCACTTCCTCCTCAACCCACTACACTCTTTGGTCTAAAGGTGCTCGTAGTCACAAGTCTTCTGAGGCTTCTGCAGCATGAAGTCAAGTGGTCCTGTGTCATCCTTGAAGACTCAGGGTTTAGCTTCCTTGCATCTGATACCTCACATTCATCTGATTTCCACTGTCCAAAGTGTGTTTCACTCTCCTGTTCTCTTTGTCTTTGTGATTTCTCTCTTTTTTAAAAAAAATTTTATTAGCGTGTAGTCAACTTACAGTGTTGTGTTACTTTCAGGTGTGTGGAAAGTGAATCACTTATGCTTGCATCAGTAGTGTGTATATGTCAGTCCCAAACTCCTCATTTATCGCTTCCTCCCACACTTCCCCTTTGGTATCCACAAGTTTGAGTCTGAGATCCGACTTCGTTTTCATTGTCTCTTTATTGTGGCTTTAAAGAGAGAATGAAGTTGGAAGTAGTGTGTTTGGTTTGCCATCTTAAAAATTCTTGCTCATAGAGTTTATAAAAAATAGATTAAACATTGCTTATGAACAGATTGACGTGAAGGTTATCCTTGTTTGAATATGCTCATTTTAGTATAGTTATGGAAGAAAGTTATGATTAGTAAAATATATGAAGCATGTCATTCCTGGAAATTTAAGGCATTCATTTCATATCTGAGAAGTTTTCTGTCCTAGAATTTCTAGGAAGCAAGACCTATGCTGATTCCTACAAATGAATACCAAGCTAATTATTTTAAGGTGCTTGTTGATATAATCTCTGGATGAATTACTCGTAGTTGAATACCAATACACTTGTAAGCAGTGATGACTCAGATGCTTACTCCTATCAAATATATTTTTATTTAAAGTAGTAAATCTTGATAATTAAAGATAAGGCATAATGACATTGTTTGATCTACACAAGGTCTTCGAGGATCTTATATTCCGTCTCCTCCAAATACAGCCATGTGTGAGAACACTTTGGCTTGTTCGCCATTACTCTTGGTAAATCTAACTCATTCTCCAGTGTTTAGTTAAGGCAGACACCTTTCTTATGAACTACAGACATCTGTGTAACTGATGCTTTGTCTAAATGCCTCTCTGCCTAACCACCTTCCTCAACCCGAGGGATGGGGTGTGTTTGTGTTTTAAGTTTAGTCAAATCAAGCTGCTTATATTTAAATATGTTTTTTAAATTTCAGGAATGAAAAAATTTCCCCTTGGGGTCCCATAGATTCTTAGGTGTGCCTTTGTTTCAGTACTTTGAAGAAAGGCACATTATTCATGTTTGCTCTCCAGCTTGTAACTCTATAGGTACTCAATTGTTGAATACTTTTTTTTTTAAGATTTTGAGGACTTGACATATAAAGGTAGAAAACTACTTTGATCCCTTTCAAGGAACTCCTCTTTTTTTCCCCTCACTTGGCGTACCCCACACACGAATCCACAAGTTTTTTTTTTTTTTTAATCTTCATTATTTCTTATGTAAAATTAAACCAAAGCAATAAGATAAGGATTTTTCTGAGTTGACTAAAGTTTCTGGTGTCTATAAGTTGATTTTTGGCTTTTCTTTGTGTTATATTAAGTAGAAAAAAGTTTTTATTGAACGTCTAATATTTTTTACAAACAGGATTATTTCTTTCCTGATGAAGTAGGGTAGGTCACACTAATGTATTATTCAGAGTCTTGCAAGCCATTTAGAATAAAGTGATTCTGTTTCTCCATCCACAGAACTTCTCTCCATACCCTAGGAGCTATCTCATTACCTGTCCCGTGCTCTCAATCCTCAGCTATCATAACCCCTGTAACTCTGTATGTTTCCTGTGGCATCAGGGTTTATGTTGAGCTCCTGAATCAAATGCTTCTGTTTTACATTATTATGTTTTTTAAAGATGAGTGATATAAATTCTTCATTTTTAAAATTCTTATAATCCTCTGGTGTAATAAATAAATTATCACACAACTGGTGATATCATTATTGAATCCTTGAGAGTTTTAAAAGCCCTTGCATATTGTATGGTTAAGTATTTAATTTTTCAATTGAACTTGGAGAAAAATGTGTATTTACTATTATTATATCTTCTTTGTATTCTTTGTTATTTATCCTTATTATATGTGATACACAGATATTTTCTATCCCATTGTATTTTATTAATGTTAGTCGCTTACTCATATATCACAGACCGATTTCATGACCCATTAATGGAATAGGACACTGCTAAAAAATAAGACAAATGTCCATGCAAGCACTTCAAATCATTATTGCAAGTATTAGTGAGTATGCTTTATATGTTCATACTCATATTTGCCTACCATATGTGGTGGTATTTTAACTTTTATTATTGTCTAAACATGTTAAATTTAAAATATTTCTGATAATTAATTTCTGGTCTCATATTTTTCTTAAAATCATACATCTTTGTCCAAGGAAATTTAACTCCTACCAGGAGAGGGAAAAAAATAAAATGTATGTTATAGCTAGTATTTTAATAGCTGTATTTTAGCTATAATTTAGTATTAACTAGTATTTTACGCCTTATGGTGAGGAGTGGGGGATGGTAGCTAAAGAAAACAGAGAGTGGTAACAGCAATACTAACTGTGATGTGTCAGCCAGAGGACCGCGATTGGTTCATCTGCCTTTATGTTTCATATCAAAAACATATGCATTTGTAAAACAAGGAGTCCTGCCTCCTGTAGATAGTAGATGGGGTCATCTCTTACAGGGATATTCAAAACTGCCTCATAACTGCCCCCAGGTATATTTTATGACACAGCACAAGCACATCTGCTCATTCCAGGAGTAAAAGTTTCACTGAAGGAAACATACTCTTTCTGTAACTGATGCACCGTGATATTCTCGTTCCTTCTTTTTATAAAAGGCTGGTTGCAGCAGCCAGCTGATGTCCTGATACATCAGTCTGGGTCAGGTTGAGGAGCACTGTCTTGTTGGACAGAGTCCCTGGGTACCACTTACCACTGTTATTCTTCTGATTACCAAAGCCACCCCCATAAGGAAAAGTCTTACACAGCAGGGATGACGTAGGGTCTCCACTGAACAGACATTACCAAGCTAGACCAGAAAACACCACCTCGTCTGACCTTGTAGGAATGTAATGTTTTCATAAAATATATCTTTGTATTATTATACATTGCTTTTGCAATATCCAACAACATAAAGCTCGTCATTAAATCCTAACAGAAGGAATGTGCATAGAGACAATGTCATTATGTGAGCACAAGGAAAATAGAGGGAAATTTTCATTTAGCCAAAAGTTTGAACAATGCTGTGAATATAATATTGAATAATCATATTATATATAATAATATATAATAATGACAGTGATAGTGGTTCTCATTTGTTGAGTATTTACTCTGTGCTGAGGACTTTATCATCTGGATTGCATTTGATCCTCAGAACTGTCCAGTGAAGGTGGGTATTATATTACTCTTTTGCAAGTGAGAGAAACATGTCTAAAGGGAACGAATCAACTTTCCCAAAGTAATTCAGCCAGTAAGTGTCCACACGCTGGCACATGCCCTGTGCTCTTCATCATCACCTGTGAGGTCCAGCCTGAGCATGGAGGTAGACAGTCCTGAATCCTCTCACTGCCACCTTCTCCTTATGTGCCTTTGAGCCTCGATTTCCTCCTTGTGAAATGAAAAAGAAAGCACGCATCTCATAGAACCATGGTGAGGAGGAAGGAACTTAGAAAGGAGTTCCTAGTAAAAAGAATCTGCTTGTCCACAGCATTGCCACTGGGAAGACTGAGCAGACTTTGTCAGTCTATGAGATCCGAATTAGCACATCCATTTCATTTGCATTCATCACATAATGTGAGCATGTTAATTGATTCTGGGTTTGTCTGATTCACAGAAAATATTCCCTGCTTTCTAAATCCTGGAGTATCTTTAGAATGAGGGTGGTTGTTTCTGCCATCTGTTTTGGGCACCCAGTTGCCCAGAGGCACCAGAATGGACCTACTGACTTTCTGGAGAACTCCCAGTGCTCTGTTTCATTTCAGTTTATCACATTGTCCTGTAATAAACCTTAACAAGATCACAGCTCATTTTCAGTAGCAATCCCCCATTGAAGTTTATTGATCTCTTCATTACCATTGGGATTTGAATCACACTGAGTCCTGTTGCTCCTGAATCAACAAGGAAATGTTACCCTTTCCACAGTGACAGAATTGTTTGTATACCTGCAAGAAATTCAGTGTGCTAAAGGTATTTAAAGTAATTGTATTGTTCAACAGGCAGAATTGTAGGGCATTTAAAAAGAAAGGACCCAGAGCCTTCTTTCTGAATGCTTGTTTTTGAAATTAGTGTCATTTTCTTCACATACCTTCTACTTTTCAGAACAACTTCTGGAATTCATGCACCAGTTGCCTGCTTTTGCCAACATGACCATGTCAGTGAGGCGGGAGCTGTGTGCTGTGATGGTGTTCGCTGTGGTGGAAAGAGCTGGGACCATCGTCTTAAACGACGGTGAAGAGGTTAGGAAATATTTCTACCAATTAACAATGTCTCTGTGAGGCTCGCTCAATGCAGCAACGAACAAAAACTCTTTCTTCTTTAAAAACAATGGGCAACAATAAGTTTGCATTACTCGGAATTATGATACACTCATTGTTGTGTCAAAGTCTTTTCCAGATCCATTATTTTATTTTCTATTATTTGCAGTATTTAGATGATACTGATAGAGACATTTTGAGGTTTTAGCTTTTCAGATTTTGCAGTTTAAATGTTTATAATATAATGCCTCTTGTCAGAACAAAATGATGTTCTTATCAAGGCAATGGTGGTCATTTTATCTTGTTTACATGTGTTTTGGGGAACAGAGGAAATTTTTTCCCTTGTGGCATTTTAGAGAGAAATACCCAGTCATTAGGAGAGTGGAATGCCGTGCACCCCATGCAGGCATCTGGAAACCCTAGCTTTAGTTCTTGTTCTGTGAACTTGGCGAGTGGTCAGCTGTACTTGGGGTATTTTTCCCGCTTTAAAATAAAAGATCTAAATCATTTGTAGGGACCATTCCAGCATTTACAGCTTCATGATCATGATGTTATTTTCTGCTCTTTGTTTTTTGGAACTAGCTGGACTCGTGGTCAGTGATCCTGAATGGTTCTGTGGAAGTGACTTATCCAGATGGAAAAGCAGAAATACTGTGTATGGGAAATAGTTTCGGTGTCTCTCCCACCATGGACAAGGAGTACATGAAAGGAGTGATGAGGACAAAGGTGGATGACTGCCAGGTATAAATTGTCATTAAAAATGTATGTCTTATGCTTAACAAAGAACACTTACGTATGCAGTTGTGGTAAGATTTTTTTCGACCTGTATAAATAGGTCATCTTTTAGAATTATAAAGCTTTTAAAGTACAACTATGACTTTTAGTGTTATCATACTCCAGGAAATTAAAAATAAATCTCCCTTAAAGTTATTTGAACGCCACAAAACTAAGCATTCCATAAATGTGTACTATTAAAAAACAGGTGTTCTATAAATATGATATCTTAAAATTGCCATCAATAATAGATAGTCAACAGAAAATATGGAAGTGAAATGTCCGTCATGAACAGAAATTATATAGAGATTATAGTAAAGTTGCTGTGATACAGTTACATGGTGTTTTTATTTAAATACATGTGAGATAAGGAATTGATTTTAGAAGTCATGAAAATTAATCATAGTTGAATCAGTAAAAATACTTGCTAGTAAAGAAATGACTGTCAATGAAAAATACAATGTCACTATTGATATTATGTTAATATTCACTATTTAAAAGCATTTAATAAAAGACTAGAGAGTATATTGAGACCAAATGTCAAATATAATTTGATCAGTTTAACAGGTAACCTCTATATTAGTGCAAAATAAATTTAAGATGCTTTTATTATTGCATATTTATAATTCCATGTCTTAAAAACCAACCTTGAAAAATAAAATATTTTAATATAATAAACCAAAAAAGTTTACTTAAACTAATTAATGTTACATGCTCACTGTATTTATTAGTCTACAGTCTGAAATGCATCTTAAAATAGTTTATGCTAAAAGAACATCATTGAATTTTTATAGTGTCTGATAAATGTAAAGCAGTGTTCATTTAAATTTTCAATTTTAAGTGGTTTACTTACTAAAAAGAAAAATGACCATGGCTATAAATAAAATTGTCTTACCTAGAGAATAATTTTGCTAAATAATTCCTCCAGTGAGCACTATAGAGAACAAAAAAATGACTATAAATTCAGTGTGTTGAATATGTAATGCCAGAGGAGCATTCTAAATATAGCCAGCTTTCAATTATTTGGCGTATTAGAGGAAAACACAATGGTAGATAAATCTCAAAGTATTTGGCCTCAAAATCTCAAATTATTTCTTTTAAGAGGGGTCATATATGACATTTCAGCTTTAGAATTATATTCCGCCCCAAAAAAACAAAGCCAAACTGTGAGTCAAAATGAACAGAAAAATTGTTAAGGGTTTCTCTATCCTCCTCAGTCCTGCCCCCCACACCCCACCCCAGCCCTTCTACAAGTCACTACACGCTTGAGTCAGTCTCTGTCCTTAAAGTGCAAGTGAAAGTTATTCCTGAGAATCCAGCTACTATGCTATCACCTTGTAATTGGCCAACCCCTTTTATTAGAAATTTTGCAATTGTGGAACTGAAATGATACAGGAGGCATAGAAATGTTTCAGAATAATTGATAAAAAAATATTATATGAGTTAATATTACAGAGTATTTAACTAATGTCAGATGTACTAGGTAACATTGAATATTTATCTGGGAGTTTAGGGAAAAGAAAAGAGGAGGTATTACAGAGTATTTAACTAATGTCAGATGTACTAGGTAACATTGAATATTTATCTGGGAGTTTAGGGAAAAGAAAAGAGGAGGTGGGTATTAGGAGGAGAGTTCATCTATTTGCTGGATAAGGAATCAACAGGAAACCCAGAGTGATAGTCCGTAAAGTAGACGCCAGGAGAAAACTCTGAATGAGAACGAAAACTCTGATTAAGATAATATTAGGCTCCTGTATCTCCTGATATGAGACTCCAGATGTGCAGAGAGGGTCACGGGTGCAGTGTCTGCTAGAGAAAAGTCTTTTCTTACTCTATAGGCCACTCTGCATGCTGTAAAAGGAACATGAAATAAATCGGGTTCAAGAGTCATCCTTGTGCTTCCACCCATTCCTCTCAGACCCTAACTTCCCTCTCTCTTTATTAGAAATAGGCTTGGAGAAAATTTTTAGATATTTTAATGCTTATTTGGGATAGCATTTTTACTGTATTTTTGTTAAAATGTCATGTATTTTTCAGAGAGTACCCATGTCACATCCTCCTCTTGTTGGGGAAAGTCAACAGTGAGCATCACATTTTTACCCATAAAATGACCTCCACAAGAGTGTCATTCTACTGAACACACTGTAGATAATCAATATTGATTGAATGAAATGAACAAAGCTGGTGTTCGTTCTAAGAGGAAGCAACCTTACCAGGTTGACCCTCATTTGCTGGCCTCTCAGTGGGTTCCAAAAATACATGTTGGGTAGTGTGGTTAAAGTGGAGCCCACGATCAGCCTGAGGACGTGGTGTGAGTGGATTCAGTTGGACATTTCTTTCTTTTTATTATTATTATTGGAGAGTAATTGCTTTACAGTGTTGTTTCTGCTGTTAAACAGTATGAATCAGCTATAATATATATATATCCCCTGACTCTTGAGGTTCCCCCCACCCCAATCCAACCCCTAGGTCATCATAGAGCACTAAAACCATACTTCAAATGATGTTTATCCCTGCCTGTTTGGGTCCTGTGATGCCCCCAACACTGAACACTGTGCCCCATTCTGCTCCCTTCTCTGTGTTTCTTTTCCCAGTCTTGTCCCCTTTTGGGTTTGTAAGACAAAGGCAGGGCCAGGCATAGACGTTTTTGGTACCAGGTGACGGCTCTGGTTTTCCGTTCCCCATCCAAATTGTTTTTTTCACCCTCTACCTGTCCCTCTTTTCCTTTCCTGCTCTTCCACTTTCTGTCTCCTCGTCCCCTCTCCCCCACCTAAGTCTTGGGCTTGCCAGAGACACCCAGGCATGCCTTAACCCTGCACTGCACCCTTCAGCAGATAGGGGACACTTGAATGTCTATGTGAACAGTTAGGCACAGGGTACCAGTTTAAATAGAGCTCACCTCTTAAGGGAAATGTGTGAGACTCAGCTCTTCCTGAGACTGAGAGAGCTGTTGGTTGAAGTTTAACTTTACTTCATGTTGTCATTTTCAATATGTTTACTAAATGAAAGCTGTGAGGTCATGTGCCCAAAAGAAACTTACCCTGTGACATAAACTGTTTTTGCCCTTTTATAAGAGAAAGCTTAGTTGAGTTTTTATTTCATATCAGAGTGGCAAGATCATACAGGGTGAACAGCTGTCTTAAAGTATAAAACCTGTCTAAAACAATTATGTGTTCCGTCACTCAGTCATGTCTGACTCTTTGCAACCCCATGGACTGCAGCATGCCAGGCCTCCCTGTCCATCACCAACTACCAGAGTTTACTCAAACTCATGTCCATTGAGTTGGTGATGCCATCCAACCATCTCATCCTCTGTTGTCCCCTTCTCCTCCCGCCTTCAATCTTTCCCAGCATCAGGGTCTTTTCCAATGAGTCAGTTCTTTGCATCAGTTGGCCACAATATTGGAATTTCAGCTTCAGCATCAGGCCTTCCAATGAATATTCAGGACTGATTTCCTTTAGGATGAACTGGTTGGATCTCCTTGCAGTCCAGGGGACTCTCAAGAGTCTTTTCCAACACCACAGTTCAAAAGCATCAATTCTTTGGTGCTCAGCTTTCTTTATACTCTAACTCTCACATCCATGCATGACTACTGGAAAAACCATAGCTTTGACTAGATGCAGCTTGGTCCAGTTCAGTCACTTAGTCTTGTCCAACTCCTTGTGACCCCATGGACTGCAGCACACCAGTCCTCCCTGTCCATCACCAACTCCCGGAGTTTACTCAAACTCACGTCCATTGAGACGATGATCTTTGTTGGCAACTCACAAATTTTCAACTGGCTTTATCATACCTATTTTTTCTTTTAATTTAATGTTATATCTAAAAATTTCTTAAAGCAAAAATAAATTTGCTAATTAAATAATTAGTGTTTTCATCTAAAGTGTATTTTTTTTGCAATGTCAGTGCTGTGTGGCCATATTGGAAATTCAATTTGGGATTCCTTTTTTTTTTTTTTTTTTTTCATTTTTGGATGCTATTTCAGTTTGCTGCAAAAGAAATGCCAAAAATGTCTGTCTAGACGCTAAGAATTTCAAATCAAATTTATTCTAATTTCTTTAAGTCCTTAGTCAAGAGGATTAATTTTAGTACATTTCAAAATGCATTTTCTTTTTATCTCTCTACTTGTTTTAACTCAAGGATATATTTCTTTTTTTAGGAGATAAACAATATAATTATGTTCTCTAAAAATGATATAAGAAAGAACACCTAAAATTATTTGGAGACTCTGGGAACAACTTGCTGCCCTGTAAAAAGAAAAAAATTAAGAATATTTTTGAGGCAAGAACCACATATTTCAAACATTCGCAAACCTGCAGTCAGTGTTAAAGATACGAGTTTGGAGGTAGTTTCTGGCATTAAAAAAAATGTACTTAGCTATCCATAATTACAACAAGAGCCTGTGCTTTTTGAATTTTAACTTTTTTATTCTAAACTAATAAAAAATTAGTGATATTATATCAACCAACTCAGTGGAAGAAGCAGTGTCGTAGTATGCTATTTCTTCCATGTGCACTGCTGCTGCTACTTTTGTAAAAAAGCTTTAATATGCAGAAAACATGCAAAATACAGAAAAGTATATTAAACAATGAAAATTGCTTGTTATTTGCATTGCTCAGAAATAATAATCATTCTCCTTTGTGATTGGTACCCTTTATCATCTTTTTTTCATTTAAAAATAATAATTCTTTAAAAGTAATAATTGATTTTGTTATATTCCACAATTTTTATATGCATGTATATAACTTTAAATTAGCAAGCACATACTTATGTGATATTGGGAGGCTAGCATGACGTGGTATGGCTGTCTCCTCATCTGTGCAGTGGGGATAATAGCACCTTCATGGTATCCCATAAATGCCATGGGAGGTTGAGGATAAAGTGAGAAAGTTCCTGCCAGGCAGCCACAATGTAATAATGATGATGTCATCATCACCATTAAAATCATTGTTAAAATATTTGGTTTAAAATTTTTTAAAAAATGATGTAATATCAAGAATATTGAGTTAAAAGTTTAGATGTTGTTTAAAAACATGATTTTAGATGGCTGTAGCATCTTTAATCTGCCATATGCTATAATTTAGCCATTCCCTCTCTTTTAATCTTTTCATGTTAAAGGAGAAAAGAAATGTTCATTCTTCCTTCATTCCTAAATGGTTTTTTTGCAATTTTAAATATATATATTTTATTGAAGTATATTTGACTTACCCTAAAAATGATTTCTAAAATAAGAATAAATTATTCAAAATTCAGAGAAGACAAAAGTTTTAATTTAAAAATATATTCTTGCCTCCTCAATGGCTCCTGGTTACTTTGTGTAATAAGTGACTTCTGGAATTCATTCTTCTCTTTCTTTAAAACTACTAAGAAAAAAAAAAAACTACTAAGAAATATAATTAAATGGATTGCCCTGAGTCCTGATTTTTTTATCTTTGAGGTCATGGAGGAGTAATTGCTTGATGTGCACATTTTTGTTAACTTCTTCTTTAAGAGCAAGGATTAACCTTAATATCAGTTATGAGGAATAATGATTTGAGCTTAAAAAGTATGTGGCTTCCTTTGTAGATCTTTTTGAACAGACTTTCTAAGCTGATTTCTTTTATAATATAATCACACATTTATAGTATCTGCTGCATGGATATCTTTGAATTTCGATATCATTTATTAACATTATCTTTAAAAAATTGTTGCTCTCTAAATCTTTTCAAATTTTTAAAACCCACTAAGTGCTAATTATGTTTTTACATCTATTTTTAAATAATAAATAAAATTTATCGAGCACATATTATGTATCTAGCACAGTGGAGGAGCTTTACCTGGATTATTTCATTAAACCTCCAGAACAACCCGTTAAGGATGGTGCTATTAGGATTATTTCCCCTTTTCAGATGCAAAATAAGACCCACAGGTTCTTTTGTCAGGATTCCACAGTGAGAGGTAGTAAAGCTCATGTCTGAATCAGTTAACCTGGCTCTAGGAGCCACAAGTGAGGCAGGATGGGGGCAGTTAAGAGAATTTCCTCTTAAAAGCAATTCTGTGATGATTTGATTAGCAGGCTAGGATTTCTTTCTTCCTTTCTTTCTTTTTTTTGAAAAGACAACCTCTTTATTTTTTTTTTTTTAAAGGAATGATTTTGGGGGGGGGGGGGCTTCAAGAATTGGTATTTTTATTTTTATTTTTTCCATTTATTTTTATTCGTTGGAGGCTAATTACTTTACAATATTGTAGTGGTTTTTGCCATACATTGACATGAATCAGCCATGGATTTACATGTGTTCCCCATCCCGATCCCCCCTCCTGCCTCCCTCTCCATCCCATCCCTCTGGGTCTTCCCAGTGCACCAGCCCTGAACACCCGTCTCATGCATCCAACCTGGGCTGGTGATCTGTATCACCCCTGAAAGTATACTTGTTTCAATGCTGTTCTCACTGAACATCCCACCCTCGCCTTCCCCCACAGAGTCTAAAAGTCTGTTCTGTACATCTGTGTCTCTTTTTCTGTTTTGCATATAGGGTTATCGTTACCATCTTTTTAAATTCCATATATATGCGTTAGTATACTGTATTGGTCTTTATCTTTCTAGCTTACTTTACTCTGTATAATGGGCTCCAGTTTCATCCATCTCATTAGAACTGATTCAAATGACAAAGGATTAATCTCAGAAATATACAAGCAACTCCTGCAGCTCAATTCCAGAAAAATAAATGACCCAATCAAAAAATGGGCCAAAGATCTAAACAGACATTTCTCCAAAGAAGACATACAGATGGCTAACAAACACACGAAAAGATGCTCAACATCACTCAGTATCAGAGAAATACAAATCAAAACCACAATGAGGTATCATTACATGCCAGTCAGGATGGCTGCTATCCAAAAGTCTACAAGCAATAAATGCTGGAGAGGGTGTGGAGAAAAGGGAACCCTCTTACACTGTTGGTGAGAATGCAAACTAGTATAGCCACTATGGAGAACAGTGTGGAGATTCCTTAAAAAACTAGAAATAGAACTGCCATATGACCCAGCAATCCCACTCCTGGGCATACACACCAAGGAAACCAGATCTGAAAGAGACACGTGTACCCCAATGTTCATCGCAGCACTGTTTATAATAGCCAGGACATGGAAGCAACCTAGATGCCCGTCAGCAGACGAATGGATAAGGAATCTGTGGTACATATACACCATGGAATATTATGCAGGCTAGGATTTCTTAAGCACCCGAGAGTCCCAGTTTTTTACCTGCCCACTGATAGTAAAAGAAAAAGTCACAACCTAAAAAGAGTGGTGGTTCCTTAGCTTAGTCCTCTGGATTCAGGTGGCACATTACGATTCTTAAACCAGGAACACCCAGCAGCTGCCCTGATGGACTGGACTAAAATCCATTATTGCATGCTTCTATTCTGAATTCTTTTCATATTCTTCTGTTAGGACCATGAGCCTAGCAGATAATTAAACAACCACCTATAGACTCTCTCCAAAGGTTTTTTGCTGCTCTGCCCACCAACCTAGATGGCATATTAAAAAGCAGAGACATTACTTTGCCAACAAAGGTCCATCTAGTCAAGGCTATGGTTTTTCCAGTAGTCATGTATGGGTGTGAGAGTTGGACTATAAAGTAAGCTGAGTGCCGAAGAATTGATGCTTTTGAACTGTGGTGTTGGAGAAGACTCTTGAGAGTCCCTTGGACTTCAAGGAGATCCAACCAGTCCATCCTAAAGGAGATCAGTCCTGGGTGTTCATTGGAAGGACTGATGCTGAAGCTGAAGCGCCAGTACTTTGGCCACCTGATGCAAAGAGCTGACTCATTTAAGATCTGATGCTGGGAAAGATTGAGGGCAGGAGGAGAAGGGGGCAACAGAGGATGAGATGGTTGGATGGCATCACTGACTCAACGGACATGAGTTTGAGTAAACTCCGGGAGTTGGTGATGGACAAGGAGGCCTGGCGTGCTGCGATTCATGGGGTCGCAAAGAGTCAGACGTGGCTGAGCTGACTGACTGACCACAGTTGTAAAGATACGCACTTTCTTTTCTAATTTTTATTGGTGTATAGTTAATTTACAATGCTGTGTTAGTTTCAGGTGTAGAGCAAAGTAAATCATATAATATATCTAGAGATACACACACACACACACATATATCCTGTTTTTTCTTTTTTTTTTTTTTAGGTATCTATCCTAAGAGCCCACTCTCCTCCCCCAGTGTTTTCTAATCATCACAAAAGGGGCGTGAGGAGTGAATATTCTAATTTTATCTTCTGATTTTTTTTAATTGTTAGGATTTTTAATATAAATTACATATAATTATTCTAAAAATGAAACTTTTCTTGACCAAGGAAGAGATATATTAAAAAGCAGAGAAGTCTGATGAAGGTTCATTACCGAGCTCATTTAGAAAGTATGGGAAAGACATGGAAAAATGTCAGTCTTAAATATTTAAAACACTGAAGCATTAGCGCTGCTAGGTCTCTTGCAAGCACTTTATCATTAACATGTGACTTACATTTTATTCTAGTTTGTCTGCATAGCCCAGCAAGATTACTGCCGTATCCTCAACCAAGTAGAAAAGAACATGCAAAAAGTTGAAGAGGAAGGAGAGATCGTCATGGTGAAGGAACACCGAGAGCTCGATCGGACTGGAACAAGAAAGGGCCACATTGTTATAAAGGTGAGACAAACACGCCACATCCCAAGGGCGGAGGGTTTGGTAGTATTGCTTGTGATGATTTAGGATGCCCCCTCCTCATTTTTCAGTGTAACTTCTCTTAAATGTATCTGTTGTAAAGAATCTTTGAATTTCTGTGACGAACAGCAGTCTTATTCATTATTGTGTATCTCTCTACCCAGTTCATCTTATGTTGAAGGTTTGAAATCAAGGTACATGTAGATGCCACGCATGCAGGATGCTGATGAGACATTTGGTTTGTTACAGGGCACCTCAGAACGATTAACGATGCATTTGGTGGAAGAACATTCAGTGGTGGATCCAACGTTCATAGAAGACTTCCTGTTGACCTATAGGACTTTTCTCTGTAGCCCGATGGAAGTGGGCAAAAAGTTGTTGGAGTGGTTCAATGACCCGAGCCTCAGGGATAAGGTTGGAAGATATGTTCTAGTTTCCTTTCAAATGTGAAACATTCAGATATAATGTTAAAGAACTTTAATATATATAATTATTACACCAGTTATGTTCAAATTATGTTGGTGGGTTAAGAGAATGTACTTTTTAAGCAAAAGAAAAGGGATGCTACAAATACTAGTTCTTGTTATAGATTCTAAGTTCAGCCCTAGAATTTTCTTTTTTAACACAAAAGCCAATACATTGGACAACAAATGTTTCAGTAGATTTTCCGTGAGAATCATTCCATATGTAGATGTATTTTCCTATGTATTTTTGGAAGGAGGTGAGCTCCATGTCCTCCTCCTCTGCCATCTCAATTCCTTTCCCCTCAACAAATGTTTAGACTCTAGTTCTGTCAAAAATTCTATTAAAACACAACCCCAAAATACCTGGGTTCCTTGGGAATGTGCATCCTCTAGTTCAGTAGCTGGCCAGTGTACATACACCACATAGAAGTTACAGGTTTTCAGTTGCCCCAAAACAGCATCTCCTCTCAACCATTGTGGGTGGGTAGGGCCCTGTCGTGTAATTCTGAACTGATGCTCTTCACCAGCTCTTGAGTCAGTCTCTTTTTCAAGGCCAAAGAGGGTGAGAAGTTCCTAGTCTTGTGAGGTTTGAGAATTAACTAGCCTGTACTCATTTCTCCTCCCATGTGACGGCCTTGTTTCTATGAGGTCCAATGTGGGAGAGGCAGAATGGAAAACCCAGAACTGGGGACAGACAGCAAAAGGCTTCCAGCTCCAGTGCTGGTCCTGCTGCTGACTACCCCTTGAACTTAGAGCAGTCATTGGACAGTGATGCTGTTCATGTCATCATCTGAGAGTCACAGGCGTAGAAGACCTCAGCTAAGGTCCTCTGCTGTAAAACTTGCTTTGAGTATTTCCTCTGCCATTTTCCTCCTGCCACTCACCTCTTTATTTGTAAAAGTAATCTGTGTCCTTTTGGGGTTGTTGTGAAGATGAATAACTTGGTACTGTTTGGCTCACAGTGATCTCTTACTGCATCTTAAAGGTATTGGCAGTAGTTGGAGTATTCAATTCATGATTTACAAATCTCTTTTTTCTAACCTGGAATACAGCTAGTAGACTTTTAAGGTGGCTTCTCAGCTACAAAATTTTAATTTTATGAAAAAGTCAGGTATTAAGGATATAGTTTCAGGGGAGACAATAATCTTGGTTTCTTGAACTTGAAAAATGGTCAGTAGTGATAATAAATGACAAAAAATTAATATAAATATCAACTTGACTCCTGAGTGTTTACTCAGATTATATACTATAATTTGTCCCACTGTATTTAACAGTAAACAGTATTTTAACTGTAGTTTAAAGATTAAGTGCATACTGTCACATCTGTTTCTTTCCTGCTAGAATAGCATACTTCATTTTCCTGCTTTAGGTTAGTTAATGCTTGAAAACAATGCTATGGAAAATTTCTTTGATCTTATTCAAGATTGAGAAAGTTAAACTCATATAAAATAAAACAAGTGCTTTTTAATTTAAAGTTGCAGTTATACTCCTTTCATTTGGTAAAATTTTATTGAGAGTTTACTCTGAGCCAGGTGTTGTTATAAATATTAAGGATGCCCTTAGAACGTAACAGATAAGGTTGTCTTCATGGAACTTACAGTCTAATGAAGGTTGCACAGTTCTTGCTGGTATAAAGCAAATATTCCATAGCTGAGTGTGTATGATGTATAAAGGTATAGGGCTCAGTGAAAACATGTGAACAGAGTAAGAAAAAGCAACTCATTTTTCCTGCAGAATTGTAGATGTTAAAGTTTCTGTCTTCTTGTGTATTAATTTATTTTGATTCTTTTTTTTCCTTTAGTTTTTGTTGTGACCTGTTTCAAATATATTTTGAGAGTAAGCAAGATATATGTTAATTACCATCCTTCAACATAAAGTCCACATTTAAAGTATTAATATATATTTTCAGAAAGTTATCCTCATCAATAAAATCTAAAGGTTTTGTTATTGTTTTTCTTGTTCATTGTTGTTAGGTAAATTGTTTGTTGGATATCTTTTTTTGCAATGACCTTAAACACAAATCTTTAACACTAGAAAGAAGAAAACCCATTAAAAATTAATTGATTTTTCAGGTTACACGGGTAGTATTATTGTGGGTGAATAATCACTTCAATGACTTTGAAGGAGATCCTGCAATGACTCGATTTCTAGAAGAATTTGAAAATAATCTGGAAAGAGAGGTAATATTTGTGATTTTTTTTTTCTTTAAATCACAGCTTTAAGTTCGTTTTATTCAGCCCCTCTTTGAAACCTCTCTTTTTGAACTCTTGTAGAAAATGGGTGGACATCTAAGGCTGTTAAATATTGCATGTGCAGCCAAAGCAAAAAGAAGATTGATGACGCTAACGAAACCATCCCGAGAAGCTCCTTTGCCTTTTATCTTACTTGGAGGCTCAGAGAAAGGATTTGGAATCTTTGTTGACAGTGTAGATTCAGCTAGCAAAGCAACAGAAGCGGGCTTGAAACGAGGGGACCAGGTATGGTATTTCTAGTTGCAAACGTAATGGTAAACACTGGTATCTTCTTTTCCTTCAGTCAATTGGGAAACTGAAATTAATTTTATAACTTCATTTTTAGATACTAGAAGTAAATGGTCAAAACTTTGAAAATATTCAGCTGTCAAAAGCCATGGAAATTCTTAGAAATAACACGCATTTATCTATCACTGTGAAAACCAATTTATTTGGTAAGCATTTTGCATTTTTTGCATAGTCTCATTTTTCTCCTTTTGGTCTTTTTTTTTTAAACATTTATGTCTTAATCATGAAAAGTCATTGCTTATAATTCAAGCATCATAAGAATTGAAAATTTATAGTAAAATGCATAGATACAGTATTAATTATGTAAGCATATAATTAGATCTAAATAAAAGCCTACTTGAGGACCATAACATTTAATTTTATTGATTTTTTATTGATAAATATTTTAAATATCTGTAAAGAATAAAAATCTGTCAATAAATACCTGTAACTTATTCTGAGTAGAAGTGGCAGAAAACATACAAAACAGATTCTTGGTGTCATTCATTCCTTGTAGGAGTGTTTTTCTGAAGGATTGCAGTTTTGATCACTGCAGTCTCTACTTAGTGTCTATTTCCAAGTTCTACAGTTGTCTTTGAATTATTCAGATTTCCAATATTGGATGTTTTTTTGTGTTTGTTTCCTTTTTAGTATTTAAAGAACTTCTAACAAGATTATCAGAAGAGAAGAGAAATGGTGCCCCTCACCTCCCTAAAATTGGAGACATCAAAAAGGCCAGTCGCTACTCCATTCCAGATCTTGCTGTAGATGTAGAACAAGTGATAGGACTTGAAAAAGTAAATAAGAAAAGCAAAGCCAACACTGTTGGGGGAAGGAACAAGCTCAAAAAGATACTTGACAAGACTCGGATCAGTATCTTGCCACAGAAACCATATAAGTAAGTGTCTGTATAAATTTTCTCTGCATTCTATTATTGTATTAAAATAATAAGCAAAGGTAATAATGTAATGTTTACTCAGGAGTGTAAAAATTGTTTTAGGTTTTATGGCAGAGCTATCTTAGAAGCAACTGGACAATTGTTTTTATCCCATTTTTGCCACTTGCTTGCTTACTCCAATCTTCTTAGAGATAGTTAGCATTTCTTTGTTTGAACTATTGTATTTCTCATTTTGACTTTTAAAAAGCAAGAATGTGACTTTACTCCTGTCTCCCCTGTGGCATAATGGGGTTGTTTCTGCTCTTGTTTCTTTGTTTCTAGGTGTCTGTTCCACCATCAGCATCTGCTTTTGCCAACTGAGTCTTTGCCTCTTTGCGGCTCCCAGCTGCTACTATCTATCCTTGCCTTTCTCTTTTTGCTTCCGTCTCCTGTTTTCAGTTACTTAACTGTTGACGAGAGACGTCACCAACCAAGCACAGAACTCCTTTTTTTCCTCCTGGTGGGCTCTGCAGTCAGCATGTCAGGTGTATTCTTGAATCTCTTCTTGGCTATTTGTTTATGCCAACAGCTCATACCAGACAAAGTTGCAAGCGTCACACTTTTAAAACTTTGCTTGTTTGCTCACTTTTTTCTTCACTTTAGCTTCTTCTAGGTCTGTGGATATTTTATAAACCTCAGTTGGTGGTGGTAGTTTAATTACTAAGTTGTGTCCAGTTCTTTCCCACCAGGCTCCTCTGTCCGTGAGATTTCCCAGGCAAGAAGACTGGAATGGGTTGTCATTTCCTTCAGGGGAATCTTCCCAACCCAGGCATCCAACCCACATCTCCTGCTTGGCAGGTGGATTCTTTACCACTGAGCCACCTGGGAAGCCCCATAAATCCCAATTACCATCAGTCAAAATTTTTTAAAATGTTAAATTACACAGGTGCCAAAAATTTATTTATTTATTATATATTCCTCTAACTACAGTAATATGAGATAACTTGAAAACATAAGGGTTATTTTTTTTCTTTCTTTCATGATCTAATAGGTCTTACAAAGTAGCAATACATATAACCATTCAGACTTTATCGAGTCTTTTTTTCTAATCCCGCTTCTGATAAAAATTTCATACAAAGATTAGAGAGCTGTGTTCTAGAATATGCTGTTAGTGGATAGAATGTCAAACTTGTGTCCCTATTAAACTACAATGATTGATGCTTTCATATTAGCTAGAAATGACTGCTACAGCAGAGTCCTAAGGATAAGCAGTGTGTACATGGCAGTATTTATAGACTTGAGAGTGTGTTTGTACCAAGTAAGTTTCTAAGAGACAGTGGATTAGGCCTGCTGGCATTACAGAAAATAGAAATTGATTTTTTAAGTCACCCTTCATAATGAAAAACTCATTTTTAAGTGGATAAGAAAATTACTTAAATGTAGAATTATTAGCAGCACAATAACTAAAAAAAACCTTGAGTTATATCTGACCATGAGTTAAATATGAACCTTTAAAACAATCTTAACACAAGTCAGCATGACCCTGGTGAGTATTAATAGAAATGTGACATGTAAGAGCTAAGATGAAATCCATCCCTGGTACAGGGTGTTGGCGAAGGACACAGGATGAGAATACTGTGTATAACATTATTATGTGTATTTGGAAAAATACTCAAAATCTAGAAAAGGGAAAAGAAAAAAGGATGATAAATAGATTGTTGATTTTGGAAGCACTGAGGAGACATCTTAAATAATTGCATTGAAGAATATATATGACTCATTTAAACATTTCGTTTTGACCACATCTTTACCCCATTCATCTGTCAGTGGACGTGTCCTGGCTATTGTAAATACTGCTACAGTGAACATTGAGGCTACACACGGGTCTTTTTGAATTATGGTTTTCTCAGGGTATATGCTCAGTAGTGGGATTGCTGGGTCATTTGGTAGCTCTGTTTTTAGTTTTTTAAGGAACCTCCCTAGTGGCTTTATCAGTTTACATTCCTACCAATAGTGCAAGAGGATCTCTTATCTCCACATCCTCCCCAACATTTATTGTGTAGGTTTTTTGATAATGGCCATTCTGACTGGTGTGAGTTTACAGTAACTCATTGTAGTTTAAATTTGGATCTCTCTGCTCTTTGACGAACTAGATGGGTGGGATGGGAGAAGGCGGGGTGGCGGGTGGTGGGAGGGAAGTCCTAGAGGGAGGGGATATATGTAAACATATGGCTGATTCACTTTGTTTTACAACAGAAACTAGCACAACATTGTAAAGCAATTGCAACTCAATAAAAATAGACATTTTATTACAAAAATTATTTGAAATCATCTATATATGTAATATAATTGAAAAGAATAATTATATTTAAAAGACGGCTCAGTAAACTATAGGATCTTTTATGTTGGTATATAGACTTGATTTAATAGTAGTCATTACTTGGGGCTTCCCAAGTGGTGCTAGTTGTAAAGCCTCTGACTGCGAGTGCTGGAGATGGAAGATACGCAGGTTCCATCCCTGGGTCGGGAAGATCCCCTGGAGTAGAAAATGGCACCCCACTCCAGTATTCTTGCCTGGAAATTGCAAATCTTTCCTAATAATCAGCATATGTTTACAAAGTTTTTTTTTTTTTTTCCTAACAAAGCTTATCAAAGTAGTCAAGCAGATAAATATTCTAGATATACTGGGTTTTTCTCTCTCTCTCTCTCTCTTTCTCTCAAACATTATCAGTACCACAGAAGCTAAGGTGCCAGACGGTGGCCGCCTGGCAAGGACAGGCCCGGCAGAGGGATGTGAGAAGAGGAGGGAGGATGGTAGAGGACAGTAGAGCTCAGGCCCAGTTGTTGAGTAAGTGGAGAAAGACTGCTGAACCCCGAGGAAAGAGATTAAGCCAACAGACTACACAGAAAGTTAACCAAGGTCAAAAAAATCTCAGGAACAATGGGAGAGTTCGAGAGGTCCAGCAGGAAGAGGCTGCACTCAGAGGTGGACCGTTCTGAGCCTTATCTTTACTTTACACAGTCTCAGTCCAGGAGCACTGTTGTGTCTCTGGATGGCAGAGACACAGGTCAGAGTAGGGTGTTAGATCACCGTTGTTGGGTGTGACCTGTTGCTGGGAAACGGGTCTGAAGAAGGCCACCCTCGGGGAACAGCCAGAGTGTCCGACCAGTACTGACAGCGTCTGCGCCAGCAGGAGCCCAGCTGACTCTGTCTTTGGCCTGAGTCCACAGCAGTCGTCTCGAGTCCTGTGTGACATCTCATATTTTGGGCAGTAAAGGCTGCTTTATAAAGTTGAAAGATAAAATTCCACTAATAATGTGAATGTTTTAATGTTTCATAGGACATTAATCCTTTTTGTCTGCATATACATGCCTCTGTGCACTTAAATAGAAATATAGTTTTGTTATGAATATAGCTAAGAATTTTTAAAATTTTTATTGAAATATAGTTGCTTTATAATATTTCTCAGTTTCAGGTGTACTGCAAAGTGATTCCGTTTTATATGTATATATGTTTGTGTATTCATTCTTTTTTAGGTCCTTTTCCATCATTGGTTATTATAAGAGATTGAGTATAGTTTCTTGTGCTATATACAGAGGGTCCTTGTTATCTGTTTTATATATAGTAGTGTGCATATGTTAATTCCAAACTCCTAATTTATCCCTCCCCCTCCCCTTTCTCCTTTGGTAACCATATGTTTTCTATATCTATGAGTCTATTTCTGATTTGTAAATAAGTTCATTTGTATCATTTTTTTTTTATATTCCACACATAAGCAATCTAATAGATTTATCATTCTCTGTCAGACTTCCTTCCCTTAGTATATTCATCTCTAGGTCCACCTATATTGCTACAAACGGCATTATTTCATCCTTTTTTATAGCTAAGAAAGGTGCCATTGTGTTTATATACCACATCTTCTTTAGCCATTCTTCTCTTCATGGGCACTTAGGTTGTTCCCATGTCCTGGCCATTCTAAATAGTGCTGCAATGTAAATGTAAATGGAGTGCATATGTCTTTTCAGATTGGTGTTTTCTCCAGATATATGGCCAGGAGTGGGATCTCTGGACCATGTTTACATATGAGTTTTTAAGAATTTATACTAACGTCATCCCAAGTCTTGTCTGTCCTTATTTGCCTTTGTGATTTCCATTTCTCTCCCAAATAAAAAGGAAGAATGCTGCTAGATTATTATTATTTTTTGCACAGCCATTAAAAATGATATGTAGTAGGTATTATGATCAAGCTATCATGTCTAAAAACTTAATGATGCTGCATCTTAATTTTATGATACCTTGATTTATGTCTCAACCTTAGTATGATCTTTCTCTTCATTTCAAGGTACTTTTAGAAATTGGTTAGAACTATAACCAATTGCTTGTGTTCTAGTTAATTTTATGTTTGTGCTTACTGCTTTATTCTGATGTTTTGTTTTGGAAATAGTTGGCCTTTCAAATCTAGAAATAGTTTTTATGTATTATTAAATCATGTTTCAAGAGTTATACCCAGGCTTTTATAAATGGAAGTGAGTTTGTAGCTATCGATAGTAAGCAGTACTTCTCTTGGAGCTTAAATGTAGAACTAGAAATTTTAAGTAGAAAAGTAAAAGTGAGTCATTGGATTTCCACTGCCTCTTCTTTGGTGCCAAGAAATGTCACCATGCACCACTACTTTTTTATGCTCCATATAATTAAGAAATAATGTCTGTGTCAGGCTTTCTTTACCTTTGACTCTATCGTGATCTCATTTATCTCTCTGAAACATTGGAGGATGAAATTGGGACAGTTTGGACTTTTTTTCCTCCATTCATTTTACTCAATTTCTTCAGTTCTTAAAGATAAGATTATAAAACAACTTATCATTCTGAGGCAGAAGTCATCATTTGAGTGACTAAATGCCTTTCTTAAAATGTACTTTTTCTTAACTCTATTTCCATGACTAACTCAGGCTTATCTTTTCTTAAATATATGTCTGTAACTCAGAAACTACTAATACTCGTTATGATTCATCTAGTTAAAAAGACAGGTTTTAGAGAAACATGCACTTGAGTTGGATACGCAAGCAGTAGTTGCTTTTGTAATTTACAATCAAATTTATTAATGATTTTTGCACATTAACTGCTAGTATTCTGAAATATGGTTTATTTCTTATCTGTGTGCACTATTTATTGGTGAGCCATAACTTTTTAACTTGCTGATCATTTATTTTGTACCTTTCTTCTTGGTTCAGTGATATCGGGATTGGTCAGTCTCAAGATGACAGCATAGTAGGATTAAGGCAGACCAAGCACATCCCAACTGCACTGCCTGTCAGCGGAACCTTATCCTCCAGTAATCCTGACTTACTGCAGTCACATCATCGCATTTTGGACTTCAGTGCTACTCCGGGTGAGCACCACTCATATGATTTTGTTTTTTTATGTTTTTTTTTCCCCCCTAATGTAATGGCAATGCTATGTATGTCTCTCTTGCTTTGGCATGGACTCTGTCAGATGCTAAAAGTCATGATAAATGTAAATTTCAAACAGTTGGAACCGGTTTTTTAATTATTATTATTACTCAGACTATTTTAGTTTGCCCACAAGCAAATGGATCTCTCAGATGTTCCCTTTCATAAAATGAAGTTAACATGGTACCCTGCAGATATTACCAGGTCATATTAAATAAAAAGTAAGAGGCATATTTTAGGTCAGCTTCCTGGATTTTTCAATGTAATAAAGATGAACTTTAGATTTAAATTTTTTCCTTTCTGCTGACAACTTTAACTGCTGCTATTGTGATCGGATCTGTTTGTCTGTGGATCATTTGGTTATCCTAGGGCAAATGTGTTCATTCACTGTGCCTGTATGTTGACTGAATCAATCTTTGAAGAATTGTTGATGTAAGGGAGAGATGGAAGTTTAGCATTATCTTTTCTGAGAATTTTTTTCACATTGCTTTGTTTAATTTTATTACCATGTACTGAAATCCTTTCTACTGACATATGACTCTTCTTTCCACCAGACTTGCCAGATCAAGTGCTAAGGGTTTTCAAGGCTGACCAGCAAAGCCGCTACATCATGATCAGTAAGGACACTACGGCGAAGGAAGTGGTTGTTCAGGCCATCCGGGAGTTTGCCGTGACCGCCACCCCGGATCAGTACTCACTCTGTGAAGTCTCTGTCACACCAGAGGGAGTGATCAAGCAAAGAAGGCTTCCGGATCAGCTGTCCAAACTTGCTGACAGAATACAGCTGAGCGGAAGGTAGACGTTATTCTTCCTGTTGGATTTCTCTACCCCGTCTTCTCAAACCCATACCAAAGGCCTGTGAACACTTTGCAAGGGTTTTTTAAATAAGTATCCCTGAAGATTAAAAAGATTTCCCACATTCACTGAGCATTGCCACATCACAGGAAATGCGCACTGTAGATGGTTGACCCTCACAAGGATCTCTTAGGAACTTGTGCAAAACAAGGGCGCTGTGACCTGACCGTTCCTTGCTGCTCAGCGGTGCTCATGCTCCCGTCAGGACACGGGGCTGGCAGAAAGGCACACCCTTCTCCTGGGAGTTGCACATTCACAATATACCTTCCACCTTCCTGTGTCATTTGCTTCTGCCTACCAGACTTTTCTAGGAGCTTCATTTGTTTAGATAGAGTATCTGTGACAGCGTGGTTGGCTAAAGCTGCCTATTGTTGTTCACGACACTAATGAAATATCTTTCTTAACACTGGAACCAAAGCTGAGTTGCCTCAGGGCTTGGTCTTCTGCTGCCTTGTATTTGTAGGAAAACATTGTATGGGATTTTGTCAGCCTCTCAAATGGTGTTTCCATTGATATTCTCAAAGCACAAATTAGTGAAAGTTGGAAAAGTCGTTATGCCTTGACTTTCGCATAATGACTAGATTTTGCACTTTCTGAAAATTGAGTGTTTTCATAAAGCACATTTTTTCTTTTTTTCTCATCATATGGAATGTTTCATTGTATTCTTGCCTTTTGTGTTAAAACACGTAAACCTGATTTAATTCATTCAGAACTTCTTTTTTCTTGCTGTCACCTATAACTTTCTTGCTCTTCTTCACTTTCACTCTATTACCAGCCCCAACTCTGGTAGGTAGTGTCCATTTTTCTTGTTATGATTTAAATATCATTGATCTGTCTGTGATCATGATGGAGTTCTCCAAATCTCCACTGAGGTGCAGAGTCCTGATTCACAGTCATTGCTCAACAAAATTATAAATGGATTCACATCATGGGCTTCGTGAGTAATCAAAGCTGAGAACATCTATTACTGTCAAGCCCCGAGGTCTGTGTCTTCTGTCACGTCAGCTTTGGCGAAATATGCAGAAGGCCAGTTTGACAGGACCACAATTCTCGTTCTGTTTCTTCCTTTATGGAGTCTGGCTTAAGAAAGCATCTTTCTATAAAAAAAATCACAGAGTAAACATCTGCATTCTCTTTGGACAAGTTGCTGACAAAGAGAAAGGCGCACGGACCCTGAGTTTTCTCTCTACAGCTGGTGTTCATCTTTCTGAGCCCCTGTTTCTTCATCTGACAAGCAGGAAAAACACACACCCCACTTATGTGTAGGGTTTTTGTGAAAATCAGATATTCCAAAGTCAAAATCCATCTTAGGATCGTTCTCCTCATAGCATCAAATAGAGAGAAATGGCTTACAGGTTTCTTTGATATTTGAATAAATAGGTGAACTTGGGTGACCAGAAGTCACAGAGAATCCCCGGGAAACAGAGTAGTCACTCTGTGTCAGATCTCTTCCTCTTCCTTCCTTGGATCCCATTTCCTTATTTAAACCCATTATCTAAGTTCAGCTATTTTTCTGTCCTTATTAGCCAAAAACAAAAAGAGAAAATAATCTAGAAGGAAGGGAAGAGTCGTAGGAAACAGATTACAGGTGATGCAAATGCAGTTCCGTGTGATGTGTTTGCTTCTATCAGTGGCTTCTGGGTGGCGTTCTGTGGTCTGGTGTCTGAGGAGCCACTGCCTCCTCCGTCTGCCAAGCAGAGTCCCCACATCATTCAGCGGCACATCCTCACTGCTGTTCTGTAGACAGCGCCGTTCTTCCAGGAATGTCTTGAGACTGCTGCTCAGGCTTTGGATTCTGTGTCCCTCACAGGTATTACTTGAAAAACAACATGGAGACGGAAACCCTTTGCTCAGACGAGGACGCGCAGGAGCTGCTGCGAGAGAGCCAGATCTCGCTGCTGCAGCTCAGCACCGTGGAGGTGGCCACGCAGCTCTCCATGCGCAACTTCGAGCTTTTCCGAAACATCGAGCCCACCGAGTACATCGATGACTTGTTCAAGCTCAAATCAAAAACCAGCTGTGCCAACCTGAAGACGTTCGAGGAAGTCATCAACCAAGAGACGTTTTGGGTGGCATCCGAGATTCTGCGGGAGATAAACCAGCTGAAGAGGATGAAGATCATTAAGCATTTCATCAAGATAGCTCTGCACTGTAGGGAGTGCAAGAATTTTAACTCCATGTTTGCAATCATCAGGTGAGAGCACATTCATCATAAGAGTCGATTCGGTTTGCAGGTTGAAAAATATATATCAATCCAGGAAAGCCATACAATTGTAGGAGTGTAGTAGTTTTTTAATTACATCACGTGGAATAATTCTTTTTCTCTGAATCCTAGTTGTAACCCTTTATTTAAAGTCTCTTATAATGGATGGACCTAGAGATTATCATACTAAGTAAAGTCAGACAGATTAAGACAAATATCATATGGTATTATTTATATCTGGAACCTAAATATGTGTGTGTGTGTGTGTGTGTGTGTGTGTAAATGAATTTATTTACAAAACAGAAGTAGACCCATAGACATATGAAATAAACTTACGGTTAGCAAATGAGAGAGAGGTGAGGGAAGGATAATTTAGGAGTTTGGTTTAAAATATATACACTTTTATATATAAAATGGGCTTCCCTGATGGCTCAAATGGTAAAGAATCTGCCTGCAATGCAGGAGACCTGGGTTTGATCCCTGGGTCGGGAATATCCTCTGGAGTAGGAAATGGCAAGCCATTCCACTGTTCTGGAGAATCCTATGGACAGAGGAGCCTGGCAGGGTACATACAGTCCATGGGGTCACAAAGAGTTGGACTCAACTGAGCAATTAACATATTTAAAGTAGATAAACAACAAGGCCCTACTGTATAGCCTAGGGAACTATACTCACTATTTTGTAATAGCCTGTAACAGAAAAGAATCTGAAAAAGAACAGATATATATGTATGTGTGTGTGAGTGTGTTAATAAAAAATATATATGACAAATCACTGTGTTGTACTCCTGAAACTAACACGGCATTGTAAGTCAGCGGTACTTCAATTAAAAAAAACCTTGTATGCTGATTTAAAGCCCAGGAAATATGTATTTGCCTTTTTTTTTTTAGCTCTGTGACTTGGGGAAAATTATTTGAATTTCTCTGAATGTCAATTTATTTCTGTATAAAATAACAACGACCCAAAGAGTTATCAAGTAACCTAAATGATATAATGTGTATAGAGTTCCATCAGTTGCACAAGGCAGATGGATGCCTAGTAAATGTTAGTTTTCTTCTCCTCTAAGTGCTTAGAGGCTGGAAGCAAATACAGATTGAAACAATGAACAAAATTGATGCCGATGGTTAAATTAGTCATTTTTTCTGTCTAAGAATTTGATCATACTATTATTGTCCTTATAGCTTTTAAATTATTACCATAGGATATATATATATGTATATATCCTCACACATGTTTTTATTGGGGTACAATTGCTTTACAGCATTGCGTTAGTTCCTTTTGTACAACAAAGTGAGTCAGCCATAAGTATACATATATCCTCCCCCTCTTGGACCTCCCTCCCCTCTTTCCCCATCCCACCCCTCTAGGTCATCACAGAGCACAGAGGTGAGCTTCCTGTGTTATATAGCAGCTTCCCACTAGCTCTCTATTTTACACATGGTAGTGTTTATTAATATATGTCGATCTTAATCTCCCAATTCATCCTCCTCCCTCTCATATCCATACACTCGTTCTCTACAATCGGCATCTCTATTCCTGCCCTAGAACTAGGCTCACCTGTACCATTTTTCTAGATTCCACATATAAGCAATATTATATGATATTCGTTTTTCTCTTTCTGGCTTCCTTGACTCTGCACGACAGACTCTAGGTCCATCCACGTCTCTACAAATGACCCAGTGTCACAGGATATTTGTTAATCTGCTTTATCAAATGCCTGCTCGGTGCCAAGTACTTTATGTATGGAGATCAAGCAGTGAAACACAGCCCTGCCCTCGTGACACTTGACACTGTAGTAGTTCTGCCTACAGTAAATAGACCAGAGGCTATAAAGGGGGAAAGAGGAGAACTCCAAGGGCCCGTCCCTGCTTGCATCTTCAGTCCTCATTACCCAGAATTATTAATAGTCCTTCGAATCCTGTACATTCCTGTGTATACACAGCATGCACGCAGAAGTGTTCTGTGTTAATAAATAAGCAATACATTCTTACCGTCCTTCAACAGGACAAGTCACTTAATTTTATACCACTTATCTTTTTTCCCTCTCAGTGGCCTAAACCTGGCGCCAGTGGCAAGACTGCGAACTACCTGGGAGAAACTTCCCAATAAATACGAAAAGCTGTTTCAAGATCTCCAAGACCTGTTTGATCCTTCCAGAAACATGGCGAAATACCGCAATGTCCTCAACAGTCAGAACCTGCAGCCTCCTATCATCCCCCTGTTCCCAGTGATCAAGAAGGATCTTACGTTCCTTCACGAAGGTGAGTATATAAGTTGGAAGGTTTCTGTCTCCACCAGTGGAAGTGAAGGATGAATGCCATGTGATTCCCTTTTCCTTCTTTACCAATTACAGGGAATGACTCCAAAGTTGACGGGCTGGTCAATTTTGAGAAGCTAAGAATGATTGCGAAAGAAATCCGTCACGTTGGCCGAATGGCCTCTGTGAACATGGACCCTGCCCTCATGTTCAGGACTCGGTGGGTGTCTCCCTCAGCAGTGTTCCTGGGGTTAGAGAAGGTTGAGCTTAGCGCTTCCTAATCAGTGAGAGAAGGTTTTGAATACATCCGTCTGTGGCGAGATTTAGCAGGGTGTGTACAGGATCTCCACTGAGCTGTAATTCAGAATGATTGTCTGATTCCACATCTGGTACACTTTGGGCCGTCAGTGAAAACAGTTTGTCCCTCAGACACTGTTCATTGACCATGAGACACAACTATTCTTATTTTTCAGAATGCTGATTTGCAGAGCTAAAAGGCATAATTGATAGTATGAACTAAAATATATAAATGATCCAAGTGGTATTGTCTCACTGTCTACACAATGGATTGAGCTGTCAGTGTAGCCAAAAAGGATGAATCCAGCGAAGGAGAGAACAAAAAGTCTTTACAACAGAATATTTACTTTTATTTGTCTTTTGAGCCAGAAAGCTATTGCTGGTCCAGTTGTGTGTGTGCGTGAGGCAATTATGCAGTTTATGGTTTGTGGGCTTCTAGTACTGCTTATCCAGAAGTCTGGTCCTTTCTTTCTGAGCTTGTGATCTCTCTGTCTCTCTCTACACCCATGCTTCAACCTCCACGGCTCTCACTTACAGGAAGAAGAAGTGGAGGAGTCTGGGGTAAGTGGTGGCGGCACGGCACACCCACACAGTTCTCATCCTGCTCATGGCATTGTGTTTTCTCTTACCCGCTGTGTTTCCTGATGCTTTGCATTTTTGCATTTTTTTTGTTTTTTTCTTAACCCTCTTGCTCTAGCAGAATTTCAGTTGGCAAACTGACTTCAAGTTTAATCTACTGGGGCTTTTGCTTTTGAGGTCATGACCCATGAGAGCTGTGAAATGATTGATAACTGTTCTGGGGAACCATAGGCCAGGCCTTACTCCTGAGCTTTCAAAAAGATTTAATTTTAATACAATTTGTGTGTTTTGAAATGAGAAAAGTCTAACCTGGGGTGAGGGGAGAAAGGATGTTAGAAGGGAAAATTGTGCAATTTAAATACTGTTGCACAGATTTTTGTGAAGTGAATCTATGTAATACAGAAGGTGCCCCTACATGTTAAAACTAAATTTTTTACAGCTCAACTAACTACTGTTTTCATTCTATAAACCAGTCCTTTTCAAAAATAATTCTTAACAACTCATATGCTAGTTCCTGTACATGTGTTTTTACATTTGCATGACCATTTTATTAACAAATTGACCATATTACTCGAAAAACTCACTACACTTAACCCAAGCAATAAGAAAACAATTGTGAACATGTGGGTAAATTTCTTTAAATCTATATAAGACATCCCCTTTAGGAGAAATAAATTTAATGTCACTGTTAGTTATTGTAACTGTGTATTCTTGCATGAGCTTTTATATATAATAATTATTAATTGCTGGCTTCTACAAGAGAACTGCCTTGGATGCTTTTAGAGGCAAAAAAGTAGAATTTTTAGTTCGAACAGAACAAGTACCAAACACGTATGTATACCTATAGTGTATGTAGAATTCTTTTTAATTTGAAAAAAATCATTTTAATCTATATATTATGTGTTAATCTATACGAACATGATATGATTCTATATTCCTTTGTGACAGTTTACTTACCAGAATGAGGCATATGGCCTCTTGAACTAGACTGTTAGAGAAGTCTTGGCACATTTCCTGTGGGTATGGTGACCCCGTGCTGGAGCGAGCTGTATCTCTGCCTTTTCGTCTTCCAGGTCGCTCAGCCAGGGTAGTACAAACGCAACCGTGCTAGACGTTGCTCAGACAGGTGGGCATAAAAAGCGGGTGCGTCGTAGCTCCTTTCTCAATGCCAAAAAGCTATACGAAGATGCCCAGATGGCTCGCAAAGTGAAGCAGTACCTGTCCAATCTGGAGCTCGAGATGGATGAGGAAAGTCTTCAGACGCTATCCCTGCAGTGTGAGCCGGCCACCAACACACGTGAGTTTCTCCTTAAAGTGGCTGCAGGTCCGGCTGGAATTCAGATGGGTTTCCTGTGCCAGCACGGCAGGGCAGGGTGCAGGGGCACATAGCATCCTGAGACACGCTAGCCTTTCCTGTAATTACAGCACACAGCGCAGTCCTGGGCTTGGGCTCGTGTCCACTGGGGTTAGCGTGGAGACCACGACACCATAGACTATTTCAAGGTGATTGACTTATTTGGTTTCATCCCAGGGCCATCAGGGTGCAGGCAAGGGACGCATGGGCGGATGCAGCTCCCATTCCCATGCCTTGTTTTCTCACAAAGATACCTGCAAAGTGATGGGCAGCCTGGGAGGGGCAGAGACTGAGGTGTGCTAGCTGCCCCTTACCCCTTAGCCCAGAAAACACCCAGCAGTCAGTTCAGCTACCACGTGAGGCAGGAATTCTGCTCCACAGGGAACCATACCTCAGCCTAGTGCATAGATCTGGCCTGGTCAGAAATGGGGGCTGCTTTCTTTCTCTTGGCATTTGTATTTGTAAGACGGAGGCATTTTCCATTTAGGACACTTTGGGATCTTTTAGGGCTGCCCTGGTAGCTCAGTGATAAAGAATCCACCTGTCAGTGCAGGAGACACAGGTTCGATGCGTAGGTTGGGAAGATCCCCTGGTGGAGGAAATGGTTACCCACTCCAGTAATCTTGCCTGGAGAATCCCATGGACAGAGGAGCCTGGTGGGCTGCAGTCCATGAGGTCACAAAGAGTCAGACACAACTTAGCAACTCAATAACAACAGTGGGCAAGTTTGAAGATACTTTCTACAGAGTTTAAATGTTAGATAATTGAGGAGATTCAGGTTATTATATTAGTAAATTTACCCAGGTACCATGTATCATGGTGAAGAGCTTGTCCTCATCAGTCAGATTGGTCTGAATTAAAATCCTGTTTGTTCCTTGTCCTAACAATGTCACCTTAGGCAAGTTGTTTAAGCTCCTTTATGTGTAAAATGGAGGAAGTCAAATATGTCATTGAGTTGTCTTGAATATTAATACACTCTACATACAGCATTTGATTGCCCTGTTAAATTGGCTTGCCTTCTCTCTGCCGTGGAATCATACACTCAGTATAATACTCAAGCAGTATTGAGTGCTGTTAGCAACATAGATCATTCTAACCCATAGGAGAGAGAATTTGGTAGTAAAAAGATTGTAGCTAATATTATCTGTTAACTGGAAACATATTATGAAATTTGGGGTACCATTTTAGGAAAATAATTTCTAACAATTTTCCTTTTACAGTTTTATAATATATTTGGGTTTTTTTATAGACATGCTTATAGCATATTAAATGATCCACACTTTTTTTTTAATGTGGTACTTAATAGTATAATCATCTTTTCAGATGGCTAGCTTCATAAAGTGAATCTTGTCCTGTTGTGCTTTTTTTTTCTGTAACAAACGTTCTCCCCCTGCCCTTGTTCCTATCCTTTTTTTGGGGAACAGGAAAAAAGATACACATTTCTGTATTCTAACTGCAGAAAGCGCTGATGCAGTTCTATAATTATCTCACATGTGGCCACTAACCTCTTCAACTTCATGTTCTATTTTCAAACCAAACAATTACCAGTGCCTAAGAATCCCAGTGACAAAAAGCCTGTCAAGTCGGAGACCTCCCCAGTGGCCCCGAGAGCGGGGCTGCAGCCGAAAGCGCAGCCGCAGCCGCCGCCGCCGCCGCCGCCGCACAAACTCAACCAGGGACTGCAGGTTCCCGCCGTGTCCCTCTACCCTTCACGGAAGAAAGTTCCCGTAAAGGACCTCCCACCTTTCGGTAGGTGACTCCATTCACACCCCCCCCTCCCCCATTTATTTATTTTGTTAAAAGTATTGTTGAATTACAAAGTTGGGTTAATTACTGCGGTCAGTTAATCTTCAACAAAGGAGTCAAGAATATGCATTAGGGAAAAGACAGTCTCTTCAAGTGGTGCTAGGAAAGCTGGACAGCCCCATGTAAATCAGTGAGGTTGGAACATGCCCTCTCACCATACACAAAAATAAACTCAAAATGGCTTTTGAGTTTAACTCAAAACATAAGACCTTTATGTTTAACTTTAACATAAGACCTATAGTCGTAAAACTCCTAGAAGAGATCATAAGCAAAAACATTCTCTGACACAGATCATAGCAACGTCTTCTTAGGTTAGTGTCCCAAGGCAATAGAAACAAAACCAAAAATAAACAAATGAGGCCTAATCAAACTTACAAGTTTTCGGCAGGCAAAGGAAACCATAAACAAAATGAAAAGACAACTGACAGAATGGGAGAAGATATTTGCAAACAATGTGACGGACAAGGGCTTAATTTCCAAACAACTCAAACTCTATACAAACAACTCAAACAACTCGACCACAAAAAGGCAAACAACCCACACACCCTTTTGGCACTGTTCATTCCCCACCTGCTTCTCGGACTAGGGAACAGTGCTTATTTTGGGTATCTTCATCTGACACACCTGGGTTTTCCCTGATTGGCCCCTCTCTTAATAAGACATTAAGACCATGAAGTTAAACTTTACTTTTGCCAGTGGGAAGGACTGTTCTTATAGAGCATCTCATTCAGTCATGCTCATTTGTCATAGCGATGGGGGCAGTGACAGGACAAGAGGCTTTTACTCATTTAACTTTTAACAAGTACAGAAGCTGCTTTGCCCATATACCATATTTAAACTAGTTTTTAAATAGTTTAAAATATTTTAAATAGTTTTAAATATGAGTTGCTGGAATTTAGGCAGAATATTTCTAAGTGAAATGATTTGTCTGGAGGCGTAACTCTCATTTGTTGAATCATCGATTCTGTAACTTGGGAGGAAAACAGCTCCAGTTAAAGGAGCTTCATCTTTCGTATTAAAAGTAAAGTATGGACTAGTTTAGTCCTTTTATGTAAATGGGACAAAATTATTTTTCATAAAATGTTCTAGTTCTTTTTTCTATCTGTATAAATATATATATGTGTGTGTCTGTGTGACAGGAAACAATAAAAGGAAAGAAATTTTAAAAAACAACTGGCAGCAAAGAGTTGACTCTTGATAGAGTAGGGTACTGGTAACTGGGATAGTTCCCGGCCAGCTGCAGGCTGTCCACGCGTCGAGCGGGGAGTCCTCGATGCTCGATGTGCCCTGTCATGAGTACTCTGTCACTGGCTCCTTCCTCCTGATCAGCAGGTGTCCCATTTGTTGAATTGGGGAAGAGTGAAATATCTCCCCTTTAGGGGACGTTTTCCTCTTCAAAATATTTGTGTTGCTACCTCTATCACAAACAAACTGAATTAATGTTCCTTTGCCCACTGTGTTGTTTTTTTAATGTAATTTTATTTATTTTTTGGCTGCACTGTGTGGCATGTGGGATCTAGTTCCCCCACCAGGGATGGAAACCAAGCCCCCTGCGGTAGTTGTGCAGCATCTTAACCACTGGGCCTCCAGGGAAGTCCCTCCACTTCCCTGTTCTGAATATTCTTGTACTCCTAAGTTCCCTGCAAGCCAACCTCTATTGCCTCTTTTCTGCTTCTTATATGGACATAGCCTGTTATTCCACATGGAGGCACATCTAATGGAGAGTCATCCCCCTCTTTCCCAAGGAGACTCTCTCCAATATTTTTAGGCCTATTTGAATTTATGAGCTTTAGGAATATGGATGAAATAGTCATGTGTCTTCTTAAGAGAGTTTAACAAACATTTAAAGTCACATGATATAAAATATTAACTTAGAGTTGCTGAGCTCACCCAGCACCCCCATTCATGAACTAAGTTTTATTCTGAATACTTCCTACAATTTTTTTAAAATATTTTTTTTTTTTTGGATATGGACCATTTTTTAAAGTCTTTAGTGAATTTGTTGCAATATTGCTTCTGTTTTATGTTTTGGTGTTTTGGCCATGAGGCAGGTAGGATATTAGCTCCATGACCAGAGACCAACCTTGCAACCCCTGCATTGGAAGGCTATGTCTTAACCACTGGACTGCCAGGGAAGTCCCCCTTCCTGCATTTTTTATTTTAATGTCCTTGTCATCAAAGTACTTTCAAAGTGGAACAGAGTTTTATAAGGCATAGCATCTTCACATCCATCTACATTGTTCAAAGGCAGCACTTTTTCATTCTGTGTGTGATGCTGTCTGGGAATTTTTCTTTTCCAAATTAAAGCTGTTCATTCATGTAGCTTTAGTGTAACTAGTGTTTTCATGTATCCTGTATATATTTTTATTTGTATGTGTAATTAAAAGATTGCTTGAAAAATGATTTTTTAAAAGATTGTATTGAAAAGTAGTATCAGACACATGAGGTGAAATGAAGGATTAAATCTTGGTTAAATTTCATTGCCTCCTTTTTTAATGGATTCTGTTAAGTCTGAGAACATCAAAACTAACATAAGGACTTCCCTGGTGGTCCAGTGGTAAAGAATCTGCCTTCCAATGCAAGGGCTGAGGATTTGATTCCTGGTCAAGGAACTAAGATCCCATATACTGCAGGGCAATTAAGCCTGCATGCCACAACTGAGACCCAAGCTGACAAAAATAAATATTTAAGGACTTCCTGGTCGTCCAGTGGTTAAGAATCCTCCTGCCAATGTAGGGGACATAGGTTTGATCCCTTACCTGGGAAGATTCTACATGCCTTGGAGCAGTTAAGCCTGGATGCCCCAACTGTTGAGCCTGCGCCCTAGAACCTGGGAGCTGCAACTACTGAAGCCCATGCGTCCTAGAGCTCATATTCTACGATAAGAGAGGCCACCACACCACAACTAGAGAGTACTCCCTGCTCCCCTCAGCTCGAGAAAGCCCATGCACAGCAATGAAGACCCAGCACAGCCAAAAAATAAAAATAAAAGCTATTATTAATTGAGGTAGTTTCAGACTCTAATGCCTCCCCTTAGGTCTTTTTGTTGTTCAAAATATGGTAATTGGGAGTGCCTCATAATAATGCTACAGACTTAGTAAAAATCTCTTCATGTGACTTCCTCATATCTAAAGTAGTTTTTAGGGGAAAAATCACCTGAAGGTAGCACATGGAATCCTTTTTCTTCTGCCTTACATTCTCCTGCTTGATCCTGCACTTGGTGCTCGATGGCTCCCCTCGGACACCTCCTCCCTCAACTTCTGGTTCCTGGCACTTGCAGGGTCCCCTCCTGCTGCTGCTCCTTCATCTGCTTATTGATCAGACATTACTGTGGAATTCCTTAATGCTCCTTCAGTCTCTTTCCTGCCACTTCCTTTTGCCTCTTGGCTCAATCCTTTCCTGCTATCACTCCCACTTGCCAAGCGCTAGCTTTTCCAACACCAAAATACCTCTTTCCAAGCCCAAACGAGTTCTGATAAATATTCTGAGCTGCACCGCTTTCATCCTAACTTAAAGTATTTGTAGGTTGTCTTTTTTTTTTTCCTTCATTGCTGCCCAACATATTGCTGAATAATGTGGTGGCCAAGAGTCAGAACCTGGCGTGGAACCCCGGAAGCAGCCTCTCTCGTCCCCGCAGGCGTCAGAGCTGCACTGTGGTCCCTGGTGCCTCCTGTGCGGGGCCTCTGTTTACCCGGGGAGAGCACCCAGCCCTCTGAGACTGCAGACAGCCGGCAACAGAACAGAATATTAAGTCTTAGCACAGAAAGGTGTTTGGGTTCTTCCGGTTATTCTGCACACTGAAGTACTTTCTCTTACAGGCATCAACTCTCCACAAGCTTTAAAGAAAATTCTTTCTTTGTCTGAAGAAGGAAGTCTGGAGCGCCACAGGCGGCCAGCAGAAGACACAATATCCAACACGTCTTCCCAGCTCTCCTCTCCGCCCACCTCCCCACAGAGCTCTCCACGGAAAGGTGACTGGGTGACTTATGTTCTCCTTCCTGGTGACCTGTTCTTTGAGCCGTGATAAATTCCAGTCAGAGATTCCATCATTTCTGACCAATACAGTCACTTAAAATGACCTTGGGAATTCCCTCACGGTCCGGCAGTCAGGACGCCGAACTGCTGCTGAGGCGAGGTTCCACCCCTGTTGAGGGAACTAAGGTTCCTCAAGCCCACAGGGTGCAATCAGGAAAACAAAAGCGACCTGATGTGTAACACCCAATGGATTTTTTTCTCCTCAGTTTATAAATTTTGAAGAATTTCGCTATTCTTTAATATTATAACTATAAATAGCATTAAGCTTATGTAACTATATAAAATTCATTTTTAGTAATGTTATACTTTTTATTACTCATTTTTTACTGATTATAAGTGTTGGAATAATTCTTTTTATACTAACAGTTCTAACTAAATATGATTATATAGCATTAATTATGAAGTACGGCTATAAAAATATAAGAAAAACTAATATATTCCTGATTTATTTTTTCATTGTATTAACACGGGTCTTGATTATCCTTTTTGTTGCTATCTTATTTTTAAAGAGATTACATTTTAGGCACTCAGGCTCTCCTTCCAGTATTAATGCTTTCTTATCTTAAAATACTAGGTAATTCTCTGATGCCTAACCTCAGAATTACTTCCACCGGCCTACCCGTTCACTGAATGGGCATAAGTCCATAAATAAACGGCCAGACTGTTCTCGCTAGACAAGGCCAAAGATATTAATCCATTGTGAGATTTTACTGTACAACAAATACTGCTCCTGCTTGGCTTCCTAGCTTTTTTGGACATCTGTGCGTTTTTTGTGGTATCGGTCTGTAGTCTGTTCAGTGGGTGTGTCTGAACTCTCCTCTCATCCATTGTTAGGTGGCAGTGGCAGTCAGCAGAGATCTTTTGGCTCCGGGCAGTTGGATTTAACCAGCTCCTCCTCTTCTCTTGGAAGTGAGAACAGTAACAAGAATAACAGTGCACCACGGACCTGTGGGATAGGTGGGGTTTACAGAACCCAGGACCAGGGGGAAGGGCAGGAGTCGTCTCATTAGCTGAGGAAAACGGAACAGTCCGTCCCGCCACATGTCCAGGGCACCACCTGAGTGATGGTTTTCTCAGGTGTTTTTTGGGCAGACTGTTCAGGAAATCTTGTCTGTCAGAACCCGTAGTGTGGTTTATAAAAGACATTTCATAGATGGACTCGTTAAATCATATCAAGACCTGTGCAACCTTTAAAAAATAAATCAGGAATTCATAATGTACTGAAACGATGAGAAAATACTCTTTAGAGAGTAATTAGCAACATTTAGGTGTTCTAGATTTCATTTTTTTTTAATTAGGTGGCATTGAAAATTTTGCATTGTACACGTATAATCATATAAAATCAGTATTTTAAGTAGCATTAGCTTCTTAGTAATGTTAAATTAGAAACGAGTACTGAGAAGGAAGATTTGGATTTTTTGTTGTTGTTAAAAATGTCAAGACAAGCCTCTCTTTCGTTGTGACTTTCAGAATTGTTTTTAGCAACAAAGGAGAGTTAAGGGTCCTTCATACCAGAAAATGGGCATTTGTTTAGACATAGTGATGGTCCAGGGAGAAAGTGGAGATTTTGTACATTGTATCCTTCAAAACAGTTGGCTTTTATGTGATTTATCCAGTA
This sequence comes from Dama dama, assembly GCF_033118175.1. NCBI lineage: Eukaryota > Metazoa > Chordata > Mammalia > Artiodactyla > Cervidae > Dama > Dama dama. Next base: position 32,480,964 of record NC_083685.1, read on the forward strand.
CATTATTAATGTTGAAAAATCAAACAGTAAAAACCCAAAGATAGCTTCTTCAGTTCCTATATGTCCACTTTTAATGTGGATATTCCCAATGGAGTTATTCTCTGCCATAAAGTTCTAAAAAATAATAAGGCAATATTGCTCAATTTTCAGGTTGAGGAAAAAAAAAACATACTTCTAAATATGATCCTAGTCATTCTTCATAGTTTCATTTGTATAGACAGGTGTAGTATAATTTATATTTAAGAGAGCTAAGATGAGTCGGGTCATGCCATGATCTCTGCATTAAGTTCCTGGCTCATATAACGGCGTTTTCTTTTTTCCTCTCTAAACTTTCATTAAACATGCTAAAATTCATTTTGAGTAAAAATTTGTGATATCTCAGTTCACAAGTAGCGTATTTAGTCCCCACTTCTGTGGTGGCTTCTGTAGCCTGCATTGTGGACGCTATGAACCCGCAGCGTCTAAGGACTGGTGTGTCCCCACGCAGGCTACACTTTGGCTCCGAGTGGCACCGTGGATAACTTCTCAGATTCCGGCCACAGCGAAATCTCCTCGAGATCCAGTATCGTCAGCAACTCCTCCTTCGATTCATTGCCCGTCTCGCTGCCTGACGAGCGGCGCCAGAGGCCGTCGGTCAGCATCGTGGAGACCAGCCTGGCCTCGGGCCGGCTGGAGAGGCGGCCGGCGGTGGAGCCTGACCAGTACAGCCTGGGGTAGGGGCTCCTCTCCTCCACACGCGCACTGCCGTTTACTGTGCGTGATGCCTAGGCAGTGGGTGCTTTCCCACCCCAGTTCTGATGCTCAGCATTTCCTGAAAGCACTGTGCCGTCTCTGCCGCCTAGGCAGAACGCCTTCAAGTTAGGGCTGGTCTTCACCGGGACCTGTTTTTCTGTGCTGAGGGCAGGGGGCAACTCTGGGATGTGTCTCAGTCCTTTTGTATGAGCTGCCCTCCCAAAATAATCAGACTCCGGTGAGCCTTGTAAGGAGAAGCTTCCTTTATTGTAAGCAACTGGTTGCTCTTTTCCCCCTGGGTTGATGTTGTGCTGACATCGCAGGGGCCAGGGGGAGGATGAACAGGGCAGAGTGGCTGCTGCCGTTGGAGCCTTCATACTCTTCCTGGGAGGAAAGGAAGCCACGTTTTGAGGAAAAACGGGGTTTTATTGTAGATTGATTAGTTAATCTTGCTCTTTTTTCCCCCTCCCCTTCTCTTCTTTTCTCCTTTTTCTTTCCCGTTGGCCGCCTAGGTCCTGTGCGCCGCTGTCTGAGAGCCGGGGCCTGTACGCTGCGGCCACCGTGATCTCCTCCCCCAGCACGGAGGAGCTTTCCCAGGACCAGGGGGACCGAGCCTCCCTGGACGCTGCTGACAGCGGCCGGGGGAGCTGGACGTCCTGCTCGAGCGGCTCCCATGATAACATCCAGACCATCCAGCACCAGAGGAGCTGGGAGACGCTGCCCTTTGGGCACACTCACTTTGATTACCCAGGGGACGCCGCAGGGCTGTGGGCCTCGAGCAGCCATATGGACCAAATCATGTTTCCCGACCACAGTGCAAAGTACAGCAGGCAGAGTCAGAGCCGAGAGAGTCTCGATCAGGCCCAGTCCCGGGCCAGCTGGGCCTCGTCCACGGGGTACTGGGGAGAGGACTCAGAAGGGGACACGGGCACAATCAAGAGAAGGGGGGGTAAGGACGTTTCCCTTGACGCGGACAGCAGCAGCATGACGGCCGTGACCGCAGAGGAAGCCAAACCCGCCGCCATGGCTGCCCACATAGCCGTGACACCCAGTGCCGCCAAGGGCCTCATCGGTAAGCTGACCGCCGGGCTCTGGCGTGGGTGGGTCATGGCTGCGCCCTGACTTATTTCAAAAGGAACAGTACGTGTTTGTGGGTCTTCTCCTCGTTCTGTCCCACCCATTGCCCCTTAGGGCTTCCGAGTTAGAGTGCACTCAGGATTTTGAGATGAATGGTGGTTAAGAGCCCAGATTCTGCGCTCTAGTGCTTATAAATACCCTGCAGCACAGGAAACCTTCCATGTGTCATAGCTGTCAGGATCAGTAGGTTGTCATTATGGGTATTCCCTGCTCTAGTATTGATCTAGGCTGAAAGTTACCAGAGAGGATGGCCATTCTCTCTAGAGGAAGAAGTTTTTTTGTTTAATTGGAACTGATTTTAAATGTTTTATTATTCTATTTTGTTCCCTTGAATTGTATTTAGAACTTTACATGTTGCATATTTTAAAATTTCCTATTGATGTTTCTTATGTAGGTAAGCTGTTTCTGTGCTAAATAAATTCCCTCTGCACAGGATAAAACAAGGTGGGATAGAACAAGGTGGGGAGGGTGCTCAGAGGTGATGTTATCAGTAAGAGCCTGGGAGTCAGGCTGGCTGGGGTTGTGCTGAATCCATGCTTTGCCATTGTCCTAGTTTTGTGACACGGTGAGTCACTAAATGGTCTTTGTTTCCTCATCTGTAAAATGAGTTTAATAATTTCTATCCATGCAGTTGGTGTGAGTTTTAAAGGAAATCTCTGCAAAACACTTTGAACACTAGTGCCCAGATAATAATTCATAAGTACACAAAAGTCACTATTAGTTTGCTGATGCTGTTTTTGTTGTAAAGTCTCTTATTTTCCCTTAACCCTGTCAGAATATATTCTTTATGGCATGTTCAACATCTGCATGATTAAAGTGTAGGGATGCATTACAGGATACAGAGTGAGAGATCTTGAATATAATCTTTACAGACATCAATTTTACTAGTCAGGATGTTATAGTTATTTTATCATGTAAATAGTCATGGGTGGATGCCAAATTTAATATCTTTTCAAGGTGAATAAGGAAAAAACAATACTTATTCTTAGGTTGCAGTTTTTAAAAACTAAAGTATAGTTGATTTATAATACTGTGTTTCAGGTGTACAGCAAAGTGATTCAGTTACATATATATATATATATATATATATATATATATATATATAATTATTTTCCATTATAGGCTATTACAAGACATTGAGTATAGTTTCCTGTGCTATACACATGTATATAATCCCAAATTCCTAATTTATCCCTCCTCTCCTTTTTCCCCTTTGGTAATCATGAATTTGTTTTCTATGTCTGTGAGTCTGTTTCTATTTCATACATAGATTCACTTGTATTATTTTTTAGATTGCACATATAAATGATATCATATTCATCTTTATCTAGCATACTTCACTTAGTATGATAATCTCTGGGTCTATCCATGTAGCTGCAAATGGCACTATTTCATTCTTTTTATTGACTAATATGCCAGTGTGTGTATATATGTGTGCCTGTATGTAACATCTTTATCCATTCATCTGTTGATGGACACGTGGAATTCTTCCATATCATGACAATTACAAATAAAAAAGCACTTTCTTTTAACAAACTAATACACAGAATTTTTATTGCAAAAGAAAGAATGATCTAAGTTCCTAACAGTTGAGTCTAGAAAGTTCAAGATAAGAAAACTTGGCCTTTACCTGCCTTTACAGATTCATGTTTTAAGTCATGAAGTTAATATAAAAGGATTTTAAGAAAAAAAATGCATACCTTACATACATACAGTCTTAAGTTTTGAAATTTGCATTATTTTTGGTATACTTTTCCAAATTTATTTTGATTCCCTGTTTTCCAGAGACCCGAGGCTTGAAAGTAACATGAATTGATCCTCTGCCGGGTGAGGGTGGATGCCCAGCACAGGGGTGACAGCCCACCTGGCCAGGCCCCTCTCCCGGGTTGCTGGCCTGCGCCTGGGAGCCTTTCCGTTTCCTTTGCCTGGTGTTTCCAGTAAACCCCAGGGTTGGGCGTTGGCCTGGTTACTTCGTGACCAGCAGAGACGCTCTGCAGTCACCCGATTAGAGTTACAGATACTTAGATTGCTTAGTCACTGTGTCACCAGAGATGACCCCCGGTGAATAGCCAGTTAGCTAGACGTTCTGCCTCCCACCACATTGCCCTTGCATCCCGCTCCGCAGGCCTACGTGCTATTACACCGCATGCGCACTGTTGATCGTGGTCCTCATCCTTTCAGATGCGTGCATGTGGCCCAGGATGCGCTTCCCTAGATGCTGACTGCAGCGCCTTTTCTCTCCCACAGCAGCCAGGAAGGAGGGCCGCTACCGGGAGCCGCCGCCCACCCCACCAGGCTACGTGGGCATCCCTATCACCGACTTCCCCGAGGCCCACCCACACCCGGCCCGGAAGCCGCCGGACTACACCGTGGCCCTGCAGCGGTCCAGGATGCTGGCCCGGCCGGCCGAAGCCCCCGCCCCAGGCAGCGCCAGGCCTGCCCCCCGGCCGCAGTGGCACCGGCCCGGCGATGGTGATCCACGCGCCGGCCCCTGTGCACCCCCGGGCCTCACCGCCGAGGAGGACGGTACATGCGCTTTCCCCCGTCCCTGCCTCTGCGCCCCACGCCCAGCATCCCCGATCCTGGCTGGTCTCTCTCCCTCAGGACCCTGCCCACTCAGGGCTCCACACCGCATACCCCTAACCTAGTGTGAGCAGTTGGGCTGCGTTTTGCTTCTTCCTAAGCGACTTGAGGAATAACTGAAGATTACAGCGGGGTCCTCTGTAATAACATGTGTGCATGGCTCCTTTTCCTTCCCTAATCCTCAGTTTTCTAGGAAAATGTTTGAACTCGGAACGAGTTCCAAATGAAAGTCTAGTGGAAAAAAACCCACTTCTCTAGAGCTTTTTTTGCCTTCTCTGTATGAACCCAGCTGGCTGTTTTGGGGTGAGAACGCAAAGGAGAAGACCATGCCACCCCTTCCCCCTTCTGCTTTTAAGTTTTGAGTTTAACACGTTTTAATTCTGCAAAAAATCGTTATAGAAGAAAGCAAAACAATTAATGAAAATTACTTATAATCCTGCCATTTACAGACAGCCACCATTAGCATTTTGTTATACATCCTTCTAGACTTTATGTGTAAGTGTATACTACAAAAGGTCACATGCTGCTTATATAACTGTTTTCAGTGAATTTACCATCAATGAATTGCCAATCAGTAAATATACAATATACTTTATTTTAAACTTTTTATTATTGTAAATCATTAGGGAGGAAAAAAGATGAGAATTTTAAGTGACTAGACTTACAAAATAGCTACGGTATAGTGACCTAGACTCAGAAAATAGCTATGGTGTTTTTATTTAGCATATCGTTGAATGTGTTCTCTCTAAGCACAAGAAAACGACTTGCTTACTCATTGATTTCTTTCTCTTATGGTGGTTTTCGCAGAAGATGAACAGGTGTCTGCTGTTTGAGGCGCGGGCTTCTCTGGACCCGAGTCAACCGCCCAAAGGAGAGCACAAGAAGACGCCCCCTAGCGTCGGAGCCTTGGAACTCACACTCTGAGGATGGTGGACCAGTTTGCCTCCTTTCCTGCCTTAAAAGCAGCATGGGGCTCCTGACCCCTCTTCCTGTCCCCTTTGCATGTGAAATACTGTGAAGAAACCGCCCTGGCACTTTTCCGACTTCGTTGCTTGAATGCACAGCGCAGCCGTCTCCGAGCTCCCCGTCGCTGCCTGCCACGTAACACAGCATCATTCCAGATTCCAAGGTCATCGCCACCGATGATTCACCCTGGCTGCACTTATCCACGCCGGGAAGGATTTTTAAAAAAATCTCCCTTTTAGATTTCAATCCAGTCCTAGCACTTGGTTTCATTGGAATCGTGAGAAAAGCCAGCCACGGAACTACTTGGGGCCTCTAACCCACCAAGGAAATAAAAAAACGAAATCCTTTGAGTATAGTGCTCGTCCGCTTGTTTACAATGTCTTCTTCTTTTTTTTTTCCTTTTTAATGAGTTTAAAGATTGTGTTCAGAGAGTAAATTTTATATCCATTTAATGATTACAGTATTATTTTGAACCTTTAAGTAGGGTTGCCAGCCTGGGTTTCTCAAAAACCAAATATGCCAGACAGGGTGTGGCCACAACAGGAAGAGAGGAGGCGGGGTACGGGCCCTCTTCCTGCGTCCTGGCCGCCCCCAGAAGTGCCCTATCCTGGAAGCATGAGATGTTAGCCAATTACCTAGATCCCAGGGCTCCCGCCCCTCCTTCCCCAGGGGCTGGGGCTCTACTGTACAAACTGTTTGCACATGGCCGGGGAGGGACTGGGACTCTAGCGTCCTGTGTCTGAGCCTTATGGAGCACAGGGCGGCGCCACCCTTGGGCGTGCCCTGCTCCATCGAGATGGACGGCAGACCCCGTGTTTTTTAAATTATGTTTCTTTGATTTCTGTTCATTTAGCTTTAGGGCTTCTCTTGTTTGTTTTTAAAGAGAAACGTTTATAACTGGATAGCATTGCAGTGGAAGCAGCTTGGGGTGTTGGCACTAACGCCAGCCGTTCATACTGCTCTTTCCAGACAGCCTCCCTGTATCTATCGATCGGCATGAGGAACACACGAGCCTTTAACATGAAAAAGATCAAAAAGGTCCAAAACCCGGTGCGATCCGCCAGCCTTTGCAAGGCAGGTTGGTGGCCAAAGACTGACCCGTAAGTGGCTTTACGGACGCTGAGATGGAGAAGGCCTGAGTGTAGCAACCACCTGCTCACAGCTGCTATTAACCCCAGAAGGACTGAACCCTCCACTCTATTTTTGTGTTGTTTTTGCACAGACTCCGGAAAAGTGAAGGCTGCCAATCCGAGTAGTACTCAGATGTGAGGAACTGCTGGTCTTGGATTTTTTTTCCATTAAATTCAGCTGATCATATTGATCAGTAGATAAACGTAAATAGCTTCCAATTTTAAAAGTCGAATTGCAGTGTTTTTTCACTGTATCAAAGCAATGTCAGTGCTTTATTTAATGATTCTCTCCTGTATCATGGCATTTGTCTACTTGCTTATATATTACATTGTCAATGATGCATTTGTAATTTTACATGTAAGATGCATTATTTGCCAGTTTTCTTCTCTAGGCTATGGACCTCATGTGCATATAGAAAGACAGAACTCTCGCTCTACACAAGTTGCACAAATGTTATCTAAGCATTAAGTCACCGTAGAACATAGGACTGTAACCTCAGTTCGCTCTGTGATGTCAAGTGCAGAATGTACAATTAACTGGTGATTTCCTCATACTTTTGATACTACTTGTACCTGTATGTCTTTTAGAAAGACATTGGTGGAGTCTGTATCCCTTTTGTATTTTTAATACAATAATTGTACATATTGGTTATATTTTTGTTGAAAATGGTAGAAATGTACTATGTTTATGCTTCTACATCCAGTTTGTACAAGCTGGAAAATAAATAAATATAACATAACGCCTTGTCTAGATTCTTAATGACTTGTGCATGCTTTTTCTAACTGAAGCGTGAGAAAGCCTTTGGGTCTCACTGTAGGAGCAAGTCCTCAGGGCATTGAGGAGGTACAGATGACATCGCCTAAGAGAGAAGAAATTAATATCATTCATGTTAATAGAAAATAAGATCATTCATGTGTCCTGAATTCATAGTATTTAATGAAATTCAGTGAAAAATGATATCATTGTATATCTACATAGCATTTATCTCTTCCCAATTCTTTTCCAGTAAAAATCTTTGCAGGACATAATGTTTTGATTCCCAATATATATACTAAGAAATAGGACCTCAAAGAATTTAAACTGGCATTCAAGATTATGGCCAGTAAGTTAGTACAACCTAGCGAGTAATTTGGAAGTTCTCACCAGTACATCAGGGCTTCCTTGGTGACTCAGTGGTAAAGAATCTGCCTGCCAATGCAGGAGACATGGTTTGATCCCTGGATCAGGGAGATACCCTGGAGAAGGAAATGGCAACCCACTCTAGTATTCTTGCCTGGGAAATCCCATGGACAGAGGAGCCTGGAGAGCAGTCAGTGGGATCACAAGAGAGTTGGACACAACTTGGAAACTAAACAACAATAACAACAAAGAGTATATCAAATATCTTTGTTCTGTCTGTGAGTCCTAATGTAAGGTAGGTCTGAATAATATTTAAGTCTATGAGAAGGGTACTTATATTTAAAAAGGTGAGAGTCAGTTAAGCAGGAAGTCTTGAGCACATTTTGAAATCAAAGTAGGTGGCAATAAAAGTCCTGCCCAGGAAGCTGCAGGAGGTTGAATGCAGGGCCATGGAAGCACATTCTGGAAACGTTAGGAAATGTGAGGGTGTCTAGAAAGATGGCAGAACCTCAGTCCTGATGCTAAAGGGAAGATGCCAGACTTAAAAGTCTGACAGGCATTTGTGCAGTCTTGGTGAGTAAAGTTTGAAAATCTGGCCACCACAACAATTTGGAGAATTAAGACCATTCCTGTAGCTTCAGCTGTACCTATTCAGGATGCAGGTGCCCTGTGTGGACACCTGTGATCTCGTGTGCTCACCACCATCAGCTGTTCACTGTAAAACCCTTTGCTCAGGGACACCCTGTCACAACAGCAACCCGTGCTGTCAATTTCTGTCATTCCAAAAGCTTACTTTTCTCTAATGTGTTCAGAAAAATATTAAGGAGCTGATGTTTTGAAGAATAACCTCTTAATCACTTTTTGTATTCTGCTGAAAATAAAGGAAAATGGTAGTCGGCCATGATGCCTGTTCTTAAGTGTTTATGTTTTAGGTTACCTTTAAGTAGCAAAGATTCCACTCACTCCACTCCAGGGTTGTTAAGAAGTATGTGATCAGTGGCTGTGACATAGCTTCCTTGGTGTCATATTAATAACAGAACTTTGCCATGTTTTAGGAATATTGCAGAAAGCTCTCCTCCCTAATCTGTTTTCATACCCGCAGGTCAGTTCAGTTCAGTTCACTTCAGTCGCTCAGTCGTGTCCGACTCTTTGCGACCCCATGAATCGCAGCACGCCAGGCCTCCCTGTCCATCAGAAACTCCCGGAGTTTACTCAAACTCATGCCCATCGAGTCGGTGATGCCATCCAGTGTCAAAACCCTCCAAATAGTTCCCTCAGCTTTAACCCTTTCTTCTCCTGACAGGTGTAGAGTTTATGCTCATCTATACTTTAATGTATTTGATCTCCAAGTCACTGACAATCTCTCAAAATGGTCTTGACAGATGAAAGCTGCTGAACAAGCATGTATCAGCACCTCTGGTAGGTCTGTGTGCTTATGGATTTTCAAGGAATCATCACATTTCCATTCTTGCCTAAGAGGAGCTCTCTGTCCTTGACTCCCTGATGCTGTTCCCCTTGAAAAAGAGCTTACTCAAAGGATAAAGCAAGTGCACACTGAAGGGTCAAGTTGTTGATTGGAGAGGCGAATGATCTTGCAAATATTCACAAAGAATGTCAGGCAGCGGAGGTTGAAGTGGGCAGTAATGGAATGGAAATGAGTAGGACAGACTGCAGCCAAGGGGGCAGGGCCCTTCAGAAAGATCTTACAGTGAATGAGGGTTTGCCTAGTTGACAGACAAAAAACACTGATTGGAACAAAATAATAATTTGTGAATTGCACTTTTTTCAACATTCACATTTTAGCCAAGGACAAAGCAAGCACAGTAAAATTCCTGTCTGTTTTTGAAATCATGTTTTCTGGCCAGTTAATTTTTACAATGGCTACATAACAGGAACGTTTATAGAAACTATCAAAACATTGCATGCAAGGGTAAAAAATCTTAGAAAAGGCTTTGTTTTATGGGCTCTCAATAAGATCATAATACTTTTCATTATGGGAAAATTTAAGCATAGATTATAATATCTGAAGTAAATTTTTTAAAAATCTGAAGTAAATTTAGACTCAAATGGCCAATTTTTACAGAAGAGAGAAACTAGTGAAGTAATTTCCATGTGGGGTACTCAACACTTCAAAAGTCAAAGCTAGTTTCATTTTCTTTTTCTGTAGCTAGTTTAATACAATTTAGGAACTTTTAGTATTAACTCTGACCATAGTTGACATGTGGTGTAGTCTGATGGGATCCAATGCAGTAAAGGCATATCCCAGTATTTGAAGGTTTTCTTAATTTATATAGATTGGAAAACTTTTTTTCAAGTAAAATTATAATATTGATTTAGGGGGACTTCCCTGGTGGTCCAGTGGATAAGACTCCTTGCTCCCCATGTAGGGAGCCCCAGTTCGATCCCTGGTTGGGGAACTAAGATTCCCCTGCTGCAACTAAGCCCACAAGCTCTAGAGTTGGCACTCGCCACTAGAGAAGCCCTTGAGCTGCAACAAAGACCCATCACAGCCAAAATGAATAACAAAAATATAAAAATAAATGAAAAAAATGAATAACAAAAATAATAAATATTTAAAAATTGATCAAGTCAGTGTCACCTGTAACATGAAGGTGAAATATGCACAAGCCTATCAGATGTAGTTTAATGAGCTAATTTTACTTGTGTGCATTTCCTATGGTGCAGGCACTTTTTTCAATGCCAGATATTTACAGATATCACCAAAGTGAACCAAAGTGCCCTCCAATTCTAGTCTTCTTTTGGCTGAATGTCTCCCATTTCTCAGATCTGAGAGAGGAAAACTTCATGATCTCAGGATCGTAAGTGAGTATCTTATCAATCAGCCTTGATCACACCTGGATCCAAGATGTGGGATACCTGACCCAAAAATTGCCTGGCTTGCCAACCATCTAGAAGAAGTTCCTAGGAGGACACTGTGACTGGTAGTAGGGAGAATAAACTGACTTGAACTCATCACTTTCTCTTTGGGGAATTTCTATGTGAAGGCAAAAAAGAGCAAATGCTCTATCTAGTCAAGATGCAGAAGCTGTGAGACGCGAGAAGTGGTAAGAGTGCAAAAACCATGAGTTAGAAGAGCGTTACAAGGTCAGGAAAGTGATGCATTGATGGCAGGGGTGTTCAAAGCCAAGGACAGCAGACACTTGTCTCTTGGGGAGCAGCCAAGGGCCAGTGCATCATTGTCTTTTGTTGGTGAGTGCCCAGCCCCAGAACCACTCCCCACAGCTCGGCTCTGTGACCTGTTCTTCCTGAGACACAGATGGAGAGTCATTCCTGCTCTTTGTGCATCTTCTCTTGGTTACCACTCTCTTCAGCACCTAGAACAGTGCCTGGGATAGTGTAGAGGTTTTAGAAAATGAACATCTTAAAGGGCCCAAATTATAAATAAACTGGGCCATCAAAATCAGCCATCATGCATTTATGTATTTATTATTTTAAAAACATTTTAGAAAATATTTAGGTTCACAGCAAACTCGAGTGGAATGTACAGAGGTCCCACACACCCCTCATTCCCCCACATGCATAGCCTCCCCTCCTCTTGGCATCCTGCACCACAGTGGTGCATTTGTCACAACGGATAACATAACCCTGACAGGTCATCATCACCCAAAGTCCACAGTTTACATTAGGTTCACTCTTGGTGATGGACATTCTACAACATGCATTTATCGAAGGGCGTCTGTAACTGTGCCGGTACTGGTGAATATTTACAGTAAAATAAATAGCGAAAATTTCTTTATTGAAGTATATTTGGCAAATAAGTGACTCTTGACAAGGTTAGCAAGGATTTAAGATTAACAAGGGGAGCAAAGACTAAGAGGCTGTTTAGGAGCTAAGTTCTGTGTGGCTACAGATGTTCAGATGAATGAAAAATGGACAGAGGCTGAGGCATCCAGAGAAGAGTCTGTGGCTCCTCCTGAGTATCGGGAAGGATGGGGTGGACTGGGGCGATGCCTGGACATTGAGGAAACACGCCTAACTAGCTGAGGCTTCAGGACTAGGAGACCCTGAGAAATCATTTGGGACGAGCAAGGGAGTGTGTGATTACGTGGGACAAAAATGTTTTAGAGACTGTATTTGTTATTTGAGGGGCTCAGTCAATGCTCATAAAAAGAAAAAAGGAAGGAAGGAAATGAGCAGAAGAAAGGATCTGTGATGAGACAACCATCTGGAAAGATCTGTTTTGGGAAGAGAACAGTATTCAAGGGTGAGAGAGGAGAAGTTGGTGGGGGTCACCCAGGCTGGGAGGCTTGAGGCCAGGACAGGAGGGAAGAACAAAAACAATTCAAGGGAAAACAATCAGTAGTACTTGATGTCCAACAGGATATGAAGAGTGAAAGAAAAAAAAATCAAGCCACCTCCCCCACTGCCACACACAGGAAAAAACTTTTAAGAAACTTAAAATCATTGGCTTGAGTGCTTAAGATGAAAGAAGCAACATTGACAAAGGTGGAGACATTGCTGAAAATGATACTGATTTTTATCTATTCATCTGTCAGTGGACATTTCAATTGCTTCTATGTGTTGGCTATTGTAGACAGCAGTGCAGTGAATTTTGGGGTGCGTGTATCCTTTTGGACCATGGCTTATTACTCAGCCAAAAAGAATGAAATAATGCCATTTGCAGGAGCATGAATAGACTGCCATACTAAGTGAAGTCAGTCAGACAGAGAGAGACAAATATCATATGATACCACTTACATATGGAATCTAAAAAAAGAAAAATGATACAAATGAACTTATTTACAAAACAGACATAGAAAACAAACTTAGAGCTCCCAAAGAGGGAAGGGGGAGGGGATAAATTAGGAGTTTGGGGTTAACATATACACACTATTATGTATAAAGTGGGCTTCCCTGGTAACTCAGATGGTAAAGAATCTGCTTGCAATGCAGAACACCCGGGTTCGATCCTTGGGTCAGGAAGATCCCTGGAAAAGGGAATGGCAACCCACTGCAGTATTCTTGCCTGGAGAATCCCATGGACAGAGTGAGCCTGGTGGGTACAGTCCATGGGGTCACAAAGAGTCGGACATGACGGAGCAACTAACACACACATATAAAATAGATATAACCAACAAAACCTACTGTATAGCACAGGGGAAATTCAATACTCTGGAATAACCTAAATGGGACACCACAGAGGACAAGCAGAAGCATACCTGGAACAACACTGTAAAACAACTATACTCCAAAAGAAAAAAGACTTAAAGAGAAAATGATACTAATTTTCAAAACAAGGTCAAGAAGTGTCCAGGGGTTCAAAGCCCCACATGGTCTCCATTTTACCTCCTGCATCCTTGGGTAAGCGATGTGTGTGCTGAAGGAGCTTCCCACCCCCCATCCCCCTCCAGAGGTACAGATCTAGTGAGGTTACATGGCTTATTCACTGCATTTGCCAACACATGTTCAATTCATCCTTTTATGTCACTGTCTACGTTTCAGATCTCTACATCCAACCAAGGTATTTCCAGCCCTGCAGACCCCAGGGTTACTCTTCAATGATAGAACTGGTATGATCTTGGATGAGCTAGGAGGCTTTTTTATAGCACTTTAAAAGACCAAGCAAAATAGCCAAATAGAATGTGAATACATAGAATAGAAAGAGTCAAACAGGGAAGGTGAGCGGGGTGGGTTAGGCCACAGCCTCACACAATTAAAATAATTTAAAAAAAAGAAAAGTGTAACTGTTTCCTGGCATGCAAAATGAGGCCCAGAAAGGAACGTTTGCCATGTAGAATTTCTAAGATTCACCTCAAAAGGGCATACCCAGAAGGCCAGGAGGATGAAAGCCTGCTAGTGGAGAGTCTGGAATCTCTGAGGGTTCCTTCATCCTTGAACTCTCTTGATGAGGAGGTGGGGGGCAGAGGGGGTGTAGAACAGGGAGAAGACACTGGTGATCTGGCCTTTCATGTGCCACTGTCGTGCCCGCCACCACCCAGGAAACAGAGCAGATGTCCTTGCTAAAATCCTTACCCCCCACACAAGAGTTCTGGGACCTGACCAAGTCTGCAGGATGCAGTTTCCTGAAAACAAACAAACAAACAAACAAAAATTTTCCCCCAAAATTTAGCTTTGCAATGAATAGATGCCAAGGTTTCTTTCACAATCCTGTTACCATTCTTTTTAGGTTCAAGCATTTGAATCCTGAAGTTGAACTGCTTGATTTTGATTTTTTAGCCCATGTGATCCTGGAAAGGTACCTGAATTTCTACACCTCAGTTTCATCACGTGTAAAATGAATGAAATGATAGACTCTATTTCCATGGTAAGGCAAACAGAAAGTCAGATCTCACACACTAAACACTACGCGGTGTGTGGGACAGGTCAGCGAAAAATGTTAGCTGCTGTTAGGTTTTATATAATACAAAGAATTTTCCTAAATAGTATGTGCACATTAATAACCTAGATATTGATTTGTAATTAAAGCATGTTGTTAAGCATAACATTTTATGCAATTCAGCAAAATGTCTGCCATTTTAGAATGCAAATTAAAACCCCAATGAGATAGCACCTCATACCCATTAGGATGGCTACTGTCATGATATCACTTCTATGTGGAATCTAAACTATGATACAAGTCAGCATATTTACAAAACAAAAACAGACTCAGAGATATAGAGAGTAGACTGTGGTTGCCAAGGGGAAGGATTGGAAGAGGGAAGGATTGGGAGTTTGAGATTAGCAGACACAAACTATTATATATAGAATGGATAAACAATGGAGTCCTACTGTATAGCACAGGGAACTATATTCAGCATCCTATAATAAACCATAATGGAAAATAATATGAAAAAGAATGCATATATGTGTATATGTAATATAACTGAGTCACTTTACTGTACAGAAGAAATGATTACAACATTGTAAATCAACTACACTTCAATAAAATTTAAGAAAAGGCTACTCTAAGTAGTAGTAGGACAGGAAGTAACTTGTGTTTGTAATAAGATGTGGAGAAATTGTAATCCTATTACACTGTTGGTGGGAATATGAAATGGTAGAGACACTATGTAAAATAGCAATATAGCGGTTCCTCAAAAATTTAAAAATGGAATTACCACATGATTGAGCAATTTCATGTTTGGATTTACACCCTAAAGAGCTAAAACAGGAACCCAAAGGGATATTTGTACACACGTGTTCATAGCGCCTTTATTCATATTAACCAAAAGGTAGAAGCAAACAGTGTCTATTGACAGATGAATGGATGAACAAAATGTGTATCTATACAATGGAATATTACTCAGCTTTAAAAAGGAAGAAAATTCTGATACACACTACAAAATGGATGGCATTGGGGTCATTGTGCTAAGTGATATAAGGCAGTCACAAAAGGACATACTATGCCATATGATTCCATTCATGTGAGGTGTATGGAATCATGAACCTCACAGACAGAAAGTTTAATGGCAGTTGCCAGGGGCTGGAGAGGGGGAGTGATGGTATGATAGGTATGGAATTTCAGTTGTGCAAGGTGAGAATACGTCTGTGGATGGTGGGGATGCTGGCAACACAAGTGAATGTACTCACAACCACTGAAGAGCATTTAAAAGTGGTCCAATTTTATGACAAATTTTATGCTATGTGTATGTTACAACCATAAATCTTTTTTGAGTTTATCCTTAGTTTTCAGTAATGTGACATCTCTTAATATATATAATTTTAACCATCCTGTCCCTCATATCCAGCTTTCAGATGTAGAAACAAAATTGTACAAATCCTCTCTCTGAGAGTGAAAATATGAAGCCAGGAATGTTTCCCTCTAAAAAAGCAAATCAGGGGAGTTCCCTGGTCGTCCAGTGGTTAAGATGATGGACTTCCACAGCAGGGGGCACGAGTTCCATCCCTGGTCGGGGGAACTAAGACCCCATATGCTGTACAGTGCAGCCAAAAAATTAAATAAAAAGTGAATCATTTTGGGGGGTTTGTTTTTGCATCCATTTTAATGAAAAAGACACTGTGAATCAAAACATTTGAATCTAAAAAAATAACAAAAACGCCTTGCTGATTTACATCCTGTGTCCAATACATTGTATTGATGCTTTAAGAAAGCAGAAAGATACTACATATGTGTGATGCAAGGAATTAAACAGAAAATCTACTACCTAACCAATCAAGCTGGGGTCAGACTTCCATCTCCAGAAGCTGAGAGGAGAGACTCACAGAGGATAGAGTGCCGAGTCTGCACAACAGTGTCCGTCCAGTCACTGGCAGCCTCCAGAGCCATGCACATCCAAAGTGAGGGCCTAAGAAATCTAGCCGAAAGCAGCTGCTGGGAGGCTGAGGGGTTGAGCAGACTCCCCAGGGGCTGTCTGGGCCTAGGGAGACGGACACTGGGGATAGGATTCCATCAAGTTAGAAGAATTCATGAGCACCTGGGGCTTCCAGTGAAAACTGCAAAGAGCCATTAGCAGGAGTGAAAACCACGTCCCCAAACTGAGGGCTATGTCCTCTGACTAACAAAGCCCATAGCTCAGCATCCGTTTGTAATCTATTTGAAGAAAAAAATCCAATGCTCTACAGAGGAAAATAACATAATCCACACTCTCTACAATGCTATCATTGATGACATGATGTCAAGAATACAACCAAATATTGCAAAGCATGGACAAAAACAGGAAAAATAATAAATAGTGGTGAAAGCAGATGGGAGGGGCAGGGAGAGAAAGAGGTAAGGGGAGAGTGGGAAGAAAAAGCAACCATATGAAAGAACTATATGGTGGAAATAAATTGATAACATCTTCAAAACAGAAGAAAACACCACAAGGGTTGATATTCATCCAATTAATTCAATATGTATTCATATGTTAATCATAATATATAAAAATCTTACCACTTGATTGATAATATGATTATCACCACAATAAAGAGAAAAAAATCAATAAAAGAAACAGATTTTTCTTTCGGTTGTATTTTGTGGCATTTAATAGAAAATGTAAGGGACTCTGTTACACTCATTTTCTTCACTGAAAGAATAACCATAGTGATTCAGATTTGGGTTTATGGCAAACCTTCTTTTCAAAACTAAAATGCTGACATACACGGTATAAAGCAGGGCACCCTCCTCATTTGAAGTTGTAGTAATGACACTGAGATTTGCCCTTTAATAATATTTAATGTGGCTTACCTATTGGATACATCTGATAATAGCAAAAAACAGTGTCTTTCAGTTCTCAGTGTATTGAATTAGTTGAGGATTGAAGTACATAATTTTGCACATGGTAGCAGAATCCAGAGTTTGCATTGAGAGTGGCTTTCCTCTTTGATTTCAAGCACCTTTGAAGGTCAGTCAAGTATGATTGTCAAATCAAAGAGATTTGAATAGCCACATTTCCTTTTACTCCCATGGATCTCAAGATCCTCAGAGTTTCCCCAAATGATGGGGGTCTTTACAGGGAGGGTAAAATAGGCTACACAGGCCCACTTCACTTGACATTTCACTTGACCTGGTCAGCTCAGGTGGAAGCATGAGTGTTATTTATAGCTTTAAGAGACAAAATATTTATAAATGTTTTCAGTTGTTTTCTCTAGACCCAGTAAGGAACCCAGCATTGATCAGCTTCACACACCAAAAGCCTTCAGCTTGTGAATTAATCTCTGACCAATGACTCTAACTAAGGGAGATTTTCCCTCCTGGCTCAGCACTCCTGGAAGCTGCCCCTTTACCCACTTCATGTTGACCAAGAACTCCCTGCTGGAGATCGCATTATGGTAGCAGATTCTTGGAGGAATTATTCTCATGACAATGATGCGGAATGCCACCATTTCCTGCTTTTAATGCCAGGGAGGCGTTGCTGTGCCCCTAAATCATGCTTTATCCACTCAGACAGGAGGGCTCAGCCCACGGTGACAGAGCATTGAAGGATTGGGTGAGCTCTAAGTGACTTTCAAGCCAGCATTTTAAATGTGTTTTTGGATGAAACTGGAGCCTACTATACAGAGTGAAGTAAGCCAGAAAGAAAAACACCAATACAGTATACTAACACATATATATATGGAATTTAGAAAGATGGTGATGATAACCCTGTATGCGAGACAGCAAGACAGACACAGATGTATTGAACAGTCTTTTGGACTCCATGGGAGAGGGCGAGGGCGGGATGATATGGGAGAATGGTATTGAAACATGTAAATTATCATATGTGAAACGAATCGCCAGTCCAGGTTTGATGCATGATACAGGATGCTTGGGGCTGGCGCACTGGAATGACCCAGAGGGATGGGATGGGGAGAGAGGTGGGCGGGGGGTTCAAGATGGGGAACACATGTACACCAATGATAGATTCAAGTCAATGTATGGCAAAACCAATACAATGTTGTAAAGTAAAAAAATAAAATAAAAATGGGGAAAATAAAACTCTGAATTCCTTTAGAAATAAATAAATAAATGTGTTTTTGGAATCAAGTGAGATAGAAGTGCATAATACTTATTAACCATTGTGGTACTTTTTTCTTTTTTGAATAGTCTATTAATTTATTTCTACCATAAAACAGTTCTTTCTCCCTTCTCTCCATGCCACCCTTCTCTCTGTGTTCTACACTCCCTTCACCACCTCCCATCCTGCCCCAGATCCTTTTCAAGGATTCTTCTGTTCTGATCCATACCTTACTGAAGGTGATCACAGAAGTCTATAAACACATGAATTCCTCAGGTTCAGTGTGAATCCTCTATTACCAAATCAAAAGGATCTTTGAAACCAGTGTTTCCAACCCAGGTGAAGCTCTTGGCTGCCCATTCTTGCTCAAGACCTCCTCTCATCACCCCACACATAAGCCTGGAGAGAGTTCTTTCCATCCCAACAACAAAATAAGCATTTTTCCCTCCTCCTTTTAAGACATTACTCACAGGAAGTGAGCACCAGCATTTTGCTAATTTATGACTTTGTTAAATCAGGCTGGTATTTGTCTTCTGAAAAGCTCCTGGCAGTGTGGAAGAGCTGGGAGTGTGTTTGATGCAATATAAGTGTGAGAGAGAAGATGAGGTGTGTTTCTGTGTGTGAGTGCAGGTGAGGAAGAATAGGTGTAAATATAGTGGGAGGGGTATAAAAAGATAGGTTAAGAGGGAAAAAAAAGGAAACAGTAGACACTTACAGTGGGCACGTTTCATAGCTTCAAAAAATGTTTTTTATCAAGGTACCACAATGCATTTGGAAAACACTCTAAAGTCCTTAAGACCATTTTTTTCCCTGGCTTCTTTCTAAATGATGATAAACTTTTATTTTGGGGAAATTAAGTACATTGTGGGCATTCTGCAAAGGGACTATTTCTCTGTCGAGGACTCTTTCAGATACAAGATGGTGAGGGACTCAAATTTTTCAGTTGTATCTACTCTTCCTGTAGTGTGTGTGTACATAAAACTGTGTATCAGTGTTATCAACCAGGGTTCTTGGCCTCCTTAATCAGTAGAAATTGCTCAGATAACAGACAAGACATTTAAGTAAGGCTTTATTGGGGGCCCGGCTGCAGCAGGAGGAAGCCAAACCAAGTAACAAGTTTCCTTGCTCATTATCTGATGGAGGCAGGTTCCTTAAATGGGGTGAGGGTAGAGGTGTGTCCATGGGTCAGGCCAGAGGCATGACTTAGGTGGTCTGCCCATGTCTTTGGTGGTATTGTGTGCAGGGGGCATGTGTGGTACCCTGCTTTTGTTTCTGATACCCTTCTTTTGCCCCCAGATATTCAGAAATGTCTGTTAGGCTTTTGAGTCTTTTTGTATCTTGTCCATAATTCAAAACAAGCCAGGTTTCCAAGAGGCAGAGGAACCAGAGATCAAATTGCCAATATTCTCTGGGTCATGGAGAAAGCAAGGGAGTTCCAGAAAGACATCTACTTCTGCTTTATTGGCTATGCTAAAGCCTTTGACTGTGTGGATCACAACAAACTGTGGAAAATTCTTAAAGAGATGGGAGTACCAGACCACCTTACCTGTCTCCTGAGAAACCTGTATGCAGGTCAAAAAGCAATAGTTAGTACTGGACATGAAACAACTGACTGGTTCAAAACTGGGAAAGGAGTACAATAAGACTGTGTATTGTCACTGTGCTTATTTAACTTATATGCAGAGTACATCATGAGAAATGGCAGACTGGATAAATCACAAGCTGGAATCAAGATTGCTGGCATAAATACCAACAACATCTCAGATATGCAGATGATTCCACTCTAATGGAAGAAAGTGAAGAGGAACTAAAGAGCCTCTGGATGAGAGTGAAAGAGGAGAGTGAAAAAGCTGGCTTGAAACTCAACATTCAAAAAACTAAGATGATGGCATCTGGTTCCATCACTTCATGGCAAACAGATAGGGAAAAAGTGGAAATAGTGACAGATTTTATTTTCTTGGGCTCCAAAATCACTGTGGACAGTGACTGCAGCCCTGAAGTTAGAAGACAATTGCTCCTTGGAAGGAAAGCTATTTCAAACCTAGACAGCATATTAAAAGCAGAGACATTACTTTGCCAACAAAGGTCCATCTAGTCAAAGCTATGGTTTTTCCAGAAGTCATGTACAGATGTGAGAGCTAGACCATAAAGAAGGCTTGAGTGCCAAAGAGTTAATGCTTTTGAACTGTGATGTTGGAGAAGACTCTTGTGAGTCCCTTGGACAGCATGGAGATCAAACCAACCAGTCCTAAAGGAAATCAACCTGAATATTCATTGGAAGGACTGATGCTGAAGCTGAAGCTCCAATACTTTGGCCACCTGATGCAAAGATCTGACTCACTGGAAAAAGACCCTGATCCTGGGAAAGATTGGGAAAAGCCCCTGATTCTGGGAAAGAAGAAGGGGCAGCAGAGAATGAGATGGTTAGATAGCATCACCAATTCAATGGGCATGAATTTGAGCAAACTCCAAGAGATAGTGGAGGACAGAGAACCTTGACATGCTACAGTCCATGGGGTTGCAAAGGGTCAGACGCAACTTAGTGAGTGAGCAACAAGTCCATACTTTGCCCCAACTGCTCATGCAGGCAGTTATTTTTAGTCCTAATTTGCTTTTTTCTATTTTGTTGCTGGAGAAGACATCTGCCCAGGTGCAAGCATTACAGCCAAGGGTCCCAGGTCCCCGGTCTCAGCCTGTCTCATAAATGAGCTTCCAGACAGAATCTCTCCTCCAAGAGAGTGGACTGATTTTATGCTTGCTCTCTCTCTATCTATATATTAATATGCATTACTATGTATATTATTAATATACTTTAATATGTATATAATGTAATATACATCAATATTAACATAATACATATTTTTATATATTATAGAGCGAGAGAGAAAGGAAGGGAGGATACACAGAGCACCCAACTCATAGCTGAGAACGAGCTTTGTCTTCACCAGGGGACTTCTTTTCACATTAATATGTATATATCATGCATTATAATATTATTGTATTAATGTATATTATATATACAACAGACATTATAATTATGTATGTATATGCATATATATATATATATAGTGGCTTTGGGGCTGGCAAAGGGAGACAGCTGGGGTTAGAAAACAAAGGCCCCTGGGTTTATCCTGTATTTCTCTCTTTCCTTTATGCTCCCTGAATTAGTGTACTAGGGCTGCCATAACAAAATACCACAGGAAAGTATTTTCTTATAGTTCTGGAGTTTGGAAGTCCAAGGTCAAGGTGCTGGCAAGTGTGGTTCTGTGAGGCCTCCTCCTGAGCTGTGGACGGCTGCCTTCTCACTGTGAGGGCATCCCTGGTGTCTCTGCTCTTCTTCATTTAAAGCCTCAAATCCTATCATTTAGGGCTCTACTGTTATGCTCTCTTTGTAACCCCAATAACCCCTTTTAAAGGCCCCATCTCCAAATATAGTCACACTGGGGATCGGGGCTTCAACATATGGATTTGAGGGGATACCATTCAATCCATAGCAGAGGCCACTGAACCACCAAATAGTTAAGAGGGAGATCTCAGGTTCATGATGGCAGGAGCCCCTGTGTGGCTCAAAGGAACATTCTTGAAACATTTTTCATCAGTGATGATGCTCCAGGCACACTTTCCCTCTGCTCATGATGGGTGAGATCCTTAAAAACTGACCTGTGGTCCTTTGGGTCCCTTATAACAGCCCCCAGCACTTGAGTCTTTCTAGGAAATGCTCTGTTGAGGTTGGGGTCTCAGCTTTGTGGTTGGTTTTTAGTATCACACAGCCCTAAAAAAACAAATTTTAGCATACTTTTTGAGGCATTTTTAAAAGATTGAAATAGAAGCAGAAGAGATGAAGAAGAGATAGCAAGAATACACAGAGGTACAAAAAAGATCTTAATGACCCAGGTAATCACGATGGCATGGTCACTCCCCCAGAGCCGGACATTCTGGAGTGTGAAGTCAAGTGGGCTGTAGGAAGCACTCTGTCAATAAAGCTAGTGGAAATGATTTAATTCCAGCTGAGCTATTTAAAAATCTAAAAGATGATGTCATTAGTGTTGTGCTCAATATGTCAGCAAATTTGGAAAACCCAGCAGTAGCCACAGGACTGGAAAAAGTCAGTCTTCATCCCAATTCCCAGGAAAGGCAGTACTAAAGAATGTTCAAACCATTGGACAATCACACTCATCTCCCATGCTACTAAGGTTATGCTCAAAATCCTTCAAGCAAGGTTGCAGCAATATATGAACTGAGAACTTCCAGATGTACAAGTTGGGTTTAGAAAAGTCAGAGAGGCCAGAGATCAAATAAATCATCAGCATTTGCTAGATCTTAGAAAAAGCAAGAGAATTCCAGAAAAAATATCTACCTCTGTTTCATTGACTGTGCCAAAAATTTTGACCATGTGGATCATAACAAACTGTGGAAACTCTTAAAGAGGTGGGAATACCAGATCCTCTTGTCTGTCTCCTGAGAAACCTCTATGTGGGTCAAGAAGGAACAGTCAGAACCTTATATGGAACAACTGAGTGGTTCAAAATTGAGACAGGAGTAAGGCTGCTTACTGTCATCATGTGAAATGCCAGGCTGGATGAGTCACAAGCTGGAATAAAGATTGCTGAGAGAAATATCAGCAACCTCAGATATGCAGATACCACTTTAATGGCAGAGAGTGAAGAGAAACTAAAGAGCCTCTTGACATGATGAAGAGCAGAGTGAAAAAGCTGGCTTAAAACTGAGTATTAAAAAAAACTAAGATCAAGATCAAGCCATCTGGTCCCATCACTTCATGGCAAATAGGGGAAAAGGTGAAAGCAGTGACAGAATTCCTCTTTTAGGGGCTCTAAAATCACTGTGGATGGTGATTGCAGTTATGAAATCAGAAGCTGATTGCTTCTTGGCAGGAAAGTTATAACAAAGACAGTGTATTAAAAAGCAAAGACATCACTTTGCTGACATAAGTCTGTATAGTCAAGGCTGTGGTTTTTCTAGTGGTCATGTACAGATGTGAGAGTTAGACCATAAAGAAGGCAGAGAGCCAAAGGATTGATGCTTTTGAACTGTGGTGCTGGAGAAGACTCTTGAGATTCCCTTAGATAGCAAGGAGATCAAATCAGTCAATCCTAAAGGAAATCAACCCTGAATATTCATTGGAAAGGCTGATGCTGAAGCTCCATTACTTTGGCTACTTGATGTGAAGAGCCAAATCATTGGAAAAGACCCTGATGCTGGGAAAGAGTGAAGGCAGAAGGAAAGAGGGTAACAAAGGATGAGACAGTTGGATGGCATGACCAATTAAATGGACATGAACTTGGGCAAACTCCAGGAGATGGACAGGGAGGCCTGGCATGCTACAGTCCATGGGGTTGCAAAGTACTGGACATAACTTGATGATTGAACAACAACACCACTGTTGGTTTACAATATTGTGATTGTTTAAAGTATATAGCATAGTCTTTCAGTTATATATATATATATATATAGTCTTTTTCAGATTTTTTTCCATTATAGGGTATTACAAGATATTGAATATAGTTCCCTGTGCTATATAGTAGGTCCTTATTATTGTACTTTTTGTATATATAATTCTTTTAAAATATATACATGCATCTATTCTTTATAAATTCTTTTCCCATATTGGTTGTTACAGAATATTGAGCAGAGTTTCCTGTGCTATACAGTTGGTCCTTATTGGTTATCCATTAAAAATATGGTAGTATGTACATGTCAATCCCAAACTCCCTAACCATCCTTCCCTCACACCCTTTCACTTATGTAATCATAGGCTTGTTTTCTATGTCTGTGAGTTTGTTTCTGTTTTGTAAATAAGTTCATTTGTATCATATTTTAGATTCCACAGACAAGTGATGTCATATGATATCTGCATTTCTCTGTCTGACTTAATTCACTTATAATCTCTAGGTCCCCACATGTTGCTGCAAGTGGCATTATTTCATTCTTTTTTATGGCTGAGTAACAGTCTATTGTGTATATGTACCACATCTTTATCCATTCCTCTGTTGATGGACATTTGATTGCTTCCATGTCTTGGCCATTGTGAGTAGTGCTGCTGTGAACACTGGGGTTCATGTATTTTTTCAAATTAGAGTTTTCACTGCATGTATGCCTCGGTGTGGGATTGCTAGATCATATGGCCACTCTATTTTTGCTTTATAAGGAGCCTCCACACTGTTCTCCATAGTGGCCATTCCAATTTACATTCCCACCGATGAAGTAGGAGGGTTCCCTTTACTTCATACCCTCTCTAGCATTTATTATTTGCAGATTTTTTTCTTGAAATATGGAGGGAGGTTTACAAGTGCACAAATACATGCAACAGTGTGAATGAGCAAGTGATGACTAAGGACAATGGGTTTTCATCATCAGGCAACAGATCACCTCACGGCCCCAAACCAGATGCGCAATTGGAATTCACAGCTTCTGCTATAGGACCTGAGGCCAATACAGAGCAGACCTCTTGTGAAGGTCCAGGGTGGACAAGAATAGTAGCTGCTTCTGCCAGTTTCCTAATGCTTGGACTGGGCATGGGGCCAGCTGGCATGGTCTGCCTGGCATGGGATGCGGTTGGGCTACCATCAGGGCAGGTGTGGGAGTGTGAGCCCAGAGCAAGAGCTCAGGCAGCAGGATTAGGAAAATGTCTCAGAAGCCCTCACAAAGTCAAGCAAAAGTTTTACATGATCAGAGTCTAATGATTGTCCCAATTTGAAAGCAGTTGTTCTCAAGACACTCAAATTCTGCGTGGTCAAAAGTTCACAAATTTTGTTATTATGGAAATAACACTAATACATCTTTTGCTCTTTTCTCTTTGTTGACATTTGCACTGATGTTACTTATATTCAAAAGCAAAGGTGGTACCTTAACAAGAATGAAAACAGCAGCACCAAACTGAATTGTTTTTCACAATCATGTACTTTCAGTAAAACAAACAAGCCAACAAATAAAAACACATCAATGTTTGATGAGGCAGTAAAATGTTTAAATTTTCATGCAATTCTGTCTCTTGAGTACTTGTCTTTTTAACATTCTGGATGAAGAGATGGAAATATAAACAAAGCATTTCTGCTACAAACCAAATTTCAATGATTGAAAAAGCGCTTTTTTGTTTATGTGTCAATCATATCTCAATAAAGTGGGGCTTTCTTAAAAAAAAATCAAATGCAACTTTTTGATTTAACATAAACTTAACTGGCTGCTTCTTTTCATGGAACTTCAGGAATCAAGTTTCCTCCCCCCCCAAAAGAATGATGGTTATTATTCATACTTGGATATTTGATATTATAAACTATTGTGTCACTAAAAATTCATATGATGAAACCCTATTCCACCATGTGATATTATTAAGAGGAGGACCCTATGAGAGGTAGTTGGGATTAAGTGAGGTCATGAGGGTGGAGCCCTCCTGAAAGGGGTTAGTGCCCTTCTAAGAACCAAAAGGGAGCTTGCTGCCTCTCTCTGCCTTCCATCTACCAGGATGTTAGGAGAATTCATCAGTCTGCATCCAGGTAGAGATCTCTCTCTAGAATTCATCCATGCTGTCACCCTGATCACAGACTTCCAGCCTCCAGAACTCTGAAGAATAACTTTCTGTTGTTTATGAGCACTCAATCTATGGCAATTTGCTATAGAAGCCCAAACTAAGACATAATGAAATGTGTCAACATAAAAAAGATTGAAAACCACTTCCATAATTAGATTGGGATCCTATTATCCAGAGTGTTTTGATCCTTCCTTACTAAAACCAACTAGACATAAGTTACACACATGAAAATTTTGAGTTTTTACTTGAGAGTGATGAGCAACTGAGCTGTGAGGGTGAAATGTGAAGGAGTGTAGGTATCCAGGGTCATTTGAAAACAAGATAAAACCAGTTTATGTGTAGAAAATACAGATATGGGACTCATAAAAGTCATTATAGTCTTATAAAAGTTAATCATTATAGTCTTATAAAAGTTCATTTTTCTTGTCATTTCATTGTAAAAGAAAGACCTATAAACTTAACAGTCCACACTTTGTCTTGGTTTGAATATATTGGAATAATTTCTGGGAGTCACATAGATCTTGGCTTAAAACCCAAATCTTCTTGCTTCCAGTTATGTGAAATTTACATTTCTGAGCCTCCAAGATAGCCTTCCAAAACCTGTTTCCTGGTTTTTATACCCCTGGGTCCCCTTTCATAATGGATGATGGTTCATCTGACTGACAGAGTATGGCAGAAGTGAAGTCATGCACAGTAAGTCCCCTACATACAAACCTTCACGTTGTGAATTTTCAAAGATGTGAACGTATGTTCACAGGTCCAGTCAAGTCAGTCAGTTCACTTGTCTGGTGAACCTTGTCGCCCACCCTCTCCACGTGGTGATGCCTTTGCAGAGTTTATTGCACAGTATTGTATAGAGTATAGAGAGTACAATAGTACAGAGTCTTTACCCCAAGCCCACCCAGGATGTCCAGTAAAAGCAGTGGTGGTATAGCTGGTGTGTGCTGGGCTAAGCTGCTTCAGTTATGCCCAACTCTGCGACCCTTTGAACTGTAGCCCGCCAGGCTCCTCTGTCCATGAAACTTTCCAGGCAGGAATACTGGAGTGCACTGCCATATCTTCCTCCAGGGGATCTTCCTGACCCAGGGATCCAGACCGAGTCCCCTATGCCTTCTTCATTTGCAGGTGAGTTCTTTACCACTGGGGCTTCCCTGATGGCTCAGTGGGCAAAGGATCTGCCTGTAATGCAGGAGATATAGGAGATAGGGGTTCGATCTCTAGGCTGGGAAGATCCCCTGGAGAAGGAAAGAGTCAGATATGACTTAGTGACAGGGATAATTTTTCACCAGTGCCGCCTGGAAAGCCCCATTGTAGCTGGTACTACTGAACTTTTCAAGGTACAGTACTGTAAGATTGAAAATGTTTTCTTTATTTTCTGTATTTGTTTTTTCTGTATTATTTGTTTGAAAAGTATGCTGCTGCTGCTGCTAAGTCGCTTCAGTCATGTCCCGACTCTGTGTGACCCCATAGACAGCATCCTACCAGGCTTCCCCATCCCTGGGATTCTCCAGGCAAGAACACTGGAGTGGGTTGTCATTTCCTTCTTCAATGCATGAAAGTGAAAAATGAAAGTGAAGTCGCTCAGTCGTGTCCAACTCTTAGCGACCCCATGGACTGCAGCCTACCAGGCTCTTCTGTCCATAGGATTTTCCAGGCAAGAGTACTGGAGTGGGTTGCCGTTGCCTTCTCCATTGAAAAGTATAACCTACTACAATATGGTACTATATAGATGATTGTGTTAGTTCGGTATCAGACTAAATTTGTTGTACTTACAAACAAATTGGACTTATGAATGTGCTTTCAGAACAGAACATTTGTATGTTGGGAATTTATTATAACTTCCAAGATTAGGTGATAAAAGATGATGTTTGTCTTGAGTTCTTGCTTTTTTTTTGGAGCACAGCTCTTGGGGAGAGCAGCTGCCATGCCTTCATGCCACTTAGGCAGCACAGGCAGAGGACCATGTGGTGAAGAACAGCCAACAACTAAGCCAGTGAGCTTGGAAGAACGTTTCAGCTCCACTGAAAGCTTGAGGTGCTTGCTGCCCTGGTGGGCAACTTGCCTGCAACATTGTGAAAGCCTGAGAGGCAACAAAACAGCTAAGCTGCTCCTAGTTTCTTGACCACAGAAATTATTTGTTGTTTTTTAAGTTACTATGTTTTAGGGGTAATGTATTGGGCAGCAATAGGTATTAATTATCTACAGTTTGCTAACAGGTTACTTTCATTGTTTGAAACATATTCTGAATCTCCCAGAAATGTTTTTCCCTAGAAAGCTGGTAAAAGTTGACCTCGTTGTCTGAATCTAAACTAATAATGTCAAATCCACTAAAGCAAATGATTCTTTGCTTGAAATCAGAAGCTTGTGGTCTGGTGCAAAATTATAGAGGTTTTCCTGAAAGATATGGGCCAGGCTCACAATCTTAGGTATATTTCACCATGCTTATGATACTGTTTCTCTGGTCATTTTGGTTATCTGAAGTTAGTTGTTTAGAAATTTCATTAGGAAACATTCATAGAGGAAGACCTGGCATGTGAAATTCAGTTTGGCTGAATCAAAAATCCATAGCTCACGTTTTCTTTTCTTTAGCATCTTAAAAAGAGTATGCCATTGTTTTCTTGCATAATGTAGTGCTAACTCAAAATCTGGTGACAAATTGAGTTTCTTTTCCTTTTAAGTACAGTTTATCCCTTGGTGGGCTTCCCAGGTGGTGCTAATGGTAAAGAACCAGCCTGCTAATGCAGTGCCTAAGAGACTCGGGTTTGATCCCTGTGTCAGGAAGATCTCTTGGAGGAGGGCACAGCAACCTACTCCAGTATTTTTGCCTGGAGAATCCCACGGACAGAGGAGCCTGGCAGACCACAGTCCGTAGGGTCACAAAGAATCTGAAATGGCCGAAGCAACTGAACACAAATGCATGCATGCACGTCCCTTGGTATCAAAGGGGAACAGGACACCCCCTTGGATACCAAAATCTACAGATGTTCAATTTCCTAGTATTAAATGGTGTAGTATTTGCTTATAACATAAACACATCTTCCTGTGTACTTTAAAATTATCTCTAGATTACTTATAATACCTACTTCAATGTAAATGATTTGTAAATAGTTGTAAATTCAATATAAATACTATATAAATAGTTGCCAGTTTATGGCAAATTAAAGTTTTGCTTTTTGGAAGTTTCTTAAATTTTTCCCAACATCTTTGAACCAAAGTTAGTTGAATCTGCAAATATGAAACCCTTATATATGGAGGGCTGACTACACTGTGGTCTTTTTGCACTGATGCCTAAAGGAAAATTTCCCCCTGAAAATTTATAGTTTTGTTCAAATAAATCTTGCACTGTGAGTGGTTGGCTACTATTTCATACAGGCAGGGGGCACATTCAGTAAATGTGTCATATCCTTCCTAAAAGAAATTCTATTGAATTTTAGATTTCAGCATTTGTTTATTCAAGTTATTTGGTTTTCTTCTGCAGTGAAAGTGGAGAGTGAAAGTGTTAGTCACTCAGCTATGTCCAACTCTTTGCGACCTCATGGACTGTAGCCTGCCAGGCTCCTCTGTCCATGGTGATTCTTCAGGCAAGACTACCAGAGTGGGAAACCATGCCCTTCTCCAGGGGATCTTCCTGACCAGGGATTGTACACAGGTCTCCTGCATTGCAGGAAGATTCTTTACCATCTGAGCTACCAGTGGAGCCCAGAGTCCCGTATAATACAGGTCAGATCTTATATATATATATATAGCTACTACTTTTGATCCATCTTTTTTTATCTCTTTCTTCATTTCCTTATGATATTTAAAAATTTCCTTCTTTGCCATCTTCTACATCCCTTAAAGCATTCTGTGTTATGTTTCTTACTGTGTTTCATTTGGTTTATCTTTGTTTCTCAAATAATTTTTTTTCTAAATAACTTCCGAGATCTTTCACTTTTTATTTGGCATTTTCTTTTTTTCTACTCTTATTTATACAATTTTAAAAATTCTGATTTCTTATGTTTTATCCAAGTTTATATTAGTTTGAATACACAGTGGTTTTCCTTATGTTATTTAATGTATTTTGAAATATTAAGTTTACAGTTCTCATTTACTCTGTGAGCTTGAATTTCTGGTATTATTTCATAGCATGTAATGATTTAGTAAACTCTTAGTTCTCTTTTTTCTAATAGTAGCATCTTGGTTTGAGTTTTTTCAAGTTTTAAATTTATTTACTTATTTTTATAGTTTACTCATTTCTGGTTGTGCTGGGTCTTTGGTGCTGTGTTCCAGTTTTCCTCTAGCTGCTCTGGATGGGGCCTCTCTCCGTTGCTGTGTGTGAGCTTCTCATTATCGTGGCTTCTCTTGCTGTTGACCATGGGCTCTAGGCACATGGGCTTCGGTCTCAGGCTCAATAGTCCTGGTGCATGGGCTTTAGTTGCTCCTCGACATGTGGAATCTTCTCGGACCAGGGAGCATATCCATGACCCCTGCATCAGCAAGCAGATTCCTATCTGCTGTACCACCAGAGAATTTGGGTTTGAGATTTAGCAAGTCCTTTTCTGCAGCTCTTTTTTAAGTGAGATGAGTATTTCTGTCTTTTTAAGAGGGATGGATGAGGCAGAGCAGCACTTCTAACTTCATGACTCTAGGCTTTTTGGTTTGGTTGTCTTCAGAAAGTGAATGTCCTGGGATTTTTTTTTTTTTTTTTTCCCTCTTCTGTCCTCTCCCCTGATTGGATCGGGACCTTCCCTTGTTTCACCACTACTGTTCCTGTCCTACTTATTGAGGACTCTGTTCTCAGCACCTTCTCCTCAGCACAGGGCTTTGCCAGGGAGAGTGTGTCTGGTTTGTTACCATCAGCAATTCACAGGTGCCAGCTCCTGGATGGATCCAGTGTCCACAATCTTCCTGCAGCCCTGCTGGAACCTTCCCCACCTTGAGCCCTGCAAAGCGCCCTCCCATTTCTGCCACGGTTCTCAGAATAGTCTACCCTGCTTTTCAGTCAATGATAGTAATTTAGTAGGTCTGTTATTGGTTTTGCTTTCTTGGTTGCTCTGTTTTTATAGGGAAATTCAGAGAGATTAAAAAGTTGAACTGCCATTACTACCTAATCCCCAGAATGGTATTTTCTTTGTCAGCTACAAATTGGCACTTGCCATCTACCTCCACAAAGATTAAATCATGTGCTGCTGCAGCTACTGACCTTCAATACCCCTGAAAGGAGTTCAGGGTGGAGAGCAGAAATGAGGCACTCTGTGCTCGGGGGAAAATTGGTAGGGACAGGTCTTCAGATAGATATTTTCAGGAGGAGCTGATTTTGAGTCCAATTCTTGTATCTCCTCATATCTAGAAAAGCACTAAAATTATTCATGGTGATGACTGTTCTTCGGGACTAGCAGAAAGCTTCATGAGATTAGCAGAAATCTGGAAAAATATGTGCTTGATTGCATGTATTCTCCCTTCACCAAAATCACATCTATATTGACCTTCCCCCTCCCCCACCTCTTTGGAGCAGTTTCTCAGAGCTATCTGAGATACTGTCTCCCAGGCTGCAGTCATCCTTTTCCTCCAGATGACACTAACTCGCAACTCTCAAGTTGTGCGTTTTTTTAAAAGTTGACATCTTGCTTTATTTTTGCAACAAAATTTCCTTAGAAATTTTTTAGGAAATTTGTGTATCTATCTAAATTGTTTTTAATTAGTTTAAAAATAAGTATTCTTTTATGTTAGGAAGATCCCCTGGAAGAGGGCATGGCAACCCACTCCAGTATTCTTGCCTGGAGAATCCCCATGGACAGAAGAGCCTGGCGGGCTACAGTTCATGGGGCCGCAAAGAGTAGGACATGACTGAGCGACGCAGCACACAATTCATTATGTAAATTTTAAAACATACACGGAAGTCGAGAGGATAATATACTGCTGCTCCTCCATGCACTCATTTTCATCAAGTATTCACAGATGGCCAACATTATTTCATATTTAGGCCTATTATTCTCCTGCTCTCTTGATAGATTATTTTGAAAAAAAGTTAAGACATCATGTCTTTTCAACATAAAATGCTCTCATTTTTCAATTATTTTTGAATGCTGTTTTATTTATTTTATAGATAACATCAGGGTGAGATGATTTACAACTTTACGCAAGTACAAATGCATAGCAGAGCCTTGGTTTCACACATTGTAGGAAAATTGTGAGATCAAAATTAGGGAGAAATCTATTCTTAAAGATTTATGAGAGGACAAGACTAAACAACAACATTTCAAACCATCCATCCAGCTTCTAAGTCAGAAAATCTGAGAGATATCCTCATTTCCCTCTTCTCTCCCCAACAGAAGCAGCATCTAAAGTTCTCTCTACTCAACATCTGAATTCAGTATCTCTGTTCCCACCTTCACTGTCTTAGCTCGGGACTCCACCATTTCCTTCCTGGACTCTGGCAACAGGCCTCCAACGCACCTCCAGTCTTACCTGTCAGCTGCTCCTCCAAGAACATCAAGATCTTCCTTAAATGTAAATCAATTCATTTGCCTTTTCTGCTTAGAAGCACTTCATGGCTTCTTGTCATTGAAGCATAAGGAAAACAATCCTTTAGAAATAAACTAGGCTTCTTGAGACTTGGATCTTGTTTCTTTCTTCAATCTCCCCTCTTCCTCTGTCTGTACAAACACCACCTGTGTTTCCTTCCATGTTTTAAGTAAGAAGACTGTGCTTCCTTATATGTTG
Organism: Dama dama; assembly: GCF_033118175.1. Lineage (NCBI taxonomy): Eukaryota > Metazoa > Chordata > Mammalia > Artiodactyla > Cervidae > Dama > Dama dama. The sequence continues at coordinate 32,513,277 of NC_083685.1, forward strand.
TTCTATTTTTACCAGATTCCTTCCCCTACACTGCTAGCCAACTGTAAAGTCCAGCAATGGCTCTTCCAGCTTTGGAAAATAGTTATCTTATAGGGTGAAATGACTAAAGCTTGTTCACAGAAAAAAATGTAAATATTATTTTGGACTTTTCGACATCTTGCTTGCATTCCTTACCTCATTTGTTCCTCCACAGCCTCCATGAAGCAGGTAAGACAGGCGTTGGTTTCTGTGGATGAGTAAGAAGCAGCAGTAGGCAGGTGGTTGTAGAAGGTACTGGAAAACGCCAGCAGGTACACTCTAGTGCACCCTGAATACCAAGCAAATCTGCCTTTGTTTCACATGGATCACTTTCAGTTCACTGCAGGGATGTCTTTCAACATACAGACTTTTTTTTTTTCCCCCTAAGCTGTCAAGACCGACCACTAATTCTGAGTAACGGGCAACTGAAAAGTTTTCTATTGGAAGAAAGTCAGCTTTTCCCTCACTGTCTTCACTCACAAAAGCACACAGGTCAAAAGTTTAGGGAAGCTTTGTTTAAAATGGCATCCTGGTTTTGTTATGGTAATTGTTGATTTCTAAATATGGAAGAGATTTAACAGTAAAATCTTGCTGGTCCAGTTAGAGGTCAGGGGAATGTCTCTGTCTTAAGGAAAAGAATTGGTTTAAAATTTGAGGATGGCTGAAAGCTGATAGAGAGCAGGGTTAGAGAAGTTTATGACCTTTACCTACACTTGAACTCAAGTGATAATCTATGTTTCCAAAGGCACTAAGAGTTCCCATTTGAATTTCTGGGGTGAAACTTGAAAAGATTGATCACTCTATTCTGAAAGGAAAGGAAAGAATATGGATGAGAGGTTACAACAGCAATACTGCCAGTGGGAGCTTACAATCAATTGGAATAGCCCCAAGAATTCCCAGGTTTTCTAGATGCAATATTTAACTCATGTTCTGGTTTGTGTTTGGGAAACAAAAATTTATAAATTCAAGTATTGTCATATCTTTTGCCTCATTCCAGCTGGCAAGATATTTGCTAAAATGGAAAAGGTTTGTGTGTGTGAATTGCCTTTCTTTCAGGTTGTGGGAATAATTTAGGTTTTTAATGATTTTTTTTTAATGAAAGATACATAAAATAATAAAGTCAATTTCAAAATCTTGAAACATTATTTTAAGTTTTACTTTGTAGTTTCAGATTATAAAATTTCTACAGGCAGCGATGTGTTTCCTTCAAAGACTCTGCGTGAGTTGGCGTTAAGTTGCTTCAGTCATGTCCCATTCTTTGCAACCTTATGGACTGTATATAGCCTGCCAGGCTCCTCTGTCCATGGGATTCTCCAGGCAAGAATACTGGAGTTGTTGCAGTTGCTGTTCAGTGGCTCAGTCATGTCCAACTCTTTGGGACCCCATGGACTGCAGCATGCCAGGCTTCCCTGTCCTTCCCATCTCCCAGAGCTTGTTCAAACTCATGTCCATTAAGTTGGTGATGCCATCCAACCATCTCATCCTCTGTCATCCCCTTCACCTCCTGCCGTCACTGTTTCCCAGCATCAAGGTCTTTTCCAATTAATCCGTCTTTACATCAGGTGGTCAAAGTATTGGAGCTTCAGCCTCAGCTTCAGTTCCCTCCAATGAATATTCAGGATTGATTTCCTTTATGATTGACTGGTTGGATCTCCTTGCAGTCCAAGGGACTCTCAAGAGTCTTCTCTAACACCACAGTTCAAAGGCATCAATTCTTCAGCACTCAGCTTTCTTTATGGCCCAACTCTCACATCCATACATGACTACTGTAAAAACCATAGCTTTGACTAGACAGACCTTTGTCAGCAAAGTAATGTCTCTGCTTTTTAATATGCTGTTTAGGATTGTCATAGCTTTTCTTCCAAGGAGGAAGCGTCTTTTAATTTCATGGCTGCAATCACCATCTGCAGTGATTTTTGTGTCCAAGAAAATAAAGTCTGTCACTGTTTCCATTGTTTCCCCATCTATTTGCCATGAAGTGATGGGACCAGATGCCATGATCTTAGTTTTTTGAATGTTGACTTTTAAGCCAACTTTTTCACTCTCCTCTTTCATTTCATCAAAGGGCTCTTTAGTTCCTCTTCGTTTTCTGCCCATAAGGGTGGTGTCATCTGCATATCTGAGGTTATTGATATTTCTCCTGGTAATCTTGATTCCAACTTGTGCTTCATCTGGCCCAGCATTTCACATGATTTACTCTGCATGTAAGTTTAAAAAGCAGGGTGATATACTCCTTGACATACTCCTTTTCCAGTTTGGAACCAGCCCAATGTTCCATGTTCGGTTCTAACTATTGCTTCTTGACCTGTATACAGGCTTCTCTAGAAGCAGGTAAAGTGGTATGGTGTTACCATCTCTTGAAGAATTTTTCCACAGTGCTGTGATCCACACAGTCAAAGGCTTTAGCATAATCAATGAAGTAAATGTAGATGTTTTTCTGGAATTTCTTTGCTTTTTCTATGATCCAAATAACCCTGGCAATTTGATCTCTGGTTCCTCTGTCTTTTCTAAATCCAATTTGAACATATGGACTTTCTCAGTTCATGTACTGTTGAAGCCTAACTTGGAGAATGTTGAGCATTACTTTGTTGAGCATGTACTCAGGTGAAGTGAGTACAATTGTGTGATAGTTTGAATGTTCTTTGGCATTGTGCTTATTTGGGATTGGAATGGAAACTGACCTTTTTCCAGTCCTGTGGCCACTGCTGAGTTTTCCAAATTTGCTGGCATATTGAGTGCAGCACTTTCACAGCAACATCTTTTAGGATTTGAAACAGCTCAGCTGGAATTCCATCACTTCCACTAGCTTTGTTCATAGTGATGCTTCCTAAGGCCCACTTCACTTCACACTCCAGGATGTCTGGTTCTAGGTGAGAGATTACACCATCATGGTTATCTGGGTCATGAAGATCTTTTTTGTATAGTCCTTCTGTGTATTCTTGCCACCTCTTCTTAATATCTTCTGCTTCTGTTAGGTCCATACTGTTTCTGGTTTTTATCATGCCCATCTTTGCATGAAATGTTTCCTTGGTATCTCTTAATTTTCTTGAAGAGATCTCTAGTCTTTCCCATTCTGTTGTTTTCCTCTATTTCTTTGCATTGTTCACTTAAGAAGGCTTTTTTATCTCTCCTTCCTATCCTTTGGAACTCTGCACTCAAATGGGTATATCTTCCCTTTTCTCCTTTACCTTTCGCTTCTCTTCTTTTCTCAGCCATTTGTAAGGCCTCCTCAGACAGCCATTTTGCCTTTTTGTGTTTCTTTTTCTTGGGGATGGTCTTGATCACTGCCTCCTATACAATGTCAAAAACCTCCATCCATAGTTCTTCAGGCACTCTATCAGATCTAATCCCTTGATTCTATTTTTCACTTCCACTGTATAATCATAAGGGATTTGATTTAGGTCATATCTGAACATCCTATTGGTTTTGCCTACTGTTTTCAATTTAAGTCTGAATTTGGCATAAGGAGTTCATGATCTGAACTACAGTCCGCTGCTGGTCTTGTTTTGCTGACTATATAGAGCTTCTCTATCTTTGGCTACAAAGAGTATAGTCAGTCTAACTTTGTTATCGACCATCTGGTGATGTCCATGTGTAGAGTCATCTCTTGTGTTGTTGCAAGAGGGTGTTTGCTATGACCAGCGTGTTCTCTTGGCAAAACTCTGTTAGCCTTTGCCCTGCTTCATTTTGTACTCCAAGGTGAAACTTGCCTGTTAATCCGGGTACCTCTTGACTACCCACTTTTGCATTCCAGTTCCCTGTGATGAAAAGGACATCTTTTTTTGGTGTTAGTTCTTGAAGGTGTTGTAAGTCTTCCAAGAGACGTTCAACTTCAGCTTCTTTGGTATTAGTGGTTGGGGCATAGACTTGAATTACTGTGATATTGAATGGTTTGCCTTGGAAGAGAACACAGATTATTCTGTCATTTTTGAGATTGCACCCAAGTACTACATTTTGGACTATTTTGTTGACTCTGAGGTCTATTCCCTTTCCTCAGGGAGGAAGCCAATTCTGATTCCATGTTGTAAACTGTTCCTTTGGTTTGCTTTTTGTTGCTTTTGTTATTATAATCATACTCAATGGCTTGCCTGGGGACTCTGCCCCTCTTCTTGACTGTAAACTAAAGTGCCTTTGTTCAGCTTATGGAGAGATAGTTTGTCCTTGGCCATCTGTGAATAGAAGAGATTAACACACCCCTTCCAAGGGCTGGCCATTTCCTTGGAGATGCTTTGCAAGACTGAAGACCCTTTCACTTTACTTCCCCACTGCCTCTCCCTCTCTATTCTGTGTTTTGACTTTAGTTTCTCATTGCTTCTCTCTCTGATCTATAAAAGAACCTGAAATCCAGACCCCAATAAGATGGTTATTTTGAGGCACTAGCCTGGCATCTGAGAATGAAATGGCAACCCACTCCAGTGTTCTTGCCTGGAGAATCCCAGGGACGGGGGAGCCTGGTGGGCTTCCGTCTATGGGGTTGCACAGAGTCGGACACGACTGAAGCGACTTAGCAGCAGCAGCAGCCTGCCATCTTCTCGGTCTGCTGGCTCCCAGAGTAAAGTCTCTGCCTTGCCTCAATACCTTATCTCTCGGATTCATTGGCTTGTCATGTGGTGAGTAGCGCAAGCTTGGACTTGGTAACTGAGTGTGTTGCCAGTCCTCCTCCAGGGGATCTTCCAGATCCAGGGATTGAACCGGTCTCCTGTGGCTCCTGCACTGAAGGTGGATATTTTACCACTGAGCCATGGGGGAAGCCCCTCAAAACTTTAATGACTATAACAGTTCAAAAATAAACTGATTAATGTGGATGAATAATAATGCATGTGTGCTAAGTCACTTCAGTCATGTCCGACTCTTTGTGGCCCTGTGTACTATAGCCTGTCAGGCTCCTCTGTCCATGGGATTCTCCAGGCAAGAATACTGGAGTGGGTCACCATTCCTTCCTCTAGGGGATTTTCCTGACCCAAGAACTGAACCTGTGTCTCTCATGTGTCCTGCATTGGCAGGCGGGTTCTTTACCACTAGTGCCATCTGGGAATAAATATAATACCCTGATTTCCTTGGGCCTATAATCTTTCCCACTGACTAATGTTATCTTGAGAAAATAATTAGATAAAGCTGTTTTTTTTTTTAAGATGAAATTTAAGAAAAGTTGGATATTTAAAAATAGAAAAATAATACACTGATTTAGTTCTTCAGAATTATGTCTGAGAATGCTGAAAATTAGCTTTTCTTCAATTAAAAAATTTTTAAAAAGTATGTTAGAAGAGACCTCTGGTGTTTATAGTAGCTTACTGCAGTTTCATTTTTAACAAAGTCTTCCTCTGGGAGGATGGAATAAATGTATTTTTCCTACTCTTTCCAGGCTTCCCTGGTAGCTCAGTGGTAAAGGATCTGCCTGCAATGCAGGAGCCTCGGAGATACGGGTTCAACCCCTGGGTCAGAAAGATCCCCTGGGTCAGAAGGATCCCCTGGAGAAGGGAATGGCAACCCAATCCAGTATTCTTGCCTGGAGAATCCGGTGGACAGAGGAGCCTAGCGGGCTACAGTCCATAGGGTCCCAAAGAGTCGGACATGACTGAAATGATTTAGCATGCATGCATACTTTCCCCACTAAGTAGAACTAAAAATTCTTACATTATATAAAAGCCAACATAAGATGACTTTAGGAGAAGAAGACAAGCTGGCCTGAGATCTCAGGGTCAGAGGTAATGTGCTCTCTGTGTTTTCTTTCTGCTTCATATATCCCTGACTTGGAGCTAAAGGAGCTGGCAACCCAGAACTGCCAGTGAATTCAGACCAAACAAAGCAAGCCTGCTCTGTAGCCAAAGAACCAAGGAATGGGCAGCTAGCAAGATGGAAAACTGTTAGGCAGTAATTGCATTGCTCCAGTGAAACACTGCAGAAAAAAAATGGAGGCCCACTTTACCCAGTCCAGCAAAGGCAGAGTTGGGAGCCTGGCTTCCACTGTCCTCAGGCTGTAATGGCAGTGCCACCAACCTCCCTAGAACCCTCACTGGTCTAGTGTTAGAGAAAGCCGAGGAGGAGCTGGGGCTTTCCTCCCTCCCAGAGGTGTCAGTGGGACCACACAGATTTCCACACCTGCCCAGCAGCATGAGCAGTTAACGATATGCCCTGTCCTTCTTTGCTGGGGTGATTTCAGAGGAGGCTGACTGGAGAGTTGGGACTTTTAGCTCCACTCAGTAGTAATGAGGCCAGTCCCTGCCGTGATGTCAGTGGAGGCCACAGGGGAGCAGCAGCAAGGCCCCTTGACCTCTCTCACAGGGAGGAAGCAGGGAAGGCTGAGTGTGGGAAAGAGGCTCCAACAGTAATGAGCAGCCCTTCCCCTCAGGTGTCAGTGAAGGTCAAGTGGGAACCTTGACCACCCCATCTGGAAGAATTCCACCCCATTTGGAAGAATGAAGCAGTGCACCCTCCACTTCAGTTTGCCCTTCTGGAAGAAATTACCTAAAATAGAAGATTTAAATAAAATCCAAAATCCCATTACATAATGTCCAGATTTCAATAAAAAAAAAATCACTTATACTACAAACCAAGAAGGTCTCAAACTAAATGAAATAAGGCAATGAATAGATGCCAACATTGAAATGACAAAAAAGTTCAAACTATCCAATAAGCATCTTAGAGAATTCGTCACAAAAATACTTCAGTATTGCAGATGTGACTGAACCAAACAAATGTAGACAATATCACCAAAGAAATAGAAGATATAAAAAGAGAAATGGCACATTTAGAACTGAAAAATATAGTAACCAAAATTAAAAACTCAATAAATGAGCTCAACAACAGAATAGAAGGCATAGAGGAAAGAACCAGTGAACTTGAAGACAGAGCAAGAGAAATTACCCAATTAAAACAACAGAGAAAAATAGATTTTAAAATGTAGACAAGCTTTCAGGAACCTGTGGGACTATAATGAAGCATTTAACATTTTTGTCATCAGAGTCCTTAGAAGAAGCAAAGAAAGAAGACAGAAGTGAAAAGCACTTAAAAAAATTAAGGTTGAAAAATAATGGCTGAACACTGAGAGAGAAAAGACATCCTAACTCTACAGGAAAAACAATTTGAATAACAGATTCATCATGAGAAACCATGGAAGCCAGAAGAAAGTGATGCAACATTTTTGAAGTGATAAAAGAAGAGAACTGTAAACACAAAATGCTATACTCAGCTAGATATCTTGCATGAAAGGAGATGAAATCAAGACATTCTCAGCTGAAGAAAAAAGGATGATTTCACCCCAATGATCAATTCTAAAAGAATGGCTAAAAGATGTTCTTAGAAAAGAAAAGATGATAGAAGGGAATTTCCAACATTTGAATGGAAGAAAAAACATTGGAAAGTATAGATATGTCATAAATATAAAACATTTTTTCCCTCCTTTCAGATTTCCCAAATTATGTTTGAGAATTGAAACAAAAGTCATAGCACTTCCAGATATTGTCCTTAATGAGTGTAAGAAAAAAATTTAAGCAAATTATACTATTAACAGGGAAGAGTAAAATGACATAAAGATAATGCCTCTACACTTTCCTTAAACTAGTAAAATAATGACACCAAGGGATGAAGCTATGAAAATATAATGTAATACCTAGCAATCACTAAAAAGCTACTCAGAAAGATGCATTAAAAAACACTAGATGGGGACTTCCTTGGTGGTCCAGGGGTTGAGAGTCTACTTTGTAATGCAGGGGACTTAGGTTCAATCCTTAGTTGGGGAACTAAGATCCCACATGCCCTGAAGCAATTAAGTCCATGAGGAGTCCATGCACCATAAGAAAAGATCCCACATGGCACAAAGAAGATCCTCTGTGCTGCAACTAAAGCCAGATGGAGCCAAATAAATCAGCATTTAAAACAAATAAATAAACAAACAAAAATACTAGATGAACCAAACTGGAATACTAAAATACATTCAAGTAACACACAAGCAGGCAGGAAAGAGAAAACCAAGAAATGAAAAACAAAGCAAGCAGAAAACAAATGGCAAGGTCTAACACATCAATAATTACATTAAATGTAAATGGCATAAATACATCAAATAAAAAATAAAGATTGGCTGAGTGCATTAAAAAACCTGAACCACTTGTATGCTGTCCACCAAAAAAACTCATTTGAAACATAACAATATAGGCAGGTTTAGAGGAAAAGGATAGAAGGAGTTATATTATGCAAATATTAATCAAAAGGAAGAAGGAATAACTATATTAGTGATAGATAATCAGACTTCAGAACAAAGAAAATTGCCAGAGACAGAGAAGATATTATATAATGGTAAAGGAATCAACCTACCAAGAAGATGAAGCAGCCCTGAATGGGTATTTGCCAGGCAACAGACTTTCAAAATACATGAAGCAAAAACTGATAAAACTGAAAGGAAAAAATAGATATATCTGCAATTATAGTTGGAGACTTCAACACCCCTGTTTTTTTTTTGTTTTGACCACACTGAATGGCTTTGAGGGATCTTAGTACCCAACCAGGGATTGAAGCTGGGCCACAGCAATGAAAATCCAGGATCCTATCCACTAGCCCACTAGGGAACTATCAACATTCTTCTTCAAATAACTGATAGAACAAATAAGCTGAAATTTAGCAAGGATATAAAAGAACACCTTCAACCAGCAGAATCTAATTGGCATTTATGGAGCAGTCCATCCACAACGGATGCACACTAGCTTCAAGTATCCATGGAACATATACTAAAATGACCATATCTTTAGTTATAAAGCAAACTTTGCCATAATAACAGACAAAACCAAAAGTCACATGATGATATCAATTAATGCAGAAAAAGCATGTGATAAAATTCAACACACTTTCAAGATAAAAACTCTCAGAAAAATAGAAACCAACAGGTACACCCACACCTTGCTAAAGGCATGTTTTCGGTTCTGGATAAAACCTTAGATAAGAACACCATGATTTCAAAATGTGGACTGACCTACCCATAATCGGTGATAGAGTGGGACTCATACAGAACTCTTATATTAACCATTTCTCATTGAAATTAAAAATGCCAAATCATCATATTATCTGTTGCTTTCTACTGGAGATAGGAGATAAATATAATATGGGATGGTAATTTTGGAGCAGAGGATAAAAAGTAAGTCCAAATTTGGAGCAGGAAACAAGAAAAGAAACTAAAGATACTTCCAAGAGCAATAAAAGCATTAAAGTCCCAAAACACAGCCACCTTCAGAATCAGCAAACTGAAGTTAACCAAATGAATCTAAATCTGTGGCAACAATGAATGAAGCTCTATGCCAAGTAATATCAAGTAGTCTAAAGAGGAAAACTGGGCCAACAGGACTGTAACAAGATGATCATGGAGCCTAATCTTGAGCCCAAAGCAGCTCTGGGGTCAAGACTGAAATTTCAGATTGGAATGTAAGCACCAAATCGATGTTCCCAGAACTTGGAGTTGCAACAGCTTCAGATTTGGAACGAGCAGAACACCTGCCAACTATATGTATGTCAAATGGTAAATTCAATGAAAGTTTCACTCTGATTTATTTATGGAAACAACATCCATGTATACCAGCTTTTCTCTTGTTGTTGTTCAGTTGCTATGTCCAGCTTGTTGTGATCCCATGGACTATAGCATGCCAGGTTCCTCTGTCCTCCACTGTCTCCCAAAATTTGCTCAAATTCATGTCCATTGAGTTGGTAATGCTATCTAACTATCTTATCCTCTGCTGTTCCCTTCTCCTTTTGCCTTCAATCTTTCCCAGCACCAGGGTTTTTTTTTCCCAATGAGTTGGCTCTTCCCACCAGGTGGCCAAAGTATTGGAGTTTCAGATTCAGCATCAGTCTTTCTAATCAATATTCAGGGTTGATTTCCTTCAGGATTGACTGGTTTGATCTCCTTGCTGTCCAAGGGACTCTAAAGAGTCTTCTCCAACACCACAATTAGAAAACACTCAGTCATCTTCATGGTCCACCTCTTATATCCATACATGACTACTGGAAAAACCATAGCTTTGACTATACAGACATTTGTTGGCAAAGTGATGTCTCTACTTTTTAATATGCTGTCTTGGTTTGTCATAGCGTTCTTCCAAGGAGCAAGTGTCTTTTAATATCATGTCTGCAGTCACTGTCCACAATGATTTTGGATCCCAAGAAAAGAAAATCTGTCACTGCTTCCATTTTTTCCCCTTCTATTTGCCATGAAGTGACAGGAACTGATGCAATGATCCTAGTTTTTTATTGTTGAATTTCAAGCCAGCTTTCTCACTCTTCTCTTTCACCCTCATCAAGAGGCTCTTTAGTTCCTCTTTACTTTCCACCATTAGAATAGTATCATTTGCATATCTGAGGTGGTTGATATTTCTCCTGGAAATCTTGATTCTAGCTTGTGATTCACCAGCCCAATATTTCACATAATGTACTTTGCATATAGGTTAAATAAGCAGAGTGACAATATGCACCTTGTTATATTCCTTTCCCAATTTTGAACCAGTTAGCTATTCCATGTCCATTTCTAACTGTTGCTTCTTGACACACATACAGGTCTCTCAGGAGAAAGGTAAGATGGTCTGATATTTCCATCTCTTTAAGAACTTTCCAGTTTGTTGTGATCCACACCATCAAAGGTTTTAGAGTAGTCAATGAGGCAAAAATTTTTCTGAAATTCCCTTTCTTTATGATCCAATGAATGTTGCTAATTTGATCTCTGGTTCCTCTGCCTCTTCTAAATCCAGACTGTTCTGAATTCATGTACTGCTAAAGCCTGGCTTGAAGGATTTTGAGTATAACCTTGTTAGCATGTGAAATGAGTGCAATTGTACAGTAGTTTGAGTATTCTTTGGCATTGCACTTCTTTGGGATTGGAATGAAAACTGACCTCTTCCAGTACTGTGGCCAGCGCTGAGTTTTCCAATTTTGTGGGCATATTGAGTTCAGCACTTTAACAGTATCATCTTTTAGGATTTGAAATAGATCAGCTGGAATTCCATCACCTGGCTTTGTTCCAAAACCTAGCTTTGTTCTTGGTAATGCTTCCTAAGGCCTACTTGACTTCACACACCAGGGTGTCTGGCTCTAGGTGGGTGACCACATCATTGTGGTTATCTGGGTCATTAAGACTTTTTTGTATAGTTCATTTGTGTTTTCTTGCTACTTGTTAATCTCTTCTGCTTTTGTTAGGTCCTTACTGTTTCTGTCCTTTAAGGTATAATGGACATCTATGTACATTAGCTTTTCTCTTAGGAGAGGTAATCTTGCTTGCAGGAGACTCTGAGTATTACTATGATTTTCTAGTCTAGGTAAATACTTTATATGAACCCAGACGTGCACAGCATATGTGTTTTAGAGCCTATAGAAGTCTTTTTACACCGTGAACAGTAGACAATATGTTAATGTCCTACAGCACTGTGTCTCCATAGCCTCCACGAGAGTGGATGTGAATGGTAATAGCCAAGGTTCACGGAGCCTTTCCTGTGTGCTTGGCACTGACTGGCATAATCAGGTCACATTTAGGGATAGGTTGATCTGTCATAACCCTGAAAGACAGGAGGTCTTATTCTAACCACTTATCAGATAAAGAGGGTGAGGCACAGAAAGGTAGGCATCTTATTGAAGCTGCAGTTAGGATACTTAGAACCAGAATGTGAACACAGCCAGCTTAACTCCAGATTCTATGTTCTGAATCATTGCTCTGTGAATGGTTAGACAATAGACATTTGAATTGCTACATCCAAAAATGTTGCACAAATTGTTTTCCTTGAAATTTCCTTGGCACCCTTGATTTTTGGGCAACAGGGAGGACTTTTCAGTTCAGATTCAGTTTGGAGTTTTTCTTTACAAAAAGCAGATGGCTGTTGAATCCCTTCTAACCCTGTTCTTGGTTGATGTCTCACAGGCTTGAGCAAGAAGCAGCAGCAGAAAATGCTGAAACATCAGTGTTGAAAGCTATGGAAGCTTGATGGACAAGCCTCAGGGCTGTATAATATTCCTTGTTCACTTCTCCCATTTACCTCTCTCTGGCTTCAGGAAATTTTATTTTCTGTGTAAAGAATCTACTATTCCTTGCCTTTTGGGGATGATTTTAACTTGGTTTATGGGTTTCCCAGTGTTAGTCTCTTTCAATATTATTCAATATGTGCAAGAAAATATTTTTGCTTTCTGGTTGGGTGTTTAAGAATGCAACTGTGAGCAGAAATCTGCTACAACAAGGGGCCTCTTGTTTTACTAGGGTTTCCCATAGTTTGAGAGAGAAAGACAACTCCAGTGGCAGACAGGTCATTGCAGGGATTTTACAGAGTGTTTTGAAGGGATAAAACTTAACATATATACATTATAATGTATAAAATAAAAAATCAACAATGACTTACTATATAGCACAGGAACTCTACTCAGTATTCTATTCTATATATATATATATACTGACTCTTTTGTGATCCCATGGACTGTAGCCCACCAGGCTCCTCTGTCCATGGGATTTCCCAGGCAAGAATACTGGAGTAGGTTGCCATTTCCTTCTCCAGGGGATCTTCCTGATCCAGGGATCAAACCAGTGTCTCTTGCATTGGCAGGCAATTCTTTACCACTGAGCCACCAGATAGAGAATACATACTTTGTATTTAAGATTGCAAGTTGATGCAACTGTAAGTTAAAATTTATAGACTTCATTTAAAATTAGAAATAAAAGAATCCCAAATCAAGGAAAATATAGCTAATCAGAAAAGAGTAAGATACTTTTAACTGTACATGGGTTGAAGTAGCTTCTGAGAAGAACTGGAATGTCAAAATCGCAAGATTTCTTACTTATTGTGTATCCTTTGTGCACTAGTTAAGTACAATATATATTTATGAGAATTTGTGATTCAAATTTATTTTTGTTAACTTTTTAGTTGTTTATATGACATCCTCATTACAACTCCCCCTTTGTTATTTTCATAGTTAATCCCACTGGGTAAATTGGCTCCCGCCTAAAAACTGCAGTAAAATTGTGTCACTCAAAGTGGAAAAATCATGGAAGTAACCCACTTCAGGCTGATTCCATAATTCAGCAGACACGTGTCTGATTATACTATGTTACAATCATTTAACAAAGAAACTGAGAAACCAAGGCTATAATTTCATAATAGAAATAGCAAATTTATCAATATGAAAAATGTTTAACCGTGACCTTGCAGGTTCCTTTATCCATGTAATAATTTTTCCTATTTCTCTACGTCATCTCTTCCATATAAAAGAAAAATTTAAATCAAACTACAAATATATACCTACACTTGGATAAAGAGAGAATACCCTATCTAGAAATAGATTTTTGACTTCAAGAATCTAAGGACTAGTTTATGAAAATCTAAAAGTCTTTGAAGACCATGGCCTGGAAAGCTTTATTGGTTTTTTTTCCCTTCATTTAGTCAGGAGAGTTTTGAAAATCAAGAAACTTTGGTTCAATCACTCTTACCATTCTCTGTCTTACTGGAGATGAGAGTATTGTGCTCTCTATATAACGTTTTCATTGTTGTTAGTTAATCTGCTGGACAACTGAATTACTTACTTTTGCTTAAATTTGCCCAGGCTTTATAGATCTGACTATGGGCTCAGATTTTTGCGATGTGGTTTTGCAATCCTAAAGTATTTGGTCATTTTAGTAAAAAAAATAGTCCTTTCGTGATTCAGCCTGGGAAAAGACCATGTCTCCCCTGACTCCAGTGTTATCTGAGACTCCACAAACAACCGATTGGAACTGTAGCTCAAAGACGGAGGTAAGGGTCTGGATTTCAGAAACAATGGTTATTTTTGCCTTCAGAGACAGTCTAGATTTATCATTAGATGTTCTGCATTGAATCTGACAGAGGTGTAGTGGACCTGTTAATTTTGTTTGGTCATTATCCATGAATCCTTCTTCTATTAACTGCATCTTTATTTGGGTGAGTGAGCCCATTCCTCTCTATTACGTGTCCTGGACCATGTATAACTACTCCAGGCTTCAAGGAGAGCACATGACTCAGCCTGACCAATCAGAGCACCCTGTCCCATTGGTGATGAACTGGGTCAGGGATGCACTCCTGACCTCAGCTGTGTTTACGAGAATTCTTACTGGAACTTTTGGGAATGAAGCAGTGTCTTCTTTGGTTAGAGTGCCCAACCTGATACCTGGCACTTCTGGTAGCCATTTTTTTCTTTTGCAAATACTTGTAAGCATTAGCCTTTTGCTGAGGAAAAACCAACCCAGAAGGATGCAAATCAAAAAAATGGGGCAAGTAAGAAATTCCTGAAAATGAGATTAAGTACTTGCTTCGCTCTGGGCCCAATCCCATCCATATCCCTGCATTGCTTTATGAGCCAATACTTATTTTTTATATTTTAATTTAAGCCAGTTTAAACTGAGTTACATTGGCCACCAAAAGAGTTTTGATTAACACAACTTCTTTTCTATGAATTGGAATAATTGGTCATGGCAAGGAATGAATATTTTTTATGAGGTTTTACAGTCCTAAAGAAAAATAATGGAGGAAAATCAGAGCAAAGGACAGAATTTCAAATTAGCTATTATAATAGTGAGGCTGCCTGCCAGAGAGCAAAAACTTGGTTTTATCAATTGATCCATATTGTAATGTGTGAAACAAGACATTGTTTAAAAAAATATTGCAGGCTGGTCCACATTGTTCAAAAAAAATAAAAGCTATACATGGAAGGTTGAATAATAGCCTTCCAATGAGATCTGCTTCCTAATTCCCAGGACCTGAGAATGTTCCTTTTCTTGGCAAAAGGGACTTTACAGAGTAAATGAGGTAAAGATTTGGAAGTGGGGAAATTATACTACATCCCCTGGATGAGCCCTAAATGTGACCAGAAGGCACTAATCAGAGTCACACAAGAAGACACGGGAGAATAAAGGTGAAGAGAAGACAGATGCAGAGTTTGGAGTGATACGACTCTGAGCAAAGGACTCCAGTGCAGCTTCTGGCAAAGGCAAGGAACAAATTCTCCCCTGGGCCCTCCAGAAGGAATCAGCTTTCCTTGTAAGATGAATTTCAGATTTCCCATCTCCAGAATCATAACAGAATAAACTCAAGTTGTTCAAGCCACTGCATTTGTGGCATTTTGTTACAGCAACACTAGGAAACTCATACATGTTAAGGTAAGCAGATCTTCTTGAAATAGGCCAAATATTTTGCCACTTGAACTACTAGCACCTATTAGCAGGAAAAGATCTCCAGATATACCTGCACCTTATTCTCTGAGCTAATTAAAGCAATATTTCTAATTAGGGGGAAAGTTGGGGATTTCCCAGAGGTTGGATGACTTAAAAGAATTATTGGGTTCAGATTATATCATGGTGTTAGTGATCTGAACACCTAATTACCCAAGACAAACATGTTAGGAGGCCTTCCAAGGACACTGGGAAGATTCTCCAACTAACTTAAAACAGGGAGAGACAAGAAGTTAAATTTCCCCTCAGGAGACATTGTGTCAGTCAGGAAACTATTTCCTGTCCGTTGACATATCTTTTTATAGCTGGAGAATACTTGGGAAAATCAGCTTGTGAGCCACAGAGAAAGGTTTCTTTTGTTTATTGACTTTGGCTTTTGAAAATGCTCTTGGATGTGAGTAGACACTGGACTCTGGGGAGAACAGGCCTGAGGACAGTCACAGATGTGGCTCTGCGCGGGCTGGCGTTGCCCATCGCTGCCCGTGAGAGGAGAGAGCAGTGAAGGCCTCGGGCCTGGCCCCACGAATGCAGGCCGTATTCCTGCTGACCTCTGTGCAGTAGGAGCAGGCCTCAACTGAAAACTTCCCCTTCCGCCTCAACTGTAACAGATGCCTTGTTCTAACTTAGGAAAATGCCGTTTTGTTTAAGAGAACCATCCTGAGCATAGACATCTGAGATCCAGAAGAAACCCACCCAGAGCACAGAAGCCTGTCAGCCACCTCCATGTCAGTTCCTCTCTGCTGTAAGTTCTTCTGGAGACAAGGCTTGGCTGAGTTGATCCTTAGAGTGGCCTCAACATAATAACTCTTGGGCAAATCTAGGGATAAGAGTCTCTCCTAAACCCTCCTACACTGCTGATGGGAACGTGAATTGGTGGAACTCCTATGGAGAACAGTATGGAGGTTCCTCAACAAACTAAAAACAGAGCTATCATATGATCCAGGAATTCCAGTCCTGGGATATATCAGGAAAAAACTCTAAATTAAAAAGATACATACACCTCTAATGTTTAGAGCCGCACTATTCACAATAGCTAAGACATGGACGCAATCCAAGTGTCCATAGACAGAGGAATGGATAAAGAAAAGGTGGTTTATGTATGCAGTGGAATATTACTCAGCAATAAAAAGAATGAAATAATGCCATTTGCAGAACACAGATGGACCTGGAGATGATCATGCTAAGTGAACTAAGACAGAGAAAGATAAATGTCATATGATATCACTTATACGTGGAATCCAAGAAAAAAAAAAAAGGGTACAAATGAGGTTATTTGCAAAACAGCAACAGACTCACATACAACACAAACTTAGGATTACCGAAGGGGAGGGGGAGGAGAAGGATCAACTAAACTTGTTGGTAAAATAGATTAGTAACAAGGACCTACTATACAGCACAGGGAACTCTACTCAATATTTCCTAATAAGCTATAATGGAAAAGAATGTGAAAAAGAATCGTTATACGCATATGTATAACTGAATCACGCTACTATACACCTGAAACTAACAACACTGTCAATCAACCACACTTCAATTAAAAACTAAGAGTCTCTCCTTAAACTCCCAAGCTGTGGACAAGCAGTGGCAGATATTGGGCTGGCCAAAATGTTCATTCTTTTTTTGAGTGAAATTTTTGGCCAACCCATTGCTTACCCTGAGATGGGGAGTCCAAGTAAACCAGCCTTGTCCATGGATTCAGTATCGGAGGGGATGGATACTGGTTTCAGATATTTAACCTTCTGGTGCCACTGGAGGATTATTTTTTTTTTTTTTCTCCTTTCTGACTTGGAGTTTTCAAAGATTGGTGGTGGTGGTATGTGTAGGCATGAGGAGTGTGTGTATGAAGCAAAACTCTTCAAGTTCTATATGCTCATTAAACTGAAAGATGAACTTAGATTCAAGACAAGTAGCTGCAAAGAAGAGACCCGGAGTAGACAGAGGCTTCCCGTTGGCAAGTAAAGATTTCCCCATAAACACAGCTGATCTTTCCTGGGGGCTTGCTCTCAAGGGGAGGCAGTCTTTTACAAGCTTTAACCCACCTGGCATCTCTGTGTTGAAAGTCCTGTCATTTTTCCACTTAACAGATGGAATGCTGGAGGCACCCGGGCCAACTAGGTCTAGAGTCACAGGAGGAAAACCAAAGGGGGCTCACGGGGTCAATCAAGAATAGATCCTGGGGGAACTTCCCTGGTGGTCCGGTGGTTAAGACTCTGCCTTCCAATGCAGGGTGCAATCCCTGGAGGGTTAACTAAGGTCCCACATGTTAGTTGCCATGAAGCCCACAAACCATAACTAAAGCAGCCTGCGTGCCACGAGGAAGAGCCCGAGTGCCACAGTGGAGGCTCAGCACAGCCAAAAAGGAAAGAAAGAAAGAAAAAGAAAGGATAGATAATGATGCTTCCGAGCCAAAGGGAATCTGTGGCTGAGGCCATTCACGTCCATGGGCGTGTGCTCCCTTGATTGGAGGGTGGAGGCGCCGGGTGACTCGGCCCCCACCCGATTGCTTGGGGGGGCCGTCCTGCTAGCTGGAGGGCTGGGGGTGGACGGCGGTATGGACATGGGGCTGATGCTCAGGACAGACCCTAAGAGCCCTCTCTGCCTGAGGTGGACTTGTCTGACTTCCCCGGAGAATGTGATTCTCTTTGCAATCAAACCAACTTGAATCAACTTAGCTAGTGTTAATTGTTTCCCTCTGAACTGTCAAATGCTCTTCTAAAATTAGACTAACTCGTGAAACCCTTCCACGGGGCTTTTTTTTTTTTTTTTCCCTTTAGCAAAATCTAGATCCAGCTTCAGGCAAAGATGCCTGTGTCTGATCACAAAGACAAGGTAGTCCTTTTTAATCACAGTGAAATATCCCTCAAGGATTCTGATGTCTTTCCCACCATGTGGAGACTTGCCTGGGGGATGTGTGCCCTGGGTGAGGGGGTTTCTTGTGAGACCAGCCATCCGCCTGCTCACCCTCTTGGCCTCTCCCTTTTCCGAAGGGGTGCTGGATCCTGATTTCACCTTTCCTTTGAGAATACCTGCTGGATACCCTCCCACGTCTAAATATTGAGAAATAACTGGGCATGAAATGAGAACTTTGGGGATATCACCGTGATTGTGTGGAGCCTTGGATAGGAATGGAGGAGGCAGGCGAGTCATCACGTAGATGGTGACTTAGAGGGAAAGGGCTGAGAGGGCTGGGGAGCAACCCTGCTCCTTTGAAAGAAAGGAGCTTATTTACAAAAATCCTTTCTTGACTTTACCGCATTGCCTTCTAATTCCTTCTTGAACTTTCTGTGCTGCTGAAAACCAATCTCCTGGGAAGCGGTGCCCACACTCTCGGCCTCTCCTCTGCTGCTGCTGTCTCTGAACCAGCAGACATCCAGGCACCCGGGGCAGAGCTGGCATCGCCATCAACATCAATGTCACGTGGCATCTTCTGTGTTCACGTCTCTGGCATCCTGCCGGAAAGTTTAGCACCTTTGATCTGGTGGCTCGTTCCCTCTGGGGCTGTGTTTCCTGCTTTTCTGTTTCCCCCCTGTGTTCCTCTCAGCCTCCTTTACTGACCCCTGCTCCTTTTTCCTCTCCTCTGAATATCGGAGCATCCACAGGCTGCGTCCTTGGACCCTTCCTTCTTTCCCACACTTACTTTCTCCAGGTCAACCACATACAGTTCTGTGGTTTAAAAGACCTCTACATATGCTCTGAACATCCAAGGGTAGCTTCCCAGCCTGGGAAATCTTTCTGAATCTTTAAACTCCTAAATCAAACTGCCCGTTCCACATCTCTACTGGATTTCTAGTGGGAATCTTGATTATTACATATCCAAATCCAAACTCTATTTTCCTTTCCAAATCTCCCTGCCCTCTCCCAGCAGTGGTCCATACATTAGTAATTGCATCCTCATTCACCAGTTAATTACACAGTTCCCCAAACTTGGAATAGATTCCCTTCTTTTTCTCAGGACTCACATAGACCCCATCATCACATCTGATGGACTCAAAATACATCCTCTCCATCTCCCGACCACGATGTAGTCCAAACCCCAGTTCTTTTCTGCAATAACCTCCTTGGTCATATTCTTCCTCCCCCACTGGTCTGTTCTCTGCACAGCAGTCAGATGGATCCTTCTGAAATGTAACCAGATCATGTCATGATCTGCTGAGAACTCTGTGATCACCTAGCTTATGGTGTTGCTTAATTTTATACTATCATCAACTTGACTCGGCCACGAGATGCCCAGGCATTTGGGCAAGCTGCACTTCACACAACATTGCTTCTGGTCAAAGAGCTCGCTATGCAGCAAATGCAGCCCAGCACTGGGTCTGAGCTCATGCTTGCCCTGCTCCCCACGGTCTTGAAGCAGCTGGCTTGGTATAATGGTGGAGTGGCCTTTTGAAGCCTCAGTGACCATGCCAGATGGGCGGCAGCACCTGCATAGCTGGGGCAGTGCTCTCAAATATGCTCTGAATCAGTGTCCACGATATGGTGGTGTTTCTCCCACGGCCAGGATTCGTGGGTCTAGGGATCAAAGGGTGAAAAGGAGAGCAGCGCAGCCCACTCTTATCCCTGGTGACTCACTAGCAAATTTTTGCTTCTTATTCCCATGACCTTATATTCTTCTGGCCTAGAGGTCTTAATTCCAAAGGGAAGAATGCTTCCACCAGGAGACTCAACAATGATTCCATTGAGCTGGATGTTAGAACTACAGCCCAGCCAGTTTGGGCTCCTCATGCCTCTGAATCAATGGGCAACAGAGAGTTACTGTGCTGGCTGGGGTGATTAATCACCAGGGGGAAATTGGACAACTACCCCATGATAGAATATGCAAGGCAGGCTACGTCTGGAATATAGGAGTTCCCTTAAGGCATCTCTTAGTATTAATTACCATGCTCTGTGATTAAGGCCAGTGGAAAACTACAACTGTGTAATCCAGGTGGGACTGTTAATGGCCCAAGACTCTCTAGGAATGGAGGTTCGGGTCACCCCCACCAGATAAGGAACCAGCTGATGGGCTTGCTGAACCAAAGGGGACACAGAATGGTTTGTGGAAGAAGGTAGTTATAAATACCAGCTGCAGCCATGTGGCCAGTTACAGAAATGAGGACTGTAATCATCATGAGGATTTCCTTCTTATTTTATTATAAAGTAAGTGTGTGTGCATATAATCTCAAATATCTTTTTTTCCTTTCTGCTCTCTTATTATTTTATCATGTAACATAAGAAGTATTGACTTTACATCATGGTATTTAAGTTACAGGCGCTCAAGGAGAAGAGAAAATATCACTCAATGACTTTACCTCCTCTTTTGCATTTTTGTTTTTACACAGGACATTTTTATTGTGTGAGGAAGAAACAAGGTCTTGTTAGTGCCTTTATTTTGAGATTAAGTATGGTTTAAGGAGACAGGTATGGGTGCCACATGACAAGGGTTGGACTTGTGAAAAGTTCATTTTATGGATCAACCATAAATTTGCCACAGGGTACCCAAACATCTAGTTAAGCATTCTGGGTGCACCTGTGAGGGTGTTTCTGCAGGAGATTAATGTATGAATCAGTAGACTGATCAAAGCAGATTGCCCTCCCTGATTTGGTGGGCCACATCTAATCAGATGAAGGTCTGAAGAGAACACGGAGGCTGAACTTCTTCCAAGTGGGAGGAAATTCCTCCTGCCTGCCTGACTCCAAGGTAAGATGTGGGGTTTAATCCTGGATCTGAAACATCAGCTCTTCCTGGATCTCAAGCTTTCAGGTCTTCAGACTGGAGCCGTACCACCAGCTCTGTGGTCCTCAGATTTGTACGGACGCATTAGCATCAGCTCTCCTGGGGCTGCAGCTCAACAACTGCAGATTTGGGGACTTGTCGGCCCCATAATCACACTAGCCTTTTCCTAATAATCTCTCTCTATGGATAAGTAGATACGTGGATTTATGTATATAATCTCCTACTGCTTCTGTTTCTCTGGAGAACCATGACGAGAACACTTGTTGTCGTTTAGTCGCTAAGTCATGTCGGACTCTGTGGTCCCAAGGACCATAGTCGGCCAGTCCCCTCTGTCCATGGGATTTTCCAGGCAAGAACATTGGAGTGGGGTGCCATTCCCTTCTCCAGATTCACTTACAATGAAATGAAATTCCACCCTGTGGGTTGTGTGGCTCTCACGATGGCATTTGCACAGTTCCTCACTCTACCACCACCGCACTGGCCTTCCTATTTCTCTCCACTCCAGGGTCTTTGGACACGCTCATCTCTTACATCTCTTCAGTGCTCTGTGTTTTCTTCTTGTTGTATTTATTGAACAGCCCCCTCTATAGAGGTAGCCCCTAACCACCCCATCCACAATAGGGCCCTGCATCATTCTGTCTCCTTCCGCTGCTTTTTTTCTTCTTCTTAGCACTTATCACTCCCTTACATGATATTTTTAAACTATATTTGCTTCTTTGTTTATTTCCTGTTAGCATATAATTCCCACTGAAGAAAAACTTAGTCTCTTTTCCTTGACCAGAATGTTCCCTTTCAGGGGAGCTCTGAGCTACTCCCCTACAACTTATTTCTTAGCACCAGATGCTGTCCATGAAAGTTCCAGGAGGAATTAATCACTTTTCCTTATTTCAAATAACTTTTACAGGAAAGCTAATTCAAGCATTTTAAAGACAATCCTTGCTTCCTAGCAACACATTTTTAAAAAGCTAATTAAACATTGTTAGATGTTTCATAATTTCCTAGTTACCTAGTTTCATAATTGGCGCCTCCACCTTATCTCCTTTTTAATTTACTAAACAGACTATAGTCAGTTTTGAACAACTTCTCTAATATGCAACTTAATTGATTCCCTGAAAACAAATTCCTTATAATTACCAGGCCAACTGCCAAAGAAGTATGTAAGAGAGGGTAGTGTGGCTGGAACATAACTGTGCTCAAAGAAGACTTCTTAGTATTTTCCTTCTGACAATTTCTTCATTTATTTTCACTTTGAGCCTTGGATTATGCACTTCATTTCATGGAAAAGCCATGGGCTTGCTGTTAGTGTCTATTTCCTATCTGCCTTTCAAATGCCATGTGACCTTGGGCAGGTACTAAACATCTCTGAGAGCCAATGTCCTCACCTCTAAAAATGAAACAATATCAATACTCTCTACCTCACAAGGATGTTAAGATGATTGCTTGACACTATGTGTAGGGAAGGTTGAGAAGAAAGTTTGTTGTTGCTAATGTGTCTGGGACCCAGTGGGTGCTCAGGGTATATTCTGAATGATGAATGACTGAAGTTATACTGGTTTTGAAGACATGGAGGTTATGGCTGTACTGATTTAAGGTGGGATGAGCCAGAGACAGATACTGTGATATTTTATTGAAGGGCTTTTATCCTGTCTGTCTTCCACTGTTGTGCAATCCTCTAGTGAGATTTTAAATTTCCCAGAGCTAAATCTGAGGTGAGGGAAAATACTGATTTTGCAGAAGACCTGTAAATTATCTAGGTAACAAAGAAAGAACAAAGTGAAATTTTGTATATATTATGTGTATCATATTATATGTGTATTTAGATACACATATAGACATATACACTTGTTTGCATATTACTCAATTTTTATCTGTTTTCGTCGATTTAAAATATAAATTCATTTAATCTATCTATCATCACTTTAAGCTGTGGATAGTTTAATGGAGACAGTATTTGAAAAACAAAGTAGAAAAAAGAACAAAAATTAAGTTGATCAGAAATGGATAGTTCCTAATGTTTTTGTACTGGAATTTCAATATCACTTCAAGGGCTAAAGAAATGAACTTTATCATTGTGTTCAACTTGCTGTTTTGTTTGCTTTCTTCTTGGCCATGCTGCTGGCTTATAGGATTTTAGTTCCCTGACCGGGGATTGAAGCTGGGTCCCTGGCAGTACAGTGCTGAGTCCTAACCATTGGACCACTAGAGAATTCCCTCAACTTGCTTCCACTGTCAGTAGAGGTCCTGTTTCTCCTCCACCCTCATTGTTTTACAGCTTTCTTCTTTAACTTGTTTTGTAAGCTTGCCGCTGTCTGTGACCGTGACGGAGAGCCTCAGTCACCATTTCTTAAACATCCTTTCAAGTTATTTTGACATCAGTTTCTTCCCCTTGAACTTCCTTAAACACACACACTTCCCCCAAAACACCTCAAATACATATTTGGTTTAAAGCAGTTGGGACCCCCAATCACTAAGTCATCGTCCTTCATGACTCACTCTGAAGCAGATGTAGAACTGCTTTTAAATTTTACTTGTGAGCACAGTCCTCTCCAGCATCACTGAAAAGCAAACTAGGAGCTGAAGGTGGATGAGAGACATGAACCACCTGAAAACCTGTGGGGTCTACACAGCCTCGGCACCAACAACACCCAAAGGCCAGACAGGGCCCATCTGGGGGTGCAAACCAACGATCAGTTCATTGCAGTGCACAAACTTCTCAGTGTAGTGACTTCTCTTGTGGCGCAGAGCTCTAGGGTGTGTGCAGCCTTCAGTAGTTGTGGCATGTGGGTTTAGTTGCTCTGTGGCATGTGTGATCTTCCGGATCAGGGACTGTACCTGCGTCTCCTGCATCAGCAGGTGGATTATTTACCATTGAGCCATGAGGGAAGCCCCTAGAGATGGATCTTTAGCTATGTATCAGCCCTGAAGCTTTCTGGGAATATCCACTGGGAAGCTTGGGGGATTTTCTCTGTTTCAAAAGCCTCCAGATTATGCAAATGTTCATCTTCTGAGTCATATTTAGAGTGTGCATGCTCTGAAAAATATCAACTGAATGGAAAACCTTCATTGCAGAATTATGAAGGACTCCTGCCAAATGCTGCCAGGCCCACACTGTCCTGCTGTTCTCCTTGGGAGGCAAGTTTACAGAGAAGAGAGTCATCTGGTCCCTATGATCATCACCAATCTGAGTACTGGGCAAACAGAGAAGTTGTGTTGATAAACCACAGAGGAAAAGAACTTGGGTTTTCTGCTGCTTGATTAGAAAGATCTGGTCTTGCTTTGAAGTGATGGTAGAAGCTCTGAATATTTAAGGACTGATGTCTTCAGTTCAGTCTAGTTCAGTTGCTCAGTCGTGTCCGATTCTTTGCAACCCCATGAATCGCAGCACGCCAGGCCTCCCTGTCCATCACAAACTCCCGGAGCTTACTCAAACTCATGCCCATTGAGTCAGTGATGCCATCCAGCCATCTCATCCTCTGTCGTCCCCTTCTCCTCCTGCCCCCAATCCCTCCCAGCATCAGGGTCTTTTCCAGTGAGTCAACTCTTCGCATGAGGTGGCCAAAGTATTGGAGTTTCAGCCTCAGCATCAGTCCTTCCAATGAACACCCAGGACTTATCTCCTTCAGGATGGACTGACTGGATCTCTTTGCAGTATGTCTTAAGGTAGGTTTATTCATCAAATCCACAGATACTCACTGGGTATCTGCCTAGTGCCAGGGTACTAGGCTCAGGGGACAAGCTAAGTTTCCTGCTCTCATACAGCTTACAGAATATTACTTCAAATCAGAGATACCAAGGTGGTAGATGTTCTTGCTTTCTTACTGTTACTAGCCTTTCAAGCATAGTACACATTTAGCGATCATGATGATGGACTATAGCTTAGTTATATTTTTCAATCTTGACATCTAGTTGGTTATTCAACTTGTATATAAAATGGTTATTTGAAAGCAGCTGCTAACCATTTCTTGAAATTTTTAATGAAGTGGAAGTCTATGATTGTTGATGATTTTTAAAAAGCATAACTTTAGTGAATCATTGTTTCAGGGAGTATAGCTATTAATATAATTTATATAAATGTGTAACTTTGTGGAACAAAGTTATTTTTCTTAAGTATCAGGCAGTTACCTTCCCATAAGTTAATCACCTTGGTGCTGGTATGTTGAACTGTCATTTACATGATATTTCACTATTATTTAACAGAGTATGCAAACTCTTCCTCTGAGCTCCCATGACACGTTTTTTCTACTATGAAGTATCTTATTTTTTTAAAATTACTTTGAGATTTTTTGACTATGGTCAAGGACAGTAGTTTAATGACAGACCTAAATTATAAAATTCAATTCTAGTATTTAAAACTAATTTGCTGATTAGCTCTTACTAAGTAGAGATGTTAGCCTTGATCCATTTTAACAGATATAACTATTTGTGTAGATTGTAGAATGATTTATGTGCAAATAGATGTGACAAATAGTTTTTATTAATTGTAGAATGATTTATCTACAAATATGTTAACTTGAAGTTTCCCAGGTGTCAGAGTGGTAAAAAATCTGCCTGCTAAGGCAGAAGACACAAGAACGTTAGTTCCACTCCTGGGTTAAAAAATCCCCTGGAGGAGAAAATGTCAACCCACTCTAGTATTCTTGCCTGGAAAATTCCATGGGCAGAGGAGCCTGGTGGGCTACAATCCATGGAGTTGTAAAGAGTCAGACATGACTGGGCACACACATAACATTAACAATCGTTAGGTAAACTGAAGCTTATAATGTTTAAGTTTTTTGCAGAAAATTCACTTAAGATTTAAAATCTTTAAAAAATTATATAGGTGAGAAGGACCTATGGTATAGCACAGGGAACTATACTCAATATCTTATAATAACATACAACAGAAAAGTATCTGAAAAAAGAATATATATATACATATGTATATAAAGCTGAGTCACTTTGCTGTACACCCAAACCTAACACAACATTGTAAATCAAAGACACTTCAATGAAATTTTTTTAAATAAACAAAATAAAATAATTTAAAATGACATAGGGTAAAAATTAATAACCAAAAATAGCATGAATGCATTTGCCCCATCTGTTCCATTTGTCCTACTTTCTAGTCTGCTGATTCTCTGAATTTCTAAGGTGATTTTTTTTCATTCATTCTTTACAACAAAATTTTGTAATTACTGTACCGACTATATATTCATATCCCATCCTCTGAGCCACGTTAGTCTTCTTTCATTTACTCAATCTCCAGAGCTGGATTTGTGCAGATGGTTGGGAAAAAGTAGTCCAGGTGGTTCAAAGAATTTGATGCTAAGGAGATTGTGGGGTCTAATGTCTCCATGGCCAGAAAGACTTTCAAAGGGGCATAATTAGCAATCACTAGTTTAGCAGAAATGAAGAACATGGATTCAGAATTTAAAATGAGACTTTGTCATTTACTAAGCACTGTGTTGCAGGGAAGAAAGAAAAGATGACTCAACAGTCAGTAACTGGGCAAATGGCACATCCCAGTTTCTTCACACATCAAAATGAGAGGCTTTCCTAAGGAGATAGAGCCAAAAAAATAAAAAGTTTCCAAGGCCTATGTCACCAACAGAGACAAACAACTGAGTATCAAAAACCCAAACAACCTGATCGACACATGGGCAGAGGACCAGAACAGGCATTTTCCCAAAGAAGACATACACGTGGCCAACAGGCAAGAAGATCCGCACCATTGCTGGTTATCAGGGAAATGCAAGTCAGAACCACAAGGAGACATCACCTTACACCTGTCAGAGTGGCCACCGTAGAAAAGACAACAAATATAAATGGGATCTAGTATCACTCACATGTGGAATCTAAAAAATACAACAAACTGTGAATATAAGAAAGAACAGAGAAATTCACAGTTAAAGAGAACAAACTAGTGGTTACCAATGGGGAGAGGGAAGGGGGGACAATATAGGGTTGGGGGGTAAGAAGTACAAAAACTAGGTATAAAATAAAAAGATATAAGGATGTACTGTACAACACAGGGAATATAACCGATATTTTACAACTTTATATGGAGTTCAGTTCAGTTCAGTTCAGTCGCTCAGTCGTGTCCGATTCTTTGCGACCCCATGAACCGCAGCACACCAGGCCTCCCTGTCCTTTACCAACTCCCGGAGTCCACCCAAACCCGTGTCTATTGAGTCGGTGATGCCATCCAAGCATCTCATCCTCTGTCATCCCCTTCTCCTCCTGCCCTCAATCTTTCCCAGCATCAGGGTCTTTTCCAGTGACTCAGCTCTTCGCATCAGGTGGCCAAAGTATTGGAGTTTCAGCTTCAACATCAGTCCTTCCAATGAACACCCAGGACTGATCTCCTTTAGGGTGGACTGGCTGTATCTCCTTGCAGTCCAAGGGACTCTCAAGAGTCTTCTCCAACACCACAGTTCAAAAGCATCAATTCTTTGGTGCTCAGCTTTCTTTATAGTCCAACTCTCACATCCATACATGACTACTGGAAAAACCATAGCCTTGACTAGATGGACCTTTGTTGGCAAAGTAAGGTCTCTGCTTTTAAATATGCTGTCTAGGTTGGTCATAATTTTCCTCCCAAGGAAATTAATTTCATGGCTGCAATCACCATCTACAGTGATTTTGGAGCTCAGAAAAATAAAGTCAGCCAGTTTCCACTGTTTCCCCATCTATTTGCCATGAAGTGATGGGACCGGATGCCATGATCTTTAGTTTTCTGAATGTTGAAATTTAAGCCAACTTTTTCACTCTCTTCTTTCACCTTCATCAAGAGGCTCTTTAGTTCTTCCTCGCTTTCTGTCATAAAGGTGGTGTAATCTGCATATCTGAGGTTATTGATATTTCTCCCGGCAATCTTGATTCCAACTTGTGCTTCCTCCAGCCCAGCATTCTCATTATATGGAGCACAATCTATAAAAATATCAAATCACTATGCTGTACACCTGAAACTCCAGTATTTTGGTCATCTAATGTGAGCAGCTGGCTCATTGGAAAAGTCCCTGATGCTGGAAAAGATTGAGGGCAGAAGGAGAAGAGAGCGTCAGAGGATGAGATGGCTGGATGGCATCACTAATGCAATGGACATGAACTTGGGCAAACTTCAGGAGATGGTGAGGCCAGAGAGGCCTGGTGTGCTGCAGTCCATGGAGAAGACACAACTGGGTGACTGAACAACAATAACAACACCTGAAACTAACATTAAAGAGGAAGGTGAAGTCGCTCAGTCGTGTCCGACTCTTTTCGACCCCATGGACTGTAGCCCACCAGGCTCCTCCATCCATGGGATGTCCCAGGCAAGAATACTGGAGTGGGTTGCCATTTCCTTCTCCAGGGGATCTTCCTGACCCAGGGATCGAACCTGGGTCTCCCACATTGCAGGCAGACACTTTAACCTCTGAGTCACCAGGGAAGCCCGAAGCTAACATAGTATTATATAAATCAACTATACTTCAGTTTAGAAATGAGAGACTTTCCTTTAGGTACAGATACAATCTAAGATCCATTCTAACAATTTCCTTATCACCAACAGAAGGAAAAGGGCCTTGTCACGTCCAGATAGACTAGGAAAAACACTTATGATACTCACACAGCAAGGGAAAGTGGACTATAAGCCTGTTAAGCAGATTTCAAAAAGCCTATTTGGGGAATTATCTGGCAATCCAGTGGTTAGGACTACATGTTTCCAATGCTTGGTTCAATCCCTGGTCAGGAAACTAAAATCCTGAAAGCTGTGGGGCCATATTAAAAAAAAAAAAAAAAAGCCTATTTGTGAAGGGTATTGATAATGCATATTTGAAGGAGATTGCTGCTTTTATTTTTTTAATAGTAAGACTGTAATGATATATCACCTTGTTTAGATTTCAACTTTCTCTAACTGCTCCATGTTGTGTCTTGTTATGAAGGGTTCTTTCCTTTATCATGAGACTTTTGCGGGAAAAAAATCATCTGATGGTGCTTGATATTTGTTAGAACCCTAATATCAGTTACCCATATGTTTCCCATCCTCCAAGTCTCTGTGAATGATCTTTTCCTGCAGTACTTCAATAGAAAGATTTTGAGGTTTCCTTTAGACACAAAGGCCACATCTGAGTTTGTTAGAGGATAAACAGTCAGGAAGCATACCCACTTCAGCCAGCAGAGCAGCATGGCCAGACCTGGGGACTTGAGGCAGTAGTGGAAGTACATACCCATCATTGTCCATTGTATACTAGCCCAGTGCAGAGTTCCAGCACCACGGGATGAGAGACAGACCTCAACATCTGGACTCAGCCTTGTTAAAATGCATGGCCAGGGAAGTACCAGCCTGTCCTTCGTGTGACCAGGACACTGAGAATCTCAGGTCAGCCCCATCCTGAGAGTTCAGCATTTAGGACTGGGAAAATACTGGCCTTTGCCTGACCTATGGTCAGGGCCTGGTGTTCAGGACATGTAATTACAGCTGAACATTGACATTTTAGGAATCAGTGAACTAAAATTGACTGGAATGGGTAAATTTAATTCAGATGACCATTGTATTTAATACTGTGGGCAAGAATCCCTTAGAAGAAATGGAGTAGCCCTCATAGTCAATGAAAGAGTCCGAAATGCAGTACTTGGCTGCAATCTCAAAAGCGACAGAAAGGTCTCTGTTCATTTCCAAGGCAAACTATTCCGTATCACAGTAATCCAAGTCTATGCCCCAACCTGTAATGCTGAAGAAGCTGAAATTGAATGGTTCTATGAAGACCTACAAGACCTTCTAGAACTAACACTGAAAAAAAGATGTCCTTTTCATTATAGGGGACTGGAATGCGAAAGTAGGAAGTCAAGAGATACCTGGAGTAACAGGCAAATTTGGCCCTGGAATACAAAATGAAGCAGGGCAAAGGTTTAACAGAGTTTCTCCAAGAGAACACACTGGTCATAGCAAACTCCCTCTTCCAACAATACAAGAGAAGACTCTACACATGGACATCACCAGATGGTCAACACTGAAATTAGATTAATTATATTATTCTTTGCAGCCAAAGATGGGGAAGCTCTATACAGTCAGCAAAAACAAGACTGGGAGTTGACTGCAGCTCAGAGCTTGAACTCCTTATTGCCAAATTCAGGCTTAAATTGAAGAAAGTAGGGAAAACAACTAGACCATTCAGGTATGACCTAAATCAGATCCCTTACGATTATACAGTGAAAGTGACAAATAGATTCAAGGGATTAGATCTGATAGACAGATTGCCTGAAGAACTATAGATGGAGGTTTATGACACTGTACAGGAGGCAGGGATCAAGACCATCCCCATGGAAAAGAAATGCAAAAACGCAAAATGGTTGTCTAAGGAGACCTTAAAAATAGCTGAGAAAAGAAGAGATGTGAAAGGCAAAGAAGAAAAGGAAAGATATACCGATTTGAATGCAGAGTTCCAAAGAGTAGCAAGGAGAGACAAGAAGGCCTTCCAAAGTGAAAAATGCAAAGAAATAGAGGGAAAAAATAGAATGGGAAAGACTAGAGATCTCTTCAAGAAAATTAGAGATACAAAGGGAGTGTTTACATGAGAAGATGGGCACAATAAAGGCCAGAAATGGTAGGGACCTAACAGAAGCAGTAGATATTAAAAAGAGGTGGTGAGGATACACAGAAGAACTGTACAAAAAAGATCTTCATGACCCAGATAATAATGATGGTGTGATCACTCACCTAGAGCCAGACATCCTGGAATGTGAAGTCAAGTGGGCCTTAGGAAGCATCACTATGAACAAAGCTAGTGGAGGTGATGGAATTGAGCTATTTCAAATCCTGAAAGATGATGCTGTGAAAGTGCTGCACTCAATATGCCAGCAAATTTGGAAAACTCAGCAGTGGCCAAGGACTGTGAAAGGTCAGCTTTTATTACAATCCCAAAGAAGGGCAATGCCAAAGAATGTTCAAACTACTACACAATTACACTCATCTCACATGCTAGTAAAGTAGTGCTTAAAATTCTACAAGCCAGGCTTCAATAGTATGTGAACTGAGAACTTCCAGATGTTCAAGCTGGATTTAGAAAAGGCAGAGGAACCAGAGATCAAATTGCCAACATCCGTTGGATCACCGAAAAAGCAAAAGAGCTCCAGAAAAATATCTACTTCTGCTTTGTTGACTATGCCAAAGCCTTTGACTGTGTGGATCACTACAAACAGTGGAAAATTCTTCAAGAGATGGGAATACCAGACCATCTGACCTGCCTCCTGAGAAATCTGTATGCAGGTCAAGAAGCACCAGTTAGAATGGGACACAGTCAACAGACTGATTCCAAATTGGGAAAGGAGTATGTCAAGGCTGTATATTGTCACCCTACTTATTCAACTTATATGCAGAGTACATCATGCAAAATGCCTGGCTGGATGAACAAGCTGGAATTCAGACTGTTGGGAGAAATATCAATAACCTCAGATAAGCAGATGACACCATTATGGCAGAAAGTGAAGAGGAACTAAAAAGCCTCTTGATGAAAATGAAAGAGAAGAGTGAAAAAGCTGTCTTAACATTCAAAAAATGAAGATCATGGCATCTGGACTCATCACTCCATGGCAAATAGGTGGAGAAACAATGGAAACCATGACAGACTTAATTTTCTTGGGCTCCAAAATCACTGCAGATGGTGACTGCAGCCACAAAATTAAAAGATGCTTGCTCCTAGGAAGAAAAGCTATGACCAAACTAGATAGCATATTAAAAAGCAGAGACATTATTTTGCTGCCAAAGTCCATCTAGTCAAAGCTATGGTTTTTCCAGTGTTCATGTATGAATATGAGAGTTGGACTATAAAGAAAACTGATCACCGAAAAATTGATGCTTTTGATCTGTGGTATTGGAGAAGACTCTTGAGAGTCCCTTGGACTGCAAGGAGATCTAACCAGTCAGTCCTAAAGGAAGTCAATCCTGAATATTCGTTGGAAGGACAGATGTTGAAGCTGAATCTCCAATACACTGGCCACCTGATGCGAAGAACTGACTCATTGGAAAAGACCCTGATGCTGGGAAAGATTGAAGGCAGGAGGAGAAGGGGACGACAGAGGATGAGATGGTTGGATGGCATCTCCGACTTGATGGACATGAGTTTGAGCAAGCTCCAGGAGTTGGTGACGAACAGGGAAGACTGGGGTGCTGTATTCCGTGGGGTCACACATATCTGGACCTGACTGAATGACTGAACTGAACTGAACTGAATTACAGCTAAACTAAACTGAACTGAACTAAATTACAGAAAGCAGCAGGTTTGACATTGTGGCTTCTGCGGTTGGAGAGACCCCTGCTCTCTGCCCACGTGGTTGAGCAGTAGGGGTCCCAGAGTGTCATTGATGAGAACTGATTTCTACACAAGGCCATGGCTGGAGTCCATGGAATGTTGTATACAGTCAGTTTCCTCTCTGAGAAATCAGCTGCAGAGGTCAGTTTGGAAAACCTTATGTTAGGAGGAGAGAAGTTTTGGTCTGTGACTTAGGGAAAAGCAAAGTGCAATTAATGGGAATTTCCCTTATGTTCAATATCTCTTGTTCCATCCTCATATGACAGAAAGTTCTTGGAATAAGACTAAGGGTTTGTCAATGGTTTACGAGGGGAAGTGGTATTTGACCTTTGCTAGGATAGGGTTTAGGCACTGGGTTGTTCCTTCCCACTCACATCAGGTTATGGAACCAGATTATGGCTATGACACAGCTTTGATCAGGCATGTGATGACAAAGTTCTGGCCCCATGAATAGCCATTTAGAGAAGGGCCTCTGCTTAATTGGAACTATTACCTGACAGGGAAATAAAATTCATCATTTTTCGACCCACTGTAGTTTTGGGTCTCTGCCAGAGCAACTCAGCCTTTGTTAAGGCTAAGGCTGAGCTTAAGGCTAAGGCTATAATTAATTATAAAATGCTTGACAACAGCGAGACACCACATAGGAGAAGGCAATGGCAACCCACTCCAGTACTCTTGCCTGGAGAATCCCATGGACAGAGGAGCCTGGTGGGCTACAGTCCGTGCGATTGCAAAGAGTTGGACACAGCTGAGCAACTAAACAACAGACACGACATAGTGCAGGCTGGAAAAGTATATTTGTTTACATTATAGCAAAATATTTGCTATAACTTTTACCTGAAAGCACATTGCCTCTTCTAAGGGAAATGAGTGGAAAGAACAGAACATGGATATGCATTGGATTCTCTTGGAAACTTTTAGCAAGGATTTCAGCAAAGAGCTAAGGCAAGAATTAGCCAGTTTGGGGAATTTCCCTGGTGATGCCAGTAGTTAAGAATCCACCTTCCAATGCAGGGGACACAGGGTTGATCTCTGGTCAGGAAACTAAGATGCCACATTACCACGGGATAACTAAGTCCGCGTGCCACAGCTCCTGAGTCCACAGACCACAATGAAAGGTCCTGCATGCTGCAACTATCCTGCTCAAATAAATGCAGCCAAATAAATAAATATAATTAAAAAAAAAAAGAGTTGGCCAGTTTGAAATTATAAAGGTTAAGGGAAATAGTCCTTATACTTGGAGCCTCATGAGGTTAGAAGGGTTATCTACAGTTGAACTCCTCAAAGTTTTCCTCAAAGACCCATTCATGTCTTTCTGCAAAACAAAGGGAGACAGGCCTGTGGCAAAATTTGGTTTGGGTGTGGCTTTCCTACCCAAGCCACATGGCCACATGGATTATTTCACATGGCCTCCAGGTAACCTTCATTAAGACAAAGAAGAGAAGTCAAGGTTGATCTCAGAGGATAAGACATAAAGCATTTTCTAGAAATACAGCTGGAAAGGAATGTTGGGTGTGGGCATGGCATATGGAAGTCTATAAAAAAATATTCCCAGAAGCCTATAAAGATTTTGAAGGAACTGTACTGCCAAAGAAATGACAAGCCTCGCTTGTGAAATCTTGCTATCATTCAACTCCAAACCAGTTCTGACATAGGACATAAATTCCAACACCCACTTTAGATTTGGCTCTGGTGGTAAAGGACAGGACAGAACCTCCTATAATGCAAAACTGAGTCCATGGAAGACATGAGAGTTATTTCTAGAGGGCAGGTTGGGCTAACGAGACAACGTCTTTCCCTGACTGGCAAAGTTCTATGATTTTGTGCTTGAGATTCGATCACTCCTATGCACTGTGACCTCTGTGTGTTTCCTATTCTTCCTTTTCTCATGTGGGAGTTTCATCATGGTTATCTCGTTTCTGCTCTATCTTTACATGTTGGGTTCATGAATGAGTGGAGTAGGGAAATTGGGCAGGTGAACACAAACTCTTTTCTTTTATAGGTCCAAGATGTTAGCACTCATATTCAGTGCTTCTTCATAGTATCTTACTCTCCTAGGTACCCTTTGCTTCCTGGAATTTTTCACTTCTTCTGTTATGTGCTTGTGACAGCAGTACTTGGCAGTCTCCTTGCTGGCCTTTCTCTTCAACTCTTCAATGAAAATGTTTCTCAAGAGTGAGTTCTTGATTCTCTTTTCAGTCCACACTGTCCCTGGGGAATCACGGTCATCTTCCCTTCCTCAGATCTCAGTTTCATGAGGATGATCCCCAGACCTACTTCTCTGGCTCTGACCTTTCTCTTGGGCCCCATCTTACAGTTTGGACTGCTCATTATTATGGCATAAAGGTGTTTTTACCAAATCAAACACACATATTTATAGATTTGACAGATATACTTTAGGCATCTATTTAATACTGTGCCAGGCATTGGGAGTACAATGTCAAGTAAAATGGATAAGGTTCTTGTCTATTGAAGCTTATATTCTATTGAGTAGGGATGAACTGAGTGGTCTGGATTTGGAAAGCATTCTGGGCAGAAAGTAGAGATAAATCTGAATATAGGCTCTGTAGTAGAAGGGAAAGATCAAGGGTGGTTCTGGCAGAAAGGAGAGAGTAATTTAAGTTCCAGACACATAGGAAGGACCATACAGAGCTTGCAAACCATTTCAAAGTTTTGCTTTTTATATTGAGAGGTATTAAAAGCTGTTTGAAATGTTTTATACAGACTTGATCATGTTTTCACAGGAAGGATTGTTCTGGCTCTGGGGAATGGATCAAGTGTTTGAAGAGAAACATGGTAGATTAAAAAATAAAGGTTAAAAGGGATATTTCATGTGTAAGATAGGTAGGTTTTGATAAGAAGCTGAATATGTGGTATGGGGAGAAAAGGAGATGTTATAGATAATTTCTAGGTTCCTGGACTTGGATAATTGAACAGATGGTGGTACATTCACACAGACATGAATGAAAGAGGACCAGGCTGAAGAGGGAAGATAGGTGCTAAATAGGCAGTTTGATACATGAGTTTATGCCTTACAATAGAGATCTGGACTGGAGATGTGAATTTGTGATTTTATATGGTAGTTAGATGGAGGATGTGGATGAAATTTCTGAGGAAAAGAGTATATTGTAAGAAAGAGAGAGGACTTCAAAATTTAATGGCTCAGGGGAGGAGACTGAGCCAGAAATATGACTGAGAAGGGGTGACCAGACCAGCAGGTGTGAAATCAGGAGTGGAGAACAATGTTTTAAGAAACAGGGTGTTATGAGACTTCCCTGGTGGTCCTGTGGTTGAGAGTCTGTCTGCTGGTGTGCGGGACACTGGTTCAATCCCTGGACCGGGAAGATCCACATGCCAAGGGGAAACTAAGCCCGTGTGCCACAACTACTGAGCCTGAGCTCTAGAGCTGGGGAGCTGCAACTACTGAAACCCACAGGTCCTAGAACCTGTGCTTTACAAGAAGAGAAGCCACCACAATGAGAAGCCTGGACACCCCAACTACAGAGTAGCCCTTGTTCTCCGCAGCTAGAGAAAGCCCAAGTGCAGCAACGAAGACCCAGCAGAGCCAAAAATAAATAAACAGAATAGAAAGAAACAGGATGTAAGGACACTGGATGTTTTCCCCTCCCCCAACTCATATATTAAAACCCTAACCCCCAACGTGGATAGGCGTAGGAGGTGGGGACTTTTAGAAGTGATGAAGTCATGAGGGTGGAACCCTTGTGAATAAGTTTAGTGTCCTTATAAGAGATACTCCAGGAGACCCAGAGGAATCGGGTGGAGAGGGAGGTGGGAGGGGGGATCGGGGTGGGGAATACATGTAACTCCATGGCTGATTCATGTCAATGTATGACAAAACCCACTGAAATGTTGTGAAGTAATTAGCCTCCAACTAATAAAGAAAAAAAGAAAAAAAAAAAAAAAAAAAGAGAGATACTCCAGGGAGCTCTCTTGGCCTTCAAACCAGGAAGCAGGCCAACACCAGTCAATGGCTCTGTAGGTGTCTTGGCCTTGGACTTCCAGACCCCAGAACTGTGAGAAATAGATGTGTGTGGTTTAATCCACCCCTTCTACAGGACTTTATTGTAGCAGCCTGTATGGGCTAAGAGAGATTGGTCAACATTGTCATGTGCAGGTCAACATTGTCACAGGTAGGAGGTTCAGAATATCCACTGGATTTCGTGGAGTGGCGGTCTCCTGTGACATTAGTGAGACTCTTTCAAAAAGATTAATGGAGTGAAGTCAGATTAGAGATGCTGGGAAAGTGAGTGAGAGGATAAAAGGGAGATGGTTCATCTATTTAGGTTATTGAGGTCTAGGAAGAAGAAGAAGCAGGGGAGAGGCTAGAAGAGAGATGTGGGGTCTGGGAAGGTCTGCTTATTAGTTTTAATGAGAACTAGTTGGACCTGATTAAATATGAATGGGTAGGATTCATATCTGAATCCAAGATAATTCAAGAATTCATAAGATAAAGTAAGTTTGAATTCCCATCCTCCACTCTACACCCATTGGCAACTCAAATTACCTTAGAAAAGTGCTTTCCTGCTGTGATAGAAGGAGAACTACAGCTGTAGGTGATGTGGTATGTTTGGTGGAAGTAGACAGAGGGTTCTAATTTGATGCTTTTATTTTTATGGAAAGTAGGAAAGAAGGCAATTTCCTGAGAGTGAGAAAAGTAGTTCTATGACTTTCTGTGTGTGAAAAAGGAGTGGGTATTACTAGGAGGATTCAGAGGACTAGAGAAATACAAAGTTTTCCAGTTTTCTACCACCTATAACAAAGCACCTCTCAATGCAGGGTTTCAATGCACAATAATTGTTGTGCTCATGGACTCCATGACTTAGGAATCTGTATAGAGCACATAGGGATAGTTTGTCTCTACTCCCTGATGTCCAGGCTTCCGTCAGAAAGATGTGAAAACTGAGGGTAACCTGATGGCTGGGGGCTGTTATCATCTAGAAGATTCTTCCTTTGCACTTCTGGTAGTTGATCCTGCCTCTTTGCTGAGATTGTAGCTGGGCCTGCAAACTGGACACACATGTGTGCCCATACCATGGGTCTGGCCTTCCTCACAGTATACTGACTGGGTTCTAACAGTGAATGTCCCAAGAGATTGGGAGTGGAAGCTGCCAGTTTCTAAGCCTTCGCCCCAGAATAATCCCTCCTCCTGAAACCGTGTATCTCTGACAGGGACTTGAACCCAAAGTTGAGGACTCAAACCCAGCCAAAACCCAGACTGGGGACTTGAACCCATGGTCTTTTAAGTGAGATCACGTCTGGTCTCAGGACTTAATGAAGCTCAGGTTCTTCATGTCTCAGTTGAGAAAAATTCAGTGAGAGACAAAGTGATTGGTAAAAGGTTGATTTATTTAGAGAGAAACACACTCCACAGAGTGTGGGCCATCTTAATAGATGAGAGTGGTACTAGGGTATGGGGTTGTCAGTTTGTATTGGGGTGGGTAATTTTGTTGCAAAATGGTGTCTAGTCTATTGTTGCAAAATGGTGTCTAGTCTAACTCAGAAATGAATTGTCTGAGGAGACACATATGAGGACAAAGCAAGAGATTTTATTGCAAAGGGGTGCCAGGGTGGAGAGCACTAGGGTTGGGGAACCCAGGAGAACTGCCTTGCCATGTGGCTCACAGTCTTGGGTTTTATGGTGATGGGATTAGCTTCCAGATTGTCTCTGACCGTTCACTCAGGGTCTTTCCTGGTGGTGCACGCATTGCTCAGCCAAGATGGATGCCAACGAGAAGGATTCTGGGAAGTGGTTGGACACTGCTGTCTCCTTTTGACCTTTCCTGAACTCTTCCAGTTGGTGTTGGCTTATTAGTTTCATGATCCTTACCAGGAACTCCTGTTGTCAAACAACTCATGCAAATGGTTACTATGGTGTCTGGCCAGGGTGGGTGGTTTCAGTCAGTGTGCTTCACCTAACAATTTCATAGCCTAACGAGTGGAAAAAATATTCCAGTGATTTGGGAGAAGAGGTGAGGATTTCTAGAAATTGGGTCACTGACCACTTTTTGAACTTTATGACTAGTCTTGTAACTGCCTGTGGGTGTGTCATTTAGCTTGCCGATGTGTGATAATGAGTATATACTGAGGCTCGTGGTCTAATGGAAGTTGATTTGTCTTCCATCTTGGACCTGTTTGGTTCTAGTCAGTTTATGCTATGTCCTCATGGGATTAGTTTCCAGGTTGTCTCTGATCTGGTTTATGACACTTTTTGCTGCCATTCCTCCCCCTTCCCTCCTGTTTTGCTCATTTTCTATCTGTCAGTGAGTTCACATTCAAGGAAGAGAAGCACAGATCTCATCTTTCCTTGGAAGAAGTATCAGAGAACTGGGGTGGTGAGGGACTTAAAAGTGCAAAAGGAAGGTTTGGAACAGGTATTTTTAGAAACTACAACATTGTGTACAGTGTAGAAATGCAGAAGGATTCTGAAGAACATAGTTCTTCATAGTCTTACTTTTTTTTCCCAACATTCTGTTGAACTCCTTGGTGTTCCTTGAACTTGTATGTCCTTCTAAGTGGCTGCTTTTGTGGTGCTGTTTATATGATGGCAAGTTGCATAAAGTCAGATTTACATGCTCATTCACAGAAATCATATGGAATACTTAGGCTGGCATACTTGCTTTTCTTCTTTTAACTCCATTCCTCTCTTTTTATTTTATCACATTTTAGCTTTTGTTGTATGGCATTGGCAATTGGTTTTAAGGGACAGAAGTACAAACAAATATAGAACGTACAATTTCCTTTCATTCTAGAATTGCCTTCTCCCCACACGGTCTGTTAAAAAGCTTTCTTTTTCTTTTTTTTTTATAATTTCCATTTTCTTGTACTTGTGATAAATATACAAGTATAGAGGTCTCATACATACATTATGCCAGGTAAGACTCCACATTTAAGGTTTTTAAATCAGTCTTGTCCATAGAAATGCAATATGAGCCATATATATAATTTAAAATTTTCTAGTAGCCACATTAAAAAAGACATAGATAAAATTAATTTTAATAGTATATTGAGTTAACCCACAATATTAAAAGTATCATTTCAAGATATGATCAGTATGAAAATTGTTAATGAGATATTTTATCTTTTTTGGCATTAAATCTTCCAAAAGATTTTGTGTCTGTTACACTTACAACACCCTGCGATTTATTTTTTTCCATTTATTTTTATTAGTTGGAGGCTAATTACTTTACAATATTGTAGTGTTTTTTGCCATACATAAAAAGCTTTCAAATCTCAGTTCAAATGTCATGACTTCTGTGAAGTTTTAACTGATTTCATTCCTTGGTGCTTGCCAAGCACTTGGTTTGTGTTTTTAAGTACCTGGCCAGTTGTCTCCAAGTTTGTTTGTGCAGTATAATCTGCCACAAATCATTTTTAAAATGCAGATTTCAGGGGGACACTCCCAAACCTACTGAATTGCATCTTTTGGACATGCAGTGACCAACAATTATTTAAGCATTAATTGATTTACTGGCACTTGAGTCCAAGTCTTTAAACCCATTACACTCTTCAGCCCTCAAAGTCAGAGACTATTTTCTTTGATATCTTCTGTGGTGATGGGCATAGTGCTTGGCACATGGATGCTCTTTAGATGTTTTTGTAGTTTGTCTCTATTTTCTCTTAGAATTATTGCTGTCCGTCTAGTCAAGGCTATGGTTTTTCCAATGGCCATGTATGGATGTAAGAGTTGAACTGTGAAGAAAGCTGAGTGCCGAAGAATTGATGCTTTTGACCTGTGGTGTTGCAGAAGGCTCTTGAGAGTCCCTTGGACTGCAAGGAGATCCAACCAGTCCATCCTAAAGGAGATCAGTCCTGGGTGTTCATTGGAAGGACTGATGCTGAAGCTGAAACTCCAGTACTTTGGCCACCTCATGCGAAGAGTTGACTCATTGGAAAAGACCCTGATGCTGGGAGGGATTGGGGGCAGGAGTAGAAGGGGAGAACAGAGGATGAGATGGCTGGATGGCATCACCAACTCGATGGACATGAGTTTCAGTAAACTCCAGGAGTTCGTGATGGACAGGGAGGCCTGGCGTGCTGCGATTCATGGGGTTGCAAAGAGTCAGACACGACTGAGTGACTGAACCGACCGACCGAGAGACTTCCTCTGTACTATTCTTTTCCTCCTGGGTGTCCAGCAGGTGCCACCAAATAATATATATATATATATACATATATATATATGTATGTATATGTATATGTATATATTTGTACCTAGCCATTTAGGGCCTGATAATCACAAACAACAACAAATTATTGGGGTATGTAAAATTTGTAATTCAAGTTAGTAAACTTATATTTGGGATTTTTGCTTGTATTTAAGGGAACTCTTTTATATATGTCAAGAGTCAAAGAAGTTTCATATTTTGAAAATGTTAAAGGCAATATATTTCATGTCATCAAAGTGAGATTGGTGTCTATCATGGAGCTAAATGAATTTTCCAGTGACTCTGTTGATGGGTGCTGTTTTGTTTTCTCTTAGTTTTATGATAGGGTTGTACTATCTGGAAGACAGCCTGAACATCTCGTTCCCTGTGCTCTGCTCACCCTGCTTGGCAGGGTAGTTGGAAACTGGCTCTACCAGCAAGTGTTGCTGAACAAATAGTCATATGTCTGACACATAGTGAGGCCAAACAAACCAAAATGCTAAATTTCGGAGCAGAGAAAGCAGGGCCAAACAGAGAAAATGGGTGGCTCATGCTCAAAAACCCTGATCTCCTCAAAGATCTGAGGGGAGAAGGTTTTATTGGAAAAATTTGAGGTGAGGGCTGCAAGGTGTGTGACTTTTCTCTGATTGGTGGGTAGTAAGGTAACAGGATGGTGCTCCAGGAATCTGGTGCTCAGCCTGAATTTGCATCCTCCACCTGGGTGGGGACCTTAGTCCCTGCAGAAGAACTCAAAGGTATTGATATATTTATTCCCTGAGGAGGGACCAGGAACCTGACCCAAGCCTACACTATTGTTTCATTTCTTGTCTGCTTCCTTGTTTCTCAGTTCAGTTCAGTCACTTAGTCCTGTCCGACTCTTTGCGACCGCGTGGAATGTATCACCCTATTCTTCCCTGTCCATTGCCAACTCCCGGAGCTTGCTCAAACTCATGCTTATCAAGTCAGTGATGCCATCCAACCATCTCATCCTCTGTTGTCCCCTTCTCCTCCTGCCTGCAATCTTTCCCAGCATCAGGGTCTTTTCAAATGACTCAGTTCTTCACATCAGATGCCCAAAGTACTGGAGTTTCAGCTTCAGCATGAGTCCTTACAGTGAATATTCAGGACTGATTTTGTTGAAGGAAAAGGGACCCCTTCCAGGGCTCGAAACTGGGCTCTTGTCTAACACTTGGAAATGACTTGTCTGAGGAGACACACATGCTGACAAAGCAAGAGATTCTATTGGGAAAGGGCACTGGGTGGAGAGCAGTAGGGTTAGGGAACCCGGGAGAACAGCTCCGTCACATGGCTTGCAGTCTAGGGTTTTATGGTGATGGGATTAGTTTCCAGGTTGTCTTTAGCCAGTCACTCTGACTCAGAGTCCTTCCTGGTGGAGCACGCCTTGTTCAGCCAAGATGGGTGCCAGAGAGAAGGATTCTGGGAGGTGGTTGGACACGTGGTGTCTCCTTTTGACCTTTCCTGAACTCTTCTGGTTGGTGGAGTTTTATTAGTTCCATGTTCCTTACCAGGACCTCCTGTGGTAAAACAACTCATGCAAATGATTACTATGGTGACTGGCCAGGGTGGGCAGTTTCAATCAGTGTGCTTCTCTTAACAATTTCCTTTAGGATGGACTGGTTGGATCTCCTTCCTTGTTTCTACATTCCTTGATTAGCAATTGTTGAAACCTGCCCTTTGGAACACAGTTAACATGGTGGCTCAGACAGGAAAGAATCTGCCTGCAATGCAGGAGACCCAGGTTTAATCCCTGGGTTGGGAAGATCCCCTGGAGAAAAGAATGGCAACCCACTCTGGTTTGCCTGGAGAATTCCATGACGAGAAGCCTGGTGGGTTATAGTCCATGGGGTGAAAAAGAAACATGACTGAGTAGCTAATACTTTCACTTCACTTTGGAGAAGGAAATGGCAACCCACTCCAGTACTCTTGCCTGGAAAATCCCATGGACGGAGGAGCCTGGTAGGCTACAGTCCATGTGGTCGCAAAGAGTCGGACACGACTGAGTGAATTCACTTTTCCTTTGGAACCCAGGGAAGGTCAAGGAGGCTGAAGAAAGCCTATTTCCTATAAATAAGAAACCGGGGACATGGAATGGATTTCTATCCACAGGGTTCTGCTCAATTTCACAAGGACTGACAAAAAATTTTGTCAGTCTGACTGACAAATGGAATTGGACATTTTTTTCAGTTGCAATCCTAGCTAATCACTAAACAGTTGAATAATGATCTCAATGCAGTGGTTAAAAATTGTTGACTCACTGAGTCAATGGCTGACAATCCTGCTAAGTCTGTGTGACATATGTGGGAAGCAGCTACTTTCTCTTGTAACCCCATGTTACACTCTGACAGTTGTAGCCACCGTCCTTTCTTTTTTCCACCGGCAAACCTTTGTTTGCAGCTCCTTTATAATGCCAGGCATTTGTGCTAAAAATAGCTGCTCCATTTTCTCCTGACTCCACCCAGGTTAGTCTGCCTGCTTCCCTTCCTCCCAGGAGGCCATATCCTCAGTAAGGATTTGTTAGCAAGCCTTTGTATTTCTTTCCCCCTCCAACGACAGACAGCCCACCCCGCCCTTCCTCCGTAGGGCTGCGGGCAGCTTTCCTAAATAGCGCCTTAGAGTGGATGTAGCGGCAGCAACGGCGCCATGCCAGGGACTCTCAGAGGGAGTGGGCACCAGAGGAAACATTCAAGTTGCAGAAGGTCCCTGCCGAGGGAAGCAGTCTCTTTTAATCTTTGTAAAATGTTGGGAGACCTTGTTAGAGAGAGCAGGGGCAACACCATGTGAAAGGAAACCCAAACAATGGGGCGGGGGTTGGGGGGGGGGGTGTCACCAGACAAAGAAACAGGAAGGCACTTGGGAGGAATCCGTGGTCTTGATTCTCAGATGGACATTTTTTCCTATTTCTGTATTGCAGAAGTTGAAACATAGCTTATACTTGCTGGGCAAGCTTCATATCATGGTAGTGCTTCTTTTCTTCCTTGCTACCCTTCCAGCCTCACTACACTCCCAAAATAAAAGCATTATTTAAGAGAAGGCACACCTCTTGCAATGTTTGGTGTCCAGATTTGAAGAAACAATAACTTCACCAAGGTAAATTCATCATTGTCCAGGGTTTACCTCTAGCCTTGTGA
Source organism: Dama dama (assembly GCF_033118175.1). Taxonomy (NCBI): domain Eukaryota; kingdom Metazoa; phylum Chordata; class Mammalia; order Artiodactyla; family Cervidae; genus Dama; species Dama dama. The sequence goes on from NC_083685.1 coordinate 32,556,779, forward strand.
ACCAAGAATCTTAATTTGTAAGCACACAAGACAGCATTTTCTGAGTAAAAAAATCTACCATTTCTTTGGCTTACAAAGGCCGAAGTATAAATTTAGCTTGTCCATTGAACAAACATAACAGACACACTGGGAGGGGTGGAGGAGCGCTCATGTCAGACCCACCAGTTTTCCCTCCTACAGCTGGGAGCCAGACATCATGGTGTGCCAAGTCTAGTGGGCCTTAGGAAGCATCACAACAAACAAAGCAAGTGGAGGTGATGGAATTCCAGCTGAGCTATTTCAAATCCTAAAAGATGATGCTATGAAAGTGCTGCATTCAACATGCTAGCAAATTTGGAAAACTGAGCAGTGGTCACAGGACTGGAAAATGTCAGTTTTTATTCCAGTCCTAAAGAAGGGCAATGCCAAAGAATGTTCAGACTACTGCACAATTGCGTTCATTTCACATGCTAGCAAAGTAATGCTCAAAATTCTCCAAGCTAGGCTTCAACAGTACGTGAACTGAGAACTCCCAGGTGTTCAAGCTGAATTTAGAAAAGGCAGAGGAACCAGAGATTAAATTGCTGACATCCGCTGGATCATAGAAAAAGCAAGACAATTTCAGAAAAACATCTGCTTCTCTGTCTATGCTAAATCCTTTGACTGTGTGGATCACAATAAACTGTGGAAAAATCTTAAGAGAGGGGAATACCAGACCACCTTACCTGCTTCCTCTGAAGCCTGGATGCAGGTCAAAAAGCAACAGTTAGAACCGAACATGGAACAATGGACTGGTTCAAGATTGGGAAAGGAGTACGTCAAGGCTACGTATTATCACTCTGCTTATTTAAATTATATGCCAAGTACATCACGAGAAATGCTGGACTGGATGATGGACAAGCTGGAATCCAGCGTGCCAGGATTCCAGGTATCAGGTATCAATATCAATATTGATAACCTCAGGTATACAGATGATACCACCATTATCACAGAAAGCAAAGAGGAACTAGAGAGCCTCTTGATGAGGGTGAAAGAGGAACGTGAAAAAGCTGGCTTAATACTCAACATTCAGAAAACGAAGATCATGGCAGCCAGTCCCATCACTTCATAGCAAATAGATAGGGAAACAATGGAAACAGTGACAGACTTTATTTTCTTGGGCTCCAAAATCACTGTAGATGGTGACTGCAGCCATGAAATTAGAAGACACTTTCTCCTTGGAAGAAAAACTATGACAAAACTAGACAGTGTATTTATTAAAAAGCAAAGACATTATTTTGCTGACAAAGGTCCATCTAGTCAAAGGTATGGTTTTTCCAGTAGTCATGTGTAGATGTAAGAGTTGAACCATAAAGAAGACTGAGCACTGAAGAATTGATGCTTTCGAACTGTGGTGTTGGAGAAGACTCTTGAGAGTCCCTTGGACTGCAAGGAGATCAAATCAGTCAGTCCTAAAATAAATCAGTCCTGAATATTCATTGGAAGAACTGATGCTGAAGCTGAAGCTCCAATATTTTGGCCACCTGATGTGAGGAGCAGACTCATTAGAAAAGACCCTGATGCTGGGAAAGAGTGAAGGAAAGAGGAGAAGGGCATGACAGCAGATAGATGGTTGAGTGGCATCAATGACTCAATGGACATGAGTTTGAGCAAGCTTTGGGAGATGGTGATGGACAGGGAAGCTTGACATGCTGCAATCCCTGCGATTGTAGAGTCGGACATGATTGAGCGACTGAACAACAATATTGAAGCCCTGGCGATCTTACTCCAGAACCCAATTGAACACCAGGTAGCATCACTTCATGGCAAATAGATGGGGAAAAAATGGAAACAGTGACAGACTTTTTTTCTTGGGCTCCAAAATCACTAAGGATGGTGACTGCAGCCATGAAATTAAAAGATGCTTGCTTCTTGGAAGAAAAGTTATGACAAAACTAGACCATGAGTTAAAAAGCAGAGACATTACTTTGCTGACAAAGATCTACCTAGTCAAAGCTATGGCTTTTCTGGTAGTCATGTATGGATATGAGAGTTGGACCACAAAGAAGGCTGAGTGCTGAAGAATTGATGCTTTGGAATTGCGGTGTTGGAGAAGACTCTTGAGAGTCCCTTGGACTGCAAGGAGATCCAACCAGTCAATCCTAAAGGAAATCAATCCTGAATATTCATTGGAAGGACTGATGCTGAAGCTCCAATACTTTGGCTACCTGATGTGAGGCGCCAACTCATTAGAAAAGACCCTGATGCTGGGAAAGACTGAAGGCTGGAGGAGAAGGAGATGACAGGGAATGAAGTGGTTGGATGGCATCACTGACTCGATGGACATGAATTTGAGCACGCCCTGGGAGTTGGTGATGGACAGGGAAGCCTGGCATGCTGCAGTGCATGGGTTGCAAAGAGTCGGACATGACTGAGAGACTGAACAACAATGGCTGGGCTGGTACACAGATGCCTCCCTTTCATCTGAAGACGGCTGGTTTGGTCTCTAGGTAGCCTGAAAAGTCCATCTCCACAGGACAGAGAGCCTTGCCAACAGGCCTGTAATACTCATCGGCCTCTGGTATTGTCCTCTCTGAATCCTGAGTTGCAGGCACCTCTGAAACAGGAGGCAAGGGGGCAGGGCACAGCACTTTAAGGAATGATATAGTGGACAAGATGGGGCTTCCCAGGTGGTGCTGGTGGTAAAGAACCCACCTCCCAATGGAGGAGACATAAGAGACACGGGTTCGATCCCTGTGTTGGGAAGACCACCCCTGGAGGAGGGCATGGCTACACACTCCAGTATTCTTGCCTGGAGAATCCCATGGACAGAGGAGCCTGGTGGGCTATAGCCAACAGGTTCGTGAAGAGTCAGAATGACTGAAGCGACTTAACACACATGCACACACATAGTGATAGGACATGATGAAAACTGGTTAGAACCAACTAGGTCCATGATGGCAGAATATTCGACTTCCAGGGGATCTTAAGCCTCATCATATGCTCGCTATAATACCATAAACTAAGTCACACACCTACTAGCACCATGATAGTTCCCAGATTGACCATCAAGACTGAAAATTAGGCAGTGGCCCAATTTCTGAAAATCTCCACCCCCTGCCCCAAATAGTCAGAATAATCCTCCCACTTATTGGCCTATGAAATTACCCAGCCCATAAAAACAAAATACGCCATATTTTAAGGCCCTTCTCACCTCCTGGGATGGTCCACACTCTGTCTGTGGTATGTGTTTCTCTCTAAATAAATCCACTTCTTACCCATCACTTTGTCTCTCACTGAATTCTTTCTGAGATGAGACAACAACAACAACAAAAAACAAGAATAAAAGCTTTTTAAAAAAAGGAGTTTTAAAATCTCTGGGTAGAAATATTCTACCCTTTGATGTAGAAAGCACAAGCTCTTTTTTTTTTTTTTTTTAATCACACTCTCTTAAAAAGCAATATAGGGCTTATATTCATATATGATCTCCCCTCTCTATATATATATCCATACAGAAAAATATTTTGCTTCAGCTATACTTAGTATCAGGGCCTCTCTGGTGGTTCAGATGATAAAGAATCTGCCTGTAATGCAGGAGACCCAGGTTTTATCCCTGAGTTGGGAAGATCCCCTGACAGAGGGCATGATAACCTACTCCAGTATTCTTGCCTGATAATCCCACAAACAGAGGAGTCTGGTGGGCTACAGTCCATGGGGTCACAAAGAGTCAGACACAACTGAGTGACCAACACACTTTGTACTCGTTTACAACCTTAAGAGATTCTCTGTTTCTTTATGGTATTCATTATATTACCCTACTGATTTTCAACCTTGGCTTCAAATGATCTCTCCACCAAACTGCTCCAGTCTTTTTTGCAGGTGAAGAGTTATTTTTGTACATTGTCATTTAGTCGCTCAGTTGTGTCCGACTCTTTGGCGACCCTATGGATTGTAGCCACCAGGCTCCTCTGTCTATGGGATTCTCCAGGCAAGAATATGGAAGTGGGTTGCCATTTCCTTCTCCAATTTTTGTACATTATATGACACTACATGGTATTGCTCTTTCTTGCCTGGTTTCTTTGATGCAATGTAATATATGCAAGAACATCAGTGTTGTTGCTTGTGACTGTAGGTTGTCAAATCTTGCAAGTGTATAAGATTTCATTATATGAATACTCAATACTTTATGTTTCTGCTCTACCATTGGTGGACATTTGGGTAGTTTCCAGCTTTTGTCCATTTTGAATGCTATGGATGTTCTAGTCCATGCCGTTTGGAGATCATACGTACATATTTCTTTTAGGTATATACCTAGGAGTAAAACAGATGGATTGTAAGATTTGCCTATATTTTGGCTAAGTGTATATAGAATGTATTTTTAAATTAACACCAGAGCATGTGACTCACCTTTTGAAACCCTCACTGACTTGCTTTTATAGTGTTTTTTTCAAGTGAAAACAAATAACATGCTTTTCCATACCTAGCATTAAAATCAATACTTAATTTTTAACACAGTCTTAAATTCTAAATGCATACTTCTGAATATCTAAACTGTGTGTTAAGCAGATGAATACATTCTACTGACATTTCAGATCTCTAAAAAACAACAATCTATTAATATAGCCATTACTCCAGGACACATTTGGATAGAGTTCTTAGAGATCTTAGATCATTTCTAAGCTCACTTGAAGAACACCAATCATTAACAATCATGTTTGCATTTTATTCATAAATGTGGATATAATTTATGATAAATATTTTCTTTAAAAACAAATGTGTATTAGTTTCATTGTTAGAGTAGGCTTTATTCCAATCTCTGCTTAAAAAACACACTATTTTCACAATATTGAAATCTACTCTTAGGTCATCTGTACCATCATTGCTACAAGATATTTTTTTGAATTATCAGAATTATTTTCTTCAAAGAGAAAAATGATCAAATTCTGCTCTTATACATCCTTTTTAAAAACATTAGTTAATTAATTAATTTTTGACTGGACTGGGTCTTCATTTCTGCCCATGGGTTTTCTCCAGCTGCGGTGAGCAGGGACTCCTCTTCCTTGTAGTGCTCCGGCTTCTCATTCTGGTGCCTTCTCTTGTTTCAGAGCACAGGTTCCAGGTGCATGGGCTTCAGTAGTTGTGGCTCACAGGCTTAGCTGCCCCTCAGCAGGTGGAATCTTAGTTTCCTAACTGGGGATCAAACCCATGTCCCCTGCATTGGCAGGTGGATTCTTAACCACTGGACTGTCAGGGAAGTCCCCACTGCATACATCTTACACAGGTTTTACATCTAACACACTCAGCTATGCAGTACCTGACTATAGGATCCTGTGTCTAATTTGTTCTCTGCATTCAGTCTTTTTCTCCCATTTACATATTTGTCTGAATGCTTTTCCCTCTCTTTTGAATATTTTTTTTTGTCCAATTCCCTGCCTGGCCTACCTACAGCCAGACAACTCAGCTCCTAGCTGGTAGCCTCTTCTCATTCTGCAAATGTCACTTTTTGGGAGCAGCTTCTTAAGATCGCAATTACTTACATTAAGTACTTCCATTTTATTTTTGCTTCTTCTACCAATTTTTTTCATAGCACTCATGGCAAATTTGAAACTCTACACTTATTTTTCTTTTTTGCTCGTCTGTGTCTTCTTCTAGCCTTGGGGTACTTTAAAAAATACGTATGTGTGTACTCCACTCCCAGATATCACAGTATAATTAGTTTGGTGGGGAATCCTGGCCTTAAAACAAAAAAACAAAAAAACCTCTCAAGTTAATTAATGTGTCACATGCACAGCATTATAAATACTGGAGGTATGATATAAACAATTTTTAGTGATTGATGTATGCAATTCAAGGGGTTTCCCAGGTGGTGCAGTGGTAAAGAATCTGCCTGCCAATTTAGGAGGTGCAAGACTTCGGTTCGATCTCTGGGTTGGGAAGATCCCCTGGAGTAGGAAATGGCAACCCGTTCCAGTATTCTTGCTTGGAAAATTCCATGGACAAAGGACCCATGCATCCATGGAGTTGCAAAGAGTTGGACATGACTGAGCGAACAGCGTACAAGCAATCCAAAATACTTGGAGCCCACTGGGATGGCCCAAATAATACCTCATTTTATGTAGGTATTATAGGGACCAGTGTTACACAGAATCTCTGAATAAAGTTCACGGTTACACAACTGGTTACTGCTATAGCTAAGATGATTCCAATTTCCAATCTCATTGCTTTTCCACTGTGTTGCAAACTCTGAGTGTTTCATATTCTAGTTATCTGTGCATGTCTCCCTGAATTGTAAGAGCTTGGACTGTGTCTGCTTCATAATTTCACTCTTCTTAGAACCTGTTGCATGTAATTCTCTGCTTAGCAGATTGGCAATAAATGTGTTGAGAGCAAATAACACGACAATGAAAATCACTTATATGACACCTATATAATGTACTTCTTTGAGCTGGTTTTGACACTGTATACCTTGGGCATTGATATTTCATTATTTCAGAATCTTTTTCTTTGTACAATAAAGTGTTAAATTAGTTTTAAGAGTCTTGAAGTCAAAGAGGTTTGAGGATGTTTGAAAGTATAGTACCGTGTCTGGAGTATTAAGTGTCAGTAGCAAGAGGAATTATCTTGGTCCATGATTGAACTATTTTTAGCCACATTATTGGGCAGTGTCAGAGTATAAAGAATCTCCTTAATCAGACTTGTCATTTCAATAACTACACATACCATGAATTTAGGGGCATCATTTGACTCACTGTATTTTGACTTAAATTAAAATGAAAAAAACCATTGTATAGTTAAGTAGTTTCTGATGATTTGTATTTTGTAAAAAAGGCAAAACAAAACAATAGTTAAACACTGAAGCTACTATCTTAAATTAATGAGGTAGTTCTGACTTTAAGAATTTTGGTCTGGGCTCTTTCCAAACAGAATGAAAATAAAATTCAAGGAATTTTGTGGTTGGAAATATATGGTAAACACCTTCTCTTAGCTGGTCTGGAGGTTAGGTTTCTAAGAAATAGAGTACTTGGTAATTTTTTCTCTGGCAAGATTAAATTCCATTAGAAAACAGAAGGTTAGGGGAAAACAACTAAAATAGCATTATAAGTTTTTCTTTAATGTCAATTACATCACAATAAAATTATTTTAAAGGAAAACACAATTAATAAAAAAAATACAAAAGGAACCCATTTCATTGATATAACAGTCTGCTCCAGAATCATCTTCTTTAATTGATCAGGAAATATTGCTCTTGGCTTGATGATCTGCTGTAGCCATAGGTTTTATTTCATATGAAATATGCTTCATTGAAAATTTTCCAAGATTGTCTTTGCTGGCTTGAAAGGTAAGGTCTTATGCTCTTGCATTCTTGTTCTTGCAAGTCTTAGCAAAATGCTAAGCTCCTCACAAATTATTGTGGTACCCAAGGGCATGCTTTCCAGGCTTGATCTTCTGGCCATTTTTCTGGAGAGTTAAGTAGAGACAAATCTTTCTGCACTTCTACTGGGCCTTGGCCTCTTGAGAAGCAAGGATTGGGGGCAGGGGTAAGCATGTGCCAAGAAGAACTTCAAACCCATGGAATAACAATAAAAACCTGACTGTTCCAAAACCACTGCTGAAAAGAGTTATAGGATCTTGACATGTCACCCTTTCCACTCTTAAGGTCCTTGAGAGCTATGCTTTTTTCCTCTTTACACTCCTAGCTCTTGTTAGAATGTTAAGTGACTATCAGTGCTTATTATGCAATTGTTGAATGAATTATGCATGTGACATTGGAAGAGTATTAAAAAGGAATAGCCCCTTACTTGTCTCTTGCACCTTTGCAAATTACCTTTTCTCTGTAATTTTTGCAATCCCCCTCAAGAAGCAGATCAAGTCAGAAAGCAAATTAATTTTTGCTTCTCATTGTCAGTGAGAATTTACTTTGGAAGTAGTTTATCCACTGAATGAAATTTAGGGCACGTCCCTTAACTTCTCTCGTCACACTCAGGGAATAAAATTGGTCAGTAATTAAAATGCCCAGTTGCATTAACAGTTAAAACTTCAATTCTAATTCCACTAGAAGGGAAGTGGCAGGAGACGGGGAGAGAGGAAGAGTCTGGATTCTGATCTGGTGCCGGTTTTGGCCTGAGTTCAAAGCTTGTTCTTTTTCTTGTGTTCCTTCCTCAGCTCCATCTCTTAGGATTTCTCACCAGCAGCTCCTAAGGCTCCCAGCTAATGCCTCTTTGCTCCTACCAGGCGCTTCATGGTAAATAAATTTACGTTCTCTGCCCAAGTGTCTTTCTGTAGGGCATGCAAAGCAGCCACTCCTTATTTGATTAATCCTTACTCTGTATTTTCCAGGGCGTGTACTGAATCACCAAGCACCCTACATGACATGAATCTTCTTCTACATCCCTCTTGGCATGTGATGAAAGGAGGAGTTTGCTTGGGATTGTCCTGGTAGCAAGGAACACTCCCAATCCCTGGAGCCCCTCCCTGGGAAGCAAAGTCCTGGTTTTCAGCAGAGGGCATGGCAGACTGGGAGAAAAACACAAAACTAATGTGAGTTTGGGGGCACAACCCCCCTCCCCCCCAAATAAGAACTGAAAACAACATAATTTCAGTGTTGAACAGATATGGGTGCAGATTATCCTTCTCTTATAATTGCTGTCACATGATTCATGGGGCAAAACAATACATCATTCATTATAACATCACTCCAGGTGCTAACAAAGACTCTCTCCTTGACCAAATTTTAATCAGCCTCCTCTGAGCCCTCTTCTTAACTAGTACTCAGCTTTGGCTCATGAGAACTGCAGAGTCTCAGCACCAGTGACTTTATCTACTCCCACATTAAGAGATTTGAACAAACACAAGTCTAGTTTCTAATAGCTCAAGGTCACAGCCCTAAGAGGACTCCAGCTACGTTAAGAACCTTCTTGTGAAAGCCCAGCCCTACCAGAAGGATTTACTGTCTGCTCCAGCCAATATTTCCCTGTAGGAGCTTGACTTTCCTTTTCTTAGAAGTGTTTCCTTAAAAAAAGAAAAATACAAAAAGCTTGCAATTATAAATCCTTTCAATATACATTTCCAATGTGTCTTTTACAACTCAAGGGTGTCTTTCTGAAGAACCTGGGAGGGGGGTGTCATCCCTTTGAACTGTAATCATCAAGATAGGATCCCTGCCTCCCCGTGTTTGTTGGGGGTAGGAGCCTAAGCTTGATAAGCTAATCACGTGGACTTTCTCCTTTCAAGCCTTCAGAGTTTTTCCTTTAGCTCATCCTAGCATGTCAGAAGCCTCCTGCCTTTTGTATTGGCAAGATTGTTTTTTCATAATTCATATTTTATCTTGAAATTTTTTTCAGTTTTACTGAGGCATAATTGACATATAAAACTGTAAGTTATTTAGTGAACACTGTGGTGATTCTGTTCACTGATTAGTGAACACATACACATTGGGAAAGGAGTCCCCCCATGAAGTTAATTGTCACATCCATCATCTAATAGATTTATTTTTCTATTGGTTTTTAGAATATTTAAGTTTTACTCTTAACATTTCAGTTATACAATACAACTGGCCTTCTATATCTATGGGTTCCACAAATGAGGATAGAAAATATCCAGAAAAAAGATTGCAGAAAAGTTCTAAAGAGCAAAACTTGAGTTTGCATCATGGTGGTGACTATTTGCATAGCATTTATCTTGTATAAGTTATCACAATAATCTTGAGATGACTTAGTCTTAGATTACATGCAAATACAGTTGCCCCTTGACGGTTGAGGGCTTTAGGGGTGTCTACCCTCCATGAGTTTAAAATCCACGGTGACTTTACAGCAGGTGGTGCTAGTGGTAAAGAACCCGTTTGCCAATGCAAGGTAGACATAAGAGACGCTGGTTTGATCCCTGGGTTGGGAAGATCCCCTGGAGAAGGGAATGGCAGTCCACTCCAGTATTGTCTCCTGGAAAATCCCATGGACAGAGCAGCCTGGAGGGTGTAGTCCATGGGGTTGCACAGAGTCGGCACGACGGAAGTGACATAGCACACCCTATTCTCTATTGTAGGATTACCGAACAAAATCTCTCCTACTTTAACTAGCATCTGACTGTTTCTCTTTGACAGTGTGTAACTTTAGTGTGTTATAGTTGTATCAAAGTCCATCTTTGATTTTGGATTGACTGTGCTTTGTACTGAGATGGAGCCAGTTTAATGTTTTAAATTGGGAATGTTGTGTCTGTGTTTTCCAGGGATTCAGTTCATGAAAATGGGAACTATGGCAAAGGCCAATGCCAGCATACCCAGACATCACTGGTAAGGGGAGGAAGGAAAGAGTGGGAGGTATGGAGAGAGTAACATGGAAACATACATATGTAAACATGCCATACGTAAAATAGACAGCCAATGGGAATTTGGTGTGTGACTTAGGGAGCTCAAACTGGGGCTTGGTAACAACCTAGAGGGGTGGGATGAGGAGGGAGGTGGGAGAGGTGTTCAGGTGGGAGGGGGACACAGGAAAACCTATGGCTGATGCATGTTGATGTGTGGTAGAAATCAACACATTACTGTAAAGGAATTATCCTTCAATTAAAAATAAATAAACTTTAAAAAAGAGTAACTATGTCATTTTGATGACAGAAAGATACGTAAAAGCAAATGAAGGAGTTGAGCATGCTGCACAAAACAGCATACTATACAATATTTGGAAAAGAATTTGGGTCTGGGCGTGGTGAGGAAGGAGATGTGAAAGCTGTTAATGAAAACTCAATAAACTATCAAGTAAGAAGAAAAAACTTTATTTGAACCAAACTGAGGACTATAACCCTGGAGACAGACTCTCAGAAGCTCTGAGAACTTTTAGAAGCTGAAAGCACAGTAATATACTTTTTTGAGACTAAGAATCTTACATCAAAATGACATACTGATATTTTACATAAAGTTCACCAAGGATACGTAGCCCAGGTAAGTAGCTGCAAAGTGAGAAACAAGGTCCAATACCCCTTACACAGCTGGGAAAGAAGGTTATTCTTTTAATAGGTTACATTGCTATCATCAAAGAAAAGGGAAAAATTATCTTTAAGATGGAGGAGACACTCCCATCTTTGAGGAGCTCTGGGTAATGTGCAATTCAGAGACATCCTACACATTAGGAAAGGAGGGAAGAGACCCAAACAAACACACAGAGAGAATTTTATGTTCAATTATTCATTTTCCTGCCTTAAAATAGAAATTCTATTTCATCAAACCACATATGGAGCTCAATTCTCACAAGTCTAGGATAAACTCTGAACATACTTTGAAATCAATAAAAAGTTTTATTAATTCCCCCAAGGCACCAAAGGTAGGTGCCTTCGGCATTCTATAGGAATGAACAGTTAACAGCCATCCTTGATTGTTCTATGAAAACTAGTGGAGCCACATTTCCGAAGTGGAGGTTGCAACTAAAATGTCCAATGGATGAGCAAAAGGGAAATTTTTATCACAGATGTTTTGGCCCCTCACAGAGTACACCTGATTCTGTCAGATTTCACTGTAGAAATCATGGTTTCCGCACACAGTGTATCAAGGGATGTGTTGAATCATGACTACAAACAATGTTCCTGCTAGCTCTTAGATACTTTGATTCAAGAAAAGGAGTTTCAAATCTTCTTAATCTCTTTTAAGATGCCAATGAAGTCACAGAAAATATAGAATAAAAGAGGTACTTCCCTGGTGGTCCAGTGGTTAAGAATTTGCCTTGCAATGAAGGGGACTCAGGTTTGATCCCTGGTTGGTGAGCCAAGAGCCCACGTGTCATGGAGCAACTAAGCCTGAATGCCACAAGTACTGAAGCCCCAGTGCTCTGGAGCCCACGTCCCACAACTAGAGAGTTCATGGCCTCACTTAAAGACCCCGCTGCTGCTAAGTAGCTTCAGTTGTGTCCAACTCTGTGTGACCTCATAGACGGCAGCCCACCAGGCTCCCCTGTCCCTGGGATTCTCCAGGCAAGACCTCTGGAGTGGGTTGCTATTTCCTTCTCCAATGCATGAAAGTGAAAAGTGAAAGTGAGTTTGCTCAGTCATGTCTGACTCTTAGCGACCCCATGGACTGCAGCCTACCAGGCTCCTCCGTCCATAGGAATTTCCAGGCAAGAGTACTGGAGTGGGGTGCCGTTGCCTTCTTAAAGACCCCGTATGACACAGCAAAGATCCTGCATGTCACAACAAGACCTAACACAGCCAGATAAATAAATAAATATGTTAAAACATCTATAATGTTGAATACCAAAAATGACAGAATGATTTGGTTCATTTCCAAGGCAAATCATTCAACATCACAGTAATCCAAGTCTATGCCCCAACCACTAAAGCTGAAGAAGCTGCAGGTGAACAGTTCAATGAAGACCTAAAAGACCTTCTAGAACTAACACCCCCAAAAAGATGTCCTTTTCATTATAGGGGACTGGAATGCAAAAGTAGGAAGTCAAGAGATACCTGGATTAACAGGCAAATTTGGCCTTGGAGTACAAAATGAAGCAGGGCAAAGGCTAACAGAGTTTTGCCAAGAGAATGCACTGGTCATAGCAAACATCCTCTTCCAACAACACAAGAGATGACTCTACACATGGACATCATCGGATGGTCAATACCAAAATCAGATTGATTGTATTCTTTGCAGTTGAAGGTGGAGAAGTTCTATACACTCAGCAAAACCAAGACCTGGAGCTGATTGTGGCTCAGATAATGAGCTCCTTATTGCAATATTCAGGCTTAACTGGAAAAAAGTAGGGGAAACCACTAGACCATTCAGGTCTGATGTAAATAAATCCTTTATTATACAGCAGAGGTGATGAGCAGACTCAAGGGATTAGATCTGTTAGAGAGAGTGACTGAAGAACTATAGATGGAAGTTTCTAACATTGTGTAGGAGGCAGTGACCAAAACCATCCCCAAGAAAAAGAAATGCAAGAAGACAAAGTGGTTGTCTGAGGAGGGCTTGCACATAACTAAGAGAAGAAGAGAAATGGAAGCGAAGGAGAAAGGGACAGATATACCCAACTGAATGCAGAGTTCCAGAGAACAGCAAGGAGAAATAAGACAGCCTTCTTAAGTGAACAATAAAAAGAAATAGAGGAAAACAATAGAATGGGAAAGACTAGAGATCTCTTCAAGAGAATTGGAGATATCAAGGGGAAATGTCATGCTAAGATGGGCACAATAAAGGACAGAAACAGCAGAGACCTAACAGAAACAGAACAGGTTAAGAAGAGGTGGCAAAGAATACAAAGAAGAACTATACAAAGAAGGTCTTAATAACGGAGATAACCAACAGAGTGTTGTCACTCACCTAGAGCCAGACATCCTGGAGTGTGAAGTCAAGTAAGGCCTTCAGAAGCCTTACTACAAGCAGAGCTAGTGGAGGTGATGGAATCCAGCTGAGTTACTTAAAATGCTAAAAGATGATGCTGTTAAAGTGCTGCACTAAATATGCCAGCAAATTTAGAAAACTCAGCAGTGATCATAGGGCTGGAAAAGGTCAGTTTTCATTCCAATCCCTAAGAAAGGCAATGCCAAAGAATGTTCAATCACCATAAAATTGCCCCTATTTCACATGCTAGCAAGACAATGTTCAAAATCCTTCAAGCTAGGCTTCAACAGTACATGAATTGAGATTGTTCAGATGTATAAGCTGGATTTAGAAAAGGCTAGAGAAAAGAACTAGAGATCAAATTGTCAACATCTGTTGGATCATAAAAAAATCAAGTGAATTCCAAAACACATTTACTTCTGCTTCGTTGACTACTCTAAAGTCTTTGACTGTGTGGATCACAACAAACTGTGGAAAATTCTTAAAGAGATGGGAATACCAGACCACCTCACCTGGCTCCTGAGGAACCTGTATGCAGGACAAGAAGCAACAGAATGGGATAAAAACAATGAACTGGTTCGAAATTGGGAAAGCAGTACAACAAGGCTGTATATAGTCACTGTGCTTATTTAACTTACACGCAGAGTACATCATGAGAAATGCTGGGCTAGATGAAGCACAAGCTGGAATCCAGATTGTTGGGAGAAATATCAATAACCTCAGATATGCAGATGATACCACTCTAATGGCAGAAAGTGAAGAGGAACTAAAGAACCTCTTGATGAGGGTAGAAGAGGAGAGTGAAAAAACTGGTTTAAAAATCAACATTCAAGAAACTAAAATGGTGGCATCAGTTCCCATCACTTCATTGCAAATAAATGGGAAAAAAGTGAAAACAGTGACAACTTTTATTTTCTTGGGCTCCAAAATTACTGTGGATGGTGACTGCAGTCATGAAATTAAAAGTCACTTCCTCCTTGGTAGAAAAGCTATGATAAACCTAGACAGCATATTAAAAAGCATAGACATCAGCGTACTGACAAAAGTCCATATGGTCAAAACTATGGTTTTTCCAGTAGTCATGTATGGATGTGAGACTTGGACCATAATGAAGGCAGAGTGCTGAAGAACTGATGCTTTCAAATTGTAAGGCTGGAGAAGACTCTTGAGAGTTCCTTGGACAGCAAGGAGATCAAACCGGCCAATCCAACTCATTGGAAAAGACCCTGATGCTAAGAAAGATTGAGGGCAAGAGAAGAAGAGGCGACAGAGGATGAGATGGCTAGATGACATCACTGACTCAATGGAGATAAGTTTGAGCAAACATCTGGGAGATGATGAAAGACAGGGAAGTCTGGTGTGTTGCAGTTCATGAGGATACAAAGAGTCGGACATGACTTGGTGACTGAACAACAACACGTAATATTGAGAGAAACAAAACATTATTGATATTTTATTTATGCAAACTAATAATAGACTTCCCTCATTTTTCTGCATATTCCAGAGTACAAATGTAAATGTTGGCAAATTCTGTTTTATCTATAAATTTCTTACAAAATGAAAAAACCTCACCTGTTCAAAGTCTAACATACCTTGTATATAACACTGATAAGAGGGGTGTGCTTTGCTTTCCTGTGACATTGAGGCTTTGTAATGACAGTTTTGGTCACTCTTCAGTTTCCCAAAATGCACAGAGGCAATTCATGAGATTTTGGACTGTGAAAAAATGGAAAACTAGTCCCTTAGACATGCGCCCACAAGCAGGTGTCAGTGCTGTCAACCAAAGGAAAGATGTAAAAAACATTGGTCTGCTGTCAAATCAGCAGATTTTCCACTTTACTTTTTAGAATATGGGTCAAAAGTGTGTCTTCCTATAATCTGGAAATACACTGAGGATAAAAGCCAAAAAGGGTTACAAACCAAAATGTATTTGCTGTTTTTCTAAAACTGCTTGATGATCTTTGAAGGGACACAAGAGTCTTTGATAAACATGAGTTGATTGTAGCCAGCTGTTCAGTGCTGTGTGGGCTGCAACCAAAATTCATACAGGGAAAAAAACCCCCAAAACGAAAAAAGGCTGATTTCTTTGGAAATACTATTGCTTCAAAAATCAAAATGAAGTCACCAGGAGAAGACAATCAAGTTAAACAGGGATTTCTTGGGAGTTTCCCAGTGGTCCATTGGTAAAGAATCCGCCTTCCAGTGCAGGGGATATGGGTTCAATCGTTGGTCATGAACTAAGATCCCACACTGTTATTGTTGTTGATCAACCACTAAGTCCTGTCTGACTCTTTGTGACTCCATGGACTGCAGCATGCCAGATTCTTGTCCTTCACTGTTTCCTGGAGTTTGCTCAAATTCATGTTCATTGAGTCTGTGATGCTATTTAATCATTTTATCCTCTGCCACCCTCTTCTCCTGCTTTCAACTTTTCCCAGCATCAGGGTCTTTTCCAATGAGTCAGCTCTTCACATCAGGTGGCAAGAGTATTGGAGTTTCAGCTTCGACATCAGTCCTTCCAATGACATTTCAGCACTGATTTCCTTCAGGATTGACTGGTTTGATCTCCTTGTTGTCCAAGGGACTCTCAAGAGTCTTCTCCAACACCACAATTCAAAAGCATCAATTTTTCAGTGCTCAGCCTTTTTTATGGTCCACCTCTCACATCTCTAACATGTCTACTGGAAAAACCATAGCTTTGACTATATGGACCTTTGTCAGCAAAGTGATGTCTCTGCTTTTTAATATGCTGTCTAGGTTTGTCATAGCTTTCTTTCCAGGGAACAAGTGTCTTTTAATTTCCTGGCTGTGCTCATCATCCACAGTGATTTTGTAGCCCAAGGAAATAGAATCTGTTACAGCTTTTCCCTTTCTGTTTGCCTTGAAATGATGGGACCTGATACCATGATCTTAGCTTTTTGAATGTTGAGTTTTAAGCCAGATTTTCCACTCTGCTCTTCCACCCTCATCAAGAGGTTCTTTAGTTTCTGCCATTAGAGTGGTATCATCTGCATATCTGATGATATTTCCTATTGTTTTCTTTCAATTATCTTTATCTAGCATTTATGTAACAGCAAAGTAAATACTATAGAATCAAAAGTGTTTCAAAAACATCTGTTTTCATTTTTTTATGTTAAAGTAATAACATTTATATGTAAGTACTTATTATCTGATATGTTGTTATGTGGGATTTTGGGTCTTATATGGCTGTGTCATGATTGTGGCCTTAAAGAGTTGAGCATCCTAACCCCTTTCTGTTGGTGTAGAATTATAGTTGGCAACATCTGTCTTTCTAAAAATATCTCTCTTACCACCATGCACACACACACACAGAGCAAGCCCCCCCAGTGTCATATCACTCCCTTGATTTGGGTGGGTACCTCCACAGAAAGTGCTGCTTTGAAATCTTGACCTACACCTTGGTGCCTCAGGCGGTGTTTCTGAGAAGCATCTTTTGAGTTCTTTTCTAAATTTCTAATAACTTTCTCTTACTCTTGGCTGCCCTGTGGATTGCCCTTTCCCTGAACACCAATTTAGTGAAGCTTTATGAATTCCCTGGCTTTGCATGGTCAGGAATAAGCTCTACAAAGACTGTGGTTCATGCGGTTCATCAGGGAAATGTTGGGGAGACTTGTGCCTCCAACGATGCACCAATCAGCCCTGGGATGAGCTCACCTGCTTTAAGAGATCCAAGAAAACTTGGTTTATTTATTTTTATAATATTTATTTATTCTTGGCTGTGCTGGGTCTTCATTGCTTCACCAGGGCATTTCTCTAGGTGTGGCAAATGGGGGCTACTCTCTAGTTGCAGAGCTTGGGCTTCTCATCGCAGGGGCTTCTCTTGTTGCAGAGCATAGGTCCCAGGGCACACGGGCTTCAGTAGTTGCCACACGTGGGCTCAATAGTTACAGCTCATGGGCTCTACAGGGCTGGCTCAGTAGTTGTGAGCTGAGTTGCTCCTCAGCACGTGGGCTCTTCCTGGATCAGAGATGAACCCATGTCTTCTGTATTGGCGGGCAGATTCTTTACTGCTGGCCCACCAGGGTAACCCATGTCTGTGTGCTAAGTCACTTCAGTTGTGTCTGACTCATTGTGACCCTATGGACTGTGGTCTGCCAGGCTCCTCTGTCCATGGGATGATTCTCCAGGTGAGAATACTGCAGGGTTGCCGTGCCCTCCTCCAGGGGATCTTCCCAATCCAGGGGTCAAACCCGCATCTCTTTCGTCTCCTGCACTGGCAGATGGGTTCTTTTCCACTAGCGCCACCTGGGAAGCCAAAAGAGAACTTTATTTACTGTGACGGATGTTTGAAAAGCTGCGCATGTCTATTTCACTGCATACTTTGCTTACGGTTTTTCAGTATTTAATGTTTAAAAGAAAAACACACTGGATTCATTAACAGAGGCTTTGTATGGTTAACTTTTTTGTGGACTGTGTTCTCTTGAATCTGGCCTCTCTGGGTATGTGGTTTTTCTTCTCCAGGGGACCAGTCAGCAAAAGCATATTGCTTTCCAAATCTGTTTATATTTTCATGGGTAATACATTTGTACAGTTCAGAATCTAGGGTGTATAAAAAAGTGTAGAATAAAAACTCTTCATTTCCTGTCCTGCCGCCGTGACATCCTATCGCTGTCAGCTTCCTTGGAGACAGCCAATGATAATCAGCTTCTTGCAAGCCTTCCAAATATATTTCATGTATATGCAAGCAAATATATTTATTTTCTTCCCATGAAAAGGGTAGCTTATTATTATATACCCTGTACTAAACATGACTTTTTTTCTCTTTCAAAATACATCTTGAAGATTTTCAAGAACCATACTTAAATTACTCATTCTTTCTAATGGTTTCAGAGTATCCATTTTATGGATGTACCCAAAATTACCTAACCAGGTGTTTGTTGAGGAATACATAGGTAATCTTATCTCTCATTGTTACAAACGGTGCTGCAGAAAAGAAGCTTGTGTCTCAAACTTTACCCAAATTTGTGGATATATTCTGTGATAAGTTACAAACAGACTTGATGGATAAGAGGGATGTGTTTTTAAATCTTGCTAGATATTTTAAAATCACTGTCCACAGAAAGTATATTTACAAATTTAACTGCCTATAGAAATTTATGGGAATGCCTATTTCCTATCCTCTTGCTCACAGAGCATATTTTAAATTTTTTCTCTTTGCCAAGCTGACAAGTGAATAACTAACATCTTGATAGAGTTCTAATATACACTTCTTATGAGTGAGGTTGAACATTTATTAGGCTCCACTGCTGCTGTATAACAAATTACCATGGATTTGTGGTTTTAACAACAAAAAAATCTATGACCTCAGTTTCCGTGGATCAGGAGACCAGGCACAGGTTAGCTGGGTCCTCTGCTCAGGGTCTCACCAGGCTGAACTGAAGTGATTACTGTCTGTGTTCTCATCTGGAGTTTCAGCTGGGAAGGGCTGACCTCTCGGCTCTCATAGGTTGAAAATTCAGTTCCTTGCAGTTGTAGGACTGAAGTCACCGTTCTTTTGTTGTCTTTCAGCAGGGAGATCCTCTCAGGCCATAGAAAGTGCCACCACTCAGAGCCATGTGTCCCAAAACACAGCAGCTTACTGACTCAAAGTTGGCAGGAGAAAGGCTCGCCTTGGTCTGCTTGGATAGAGTCCTACAGGACGTGTTGCCACCAGATGAGGGACTGTCCACCATCTTGCTTTGTAAAGTAACTTAGGTAAGGGAGTGGCTGTCCCATCAAATTCACAGCTCCGTGCACCCTCCAGGGGGTGGGATTACTGAGGTGGTGCATCCACAGGGCAAGAGTTCAGGGTCATTTTAGAATTCTATCACAAGAATTTTTGCTTAAGTTTATTTTTATTAATAATAATTATTACTTTAGAATATTTATTTCTTTATTTTTATCGTTTGTCTCTTGCATCATGTGGGATCTAGTTCCCTGACCAGGGATCAAACCCAAGCCCCCTGCATTGGGAGATCACAGTCTTAGCCCCTGGACCACCAGGTAAGTCCTCCTTAAGTGTAGAGGCCCTTTGTAGTTCCATTCTGTAAGCTTTCTTTTGTTATTCCTTGTCTATTTTTTCGCATATTCTGAAAATAGCAAGACTGCAGAAATGAGTACAGGACAAGTACAGGGGAGAATCCAGTGGACAAGCTTTGCTTGTCCTTCAGAGAAAGGCAAGTGGGTGAAGAGATACCTTTCTCTGAGAATCCACTTTGGAGGACCAATGTTTTGTCAAATAGGCCAATCCTCCGTCTCTGAATCCCTTCTCTAACTGAGGATGCACTCTTTGACTCCTGTTACTCGCCATCGATATCTTAACGGGGAGTGGGCTGTGAGAAGCAGATTCTATTTCAACACTAATTTAATATCAGAACTCTTCTATCAGTATATTTTATTGAAGAATAGTTGATTTTGTGCTCACTTCGGCAGCACATATACTGAAGAATGGTTGATTTATAATGTGTTAAATTGTTCTACTCTGAAGGTTGTCAGGAGACCAGCAGGTCTGTTTATGCCCTGGGAGATGCTGGCAGCAAATGCCTCAGCCACCTGAGTCAGCAATGCCAGGCTCACCCCTGGCCCAGGGGCCTGTGCAGGTAAGACAGTGGGAGGGAAAGCAGAACCTCCAAACACAGAATCCCCAAGCGTCCAAGGGAAACCAAATGTTATCCTCCTGTTTTTTCCTAGAAGCAATAACCTACCCCTGCCTCCAACCCAGAGAAATTAGAGTGATCTCATTTTGAAGGAAACCTCTCCTAGTAGAGTCTCATGCATCAGGCACGGTTAGCTTCCACACTCCAACCTCACTGTCTTCCATGGGTCCCCCTTGACGCTGCTTCTTCTGAAAATGGAAACACCCGTGTCTCACAGGCTGCAGAGAGGCAGATGAAGCCACGGATAGGAAAACACAGTGCTTGTGAGATGTGAGATGCACAGCTACTACAGTCAAGGGCTGACTTTAGAATTTCCACAGATATCTCAGTTCAGCAGATAATGAGATTTTATAAGGAAAGCATCCAACTAGGGATGGGTCCCCTCTGACTATGCTACTTTACTTTTCAAAATATCCCTGGGGTTCTCCAGTGCTTATAGAGTTAAGCCCCAAATCCATGAGCCCGCTGAAACCAAACTCTAACCATGCTTGCCAGCCACTGGAGTCTCCTAGAGATGCATGTGCAACTGGCAGGTGGAATTCACATCTTGGGGGTGAACCTTTGATCAGAATCCCCTTTCCACTTTCACACGAGATAAGATTCCAACCTCAGATGCATTTTGTTCCCCCAGATGCAGCCGTGGGCTGCACTCAACAGTGGTCAGCTTGGCCACATCCTCATCCTGGCCCCGCTCCCTTCCCTGCCCCCTCCTGCCCTCACTTCTGCTCCCCAATATGAGGGGTTTCCTGCCTCAGGCTCTGCTTTCTGGAGAACCCAACTAAGACATCCTGATTTCCACCCATCAGAACACTCGCCACTAATTTAATCATCGTATTTTGAGGCCATTGTTTGCTTGAGGTCATAGAAGATTCTTCAGAAAGAAAAGGGCTCATAGTTCACAATGGATTTGAATACTGGTCCCATCACTTACTGGCTGTGTAACCTTGAGCAAGTTGCTGTGGTGGATACTGTGAATCAGTTTGTCCAAACATCATTCTACACAACCTCTAGTGGGGCACTGGAGGTTGAAATGTGTATTTTCTTTTATTCTGTTGTTTTTTTAAATTATTTTATTATACTTATTGTTACTTTATTTATTAATACTTTTGTGTGTGGCGTGCAGTTTCTTAGTTCCCCGACCAGGGACTGAACCCGAGTCCCCTGCATTGGAAGCATGGAGTCTCAATCACTGGACCTCCAGAGAAGTCCCTGAAATGGGTATTTTTCTCCACAGTGATGCAGCTAGCATTCTGGATGTGAGTCAGATGCGTGAGACTTGAAAGGCAGAATTGAATTGGAGATCATCTTCCTCCTTCTTAGCTTCTCCTGGTGAGCAAGCCTGCGATGACTTCCCTGTGACGACGCTCTGTTATCCTGGGTGTCGAGAGGCAGCCACAGTGACAGAGTGGTCTGCATGCTTGCTCTCCATACCCCTGGTCAGAAAGAAATGAACAGGCTGCTATTTTTAGTTGGTAAAAGACTATCGGCTGAATAACCAGTGAATCTGAAGGTAGAACTTTCAAAACAACAGCTTTCAAGGAGCAAAACCTGATCTAGCCCTGAGATTGGAGTAACTGCAAAAGTCAGCATGAGTAGTGATTCCTCTTTTGGAAATAATGCTTCTCCTTCCTGGAGGACATCCTTAGAGCATACTCTCAATTCTACTGTCTGTCACGATATGACTGGGGAAAGCACTTGAACTCTTTCAACTGTCCCTGTCTACAACATGCCAGTGATGATCCTGACCCCGGGTGAGGTCGTGGGTGCAAGAGTATCTTTGGCAGACTGTCTGCCAGAAAGTCCTTGGCTGTAAGCATGTCTGCCCATGTCTGTGTCTGTGTGTAGATGGATCCATGTGGGTCTATATGTATGTATCTGGATGGATCTTTCGTGTCTGTAAATAGTTAGCTGGTGTATCTGTGTGAGTTTCTAGGAACACGTGACTGTGTTCATGACCAAATTTGTGTGCACATTGCTGGTGGGTATATCTACCTATGTTGTGGGTGTGTGTGTTGTGTATGTGATGGTGCATGTAGTGTGGGGCAATGTCTGTGCATGGATATGTCTTTGTCTGCACATTCTTTATCTGAATGATTTCAGATGAATACACCTAACTTTGTCATCAGGTCGACCAGCTGTCTTCCTATATTTGTGTGTGGAGTGTGTGTATGTGTGTATACACAGTACACCCCCACCCCTGACACACACACACACCATCCTCTAGTGCTCACCAGAAGAAAGCGCCTTGCCCATTACATCTCAGCAGGACCTGGACTGCCTACAATAAAGCTGGTTTGTGGCTTGGTCCTCACATCCACATGACCAAGTTTCCACGACTGTCCTTGAGTGGCAGAGGAGTATTGTGCCTTCTGGAGTTGGGAACTCAAGCATTAGAGAGCATTGTGCAGGCTCCAACCCACAGGAAGTTCTTAATAGTGGGGGGTGAAATATAAACCCCCTGGAGGCGGGAACACCATCACCAGGGGGTGGGCAGGACTGTGAAGTGGAGGCTCCTTACACCACATTTCTCTTTGGTGTCAGTTGGCAGTTGATGGAGACGGAAGAAACCTTCCTTCTGGCCTCTTCGTGTGAGGGTTTCTGCCCCTGAGAAGCTGACCCCAGAGTATGCTATCTTCCCATGTGGCTCTGTATAGGAAATGCTGGGGCTGCCAGGACGCCACTACCCAGGGGCAGTTTGTGGGAGATGTACTTCACGCCAGGCGCTGAACTAAACCCTTTATACACTATCTCATTTGATTCTCCAAACTCTGTGAGATGGATACTATTACTGTTTCCATTTTAAAAATGAGAAAACTGAGGACTAGTAAAGCTAAATAACCTGCCCAAGGTCACACAGTTGAGAGGTAGTAAAGTCAGCTTTTGAATTAATTCATGCAGTCTAAATTCAAAACACTATTCATAATAATTACAGGGCATTTCATGGTCTCCTGCCTCCATTTTGCAGAAGACATGAAAGTAGGTGGCAGGCTGCTTGCTAACAATTTGAAGTAAGATAAATGTAAGGAAGATGTTGGTGCCTTAAAAAAAAAATCTTAAATTTTTAGCAAGGGTGCAAAGTCTATACAGTCTTGCCAATAAACGATGTTGCAACAATTGGAAAATGATTTTGGACCTAGGAGTCCTTGTACTGGCAAACTATTCATTGAGTGTGAGGGTGGAGCACAGGCATTTTCAGACGTGCGAGCATTTTACTTCCTGTATACGCTTTCTCAGGAAACCACTGGAGAATGCGTTCCCATCAAAACTGTGGGAAAAAAAAAAATAAGAAAAAGGACCACACAACACCCAGGAAATGGGGTTTCACTAGAGGAAAGCAACAAATGAAAAATTGTGGCTGACAGCTGAACAGGAGGTCTGGAAACACCAATCCATACAAAAATAAAAACACTGAAAATTTTAGGAGGAGGTATTCAGGGCAAAAACACACACATACAATACTTTGATGATTTGGACCATGGAATAAATAGGTCTGAGAGAAAATAGTTTTAGAAAACGAAGTAAATGAAAAAAAGTGAGGAAATAATTGACTCCAGAAAAAACAAATGTCGTACACAAAGTGAACAGAACTGGAGTATACTACTTCATTCAAGAGTGAGTGTATTTAAAGTTACAGTAAGGCGGATAAACACTGATTTAATAAAAAATTATCATATAGCTCTATGGGTCGATGCAGAATAAAAACCTTAGCTAAAAAAAAAAAACAAAAAAAAACCTTAGCTACTACTGTAAGCAGTCAATATGTAAGGTGCAAAATGAATGAGTCAAGGGATATTGATAAAAACAATATTTATAAAAAAGAAGTAAAATAATACAAGCAGTAGTTTAACTTTTTTTTTTTTTTTTTTAGGATTTTAAAATGGTTGCTCTGGGACTCAGGAGTTTAGGTCATAGAAAGTAGACAAGTGCGTTTTTCCTATATGACTTTTAGTACCGTGTGCACACCTCACTTGGCTGAAAAACTAATGTAAAAATCAGCCAAGAAAAAACCCACATGTGTTTGGCAGAGGGTTCTTTGTAAAATTCGCAAGTAACCCTGATACAGAACATCAATTAAAAGTAAATTCTTGACATTTCTATGTCCAGCACTTTATCGAGAATGGACATTCTGAAATGCCCGTCCATGTGAAAACACAGATATTAGACAAAGGAGAGCAAACATACTTTTATTTATTTTTATTTAAAAATATTTTTTTTGCAAACATACTTTTAAAGACATTGCTGAACTTACGAGTTAAGGGAAGTCCTCAATGAACAAAGAATCAGACGTTTAACAACAAAAACCAACGTGGTTCAAAAGTAGAATGAAACATCCAGCCGAAACCAGCGTGACAGTCAGCAGACTGGCCCAGGTTAATCAGAGCCAGGTCTCTGGTCAGAGACTAGAGCTTTGCTGGTTCAAACTTCCCCTTCTCCACAAGCAGAATTTCACCCTGACAAAGGGGGTGAGCCTGAGAGCCCTCACATGAAACCAGGTCTTCAGTTAAAAAGATAAATTTAGAAAAATCTGCCCGCTGGCGATGGAAACCAACAAGAAAATCAGTCTGCCTTCACTGATACTGGCTTTTAAAAAATTCAATAGTATTTCCTAATGTTTTGCAAGACAGTGTTACTCTCACATAAAGCTGGGATCAGAATTTCAGCACATTCCCAGGCCGGGAAAGCCCAAGGCAAGAAATTCAGCTGAAATGGCACTCTTGGTAATACCCTCTAGCAATTGGCAGAAACCAAAGCAATTCAGGTAATTCAGGATTCCCTAATTTAAAGTTCAACCAAATTTGAGCTCAGCATAAAATCTAGTGAGTCTTAAGATGTGTGCAAAACAAGTCAGCAGGAGCAAGGGTCAAAAGGAAGTACAGAAGGAGTGACGAAGACACATGCAGAGACTGGACAGTGAAATTGTTAAGCAAGTATATAAAGCAAGTATGTTTATAAGTATTTGAAAGGGATGTTGAAGGTGAAAGAAAGAAAGAAGGGGCATTTATCCCAACCAGAAATTTCAAGGTAGGTTTCCTAAGGGGGATGATGACTGAGCGAGATCTGGACAATTAAGAATGACCCATGAAAATAAAAAAAAAAAAAAAAGAATGACCCATGAACACTATCAAGGGTGAAACAGACCACCAGCCCAGGTTGGATGCATGAGACAAGTGCTCAGGCCTGGTGCACTGGGAAGACCCAGAGGGAAGGGATGGGGAGGGAGGCCGGAGGGGGGATCGGGATGGGGAACACATGTCAATCCATGGCTGATTCATGTCAATGTATGGCAAAAACCACTACAATATTGTAAAGTAATTAGCCTCCAACTAATAAAAATAAATGGAAAAAAAAAAAAAAAAAAAAAGAATGACCCAGGTGAATGGGGTAAGGCAGAGGCACTTGCATGATCCTGGCTGTCCCCCACAACCCCCTTCCCTCCAAAGCAGCGGGGCCCACTGACTCAGCGGACCTCTGAGATAAAAGGAAAAGCCCGCCGTCCCTGTGCAGCGGGCGACCATTGTGATGCCAGGGAGGCTGGGAACAGCAAGGCACCAACAGACCTAGAGACACAAAAAGCAATAGCGCAGGCACAGGGAAACATTATTGACAGAAGCAGCGAAGGGAGGAAAGTGCCCGCTGCTAAAAAAAAAACCAGAGGCAGCGCAGGCAAGACGATCCCAAAACTTGTGCGAGAGCGCCACCTAATGGAAAGCAGAAGAAAGGACTCCAATTTCTGAACTCGTGAATCCTTGTTGAGTCGCTAAGTCGTGTCTGACTCTTGTGACACCGTGGACATAGCCTGCCAGGCTCCTCTGTCCATGGGATTTCCCAGGCAAGAATACTGGAGTGGGTTGCCATTTCCTTCTCCAGGGAATCTACCCGAACCCCGGGTCAAACCTGTGGCTCCTGTTTTGTCTCCTGCATTGCAGGCAGATTCTTCACCGCTGAGCCTCCAGGGAAGCCGGCTGAAT
The DNA here is from genome assembly GCF_033118175.1 of Dama dama. Lineage (NCBI taxonomy): Eukaryota > Metazoa > Chordata > Mammalia > Artiodactyla > Cervidae > Dama > Dama dama. Next base: position 32,582,680 of record NC_083685.1, read on the forward strand.
CTTTAGCATCAAGCAGAAGGATGCTCCCTACTTCAAATGGCAGACAAATCATCAGACATCATGAAGAGCTACGGTAAAACTGTACCACAAAAATAAAATGACAGTCTTCCATACACCAAACTTAAAGGTGTGGGATATTGCATTCTAACCGATGAAGAATGAATCGGTTCTTGATGAAATAGCTGTCATGATGAAACTCAACAAACTACAAGAAAACTCAGAAAGGCAGTCCAGTGAGTTTAGGAATAAAATGAGTGAACAGAAGGCTTTACCAAAGAGAAAAGAATCCAGGGAATTTTGTAGTGAATAACTCAATAAATGATATGAAGAATGTGTTAGAAAGCACTGGAGATAGAGCAGACCACATAGAAGAAGAAATCTAGAAATAATACATGGAGAGGAGGAAAGAGAAATAAGACATAAAATATAAGGAAATTCCACAAGAACTATATGACTGTTTTAGGAAGGACAACATTAAGGTAACAGGTATCCCAGAAAAATAAGATGGGGAGAAGGGAGCAGTCAATGTCAGATATAAATAAATAAGTAAATAGGGAAATAAAATTATAGTTGAGAACTTCCCAAGCATGGGGAAGGAACCAGATATACAAGTCCACAAAGCCAGTGAAAAGTAAGCAGATGTAGCCATACTTAGAACAGACAAAACAGACCTCTAGAAAAAATGGACAGTATATAATGTTAAAGGGGACAGTTCATTAAGATGAAATAGCAGTTATTGATATATATGAAGACAGGAGCACGAACATATATAAAACAATTATTAACAGACCTAAAGGGAGGAGTTGACAACAACATAATATTAATAGTAGTAGGGGACTTTAATATCCTACTTACATCAATGGATAGATCATCCAGAAAGAAGTTCAACAAGGAAACAGTGGCTTTAAATGAAACATTATATCAGTTGAATTTGATAGATTTGTATGAACATTCCACCCAGATGTAGCAGAACATATTGGGTTCGCCAAAAAATTCTCTCAGAACATCTTACAGAAAAAGCCCGAGTGAACTTTTTGGCCAATCCAATACATTCTTTTCAAGTATGCATGGAACTCTCTCAAGAATAGACCATATATTGGAACACAAATCAAGTCAATAAGTTTTGTTGTTGTTGTTCAATCACTAAGTCATATCTGGTTCTTTGCAACCCCATGAACTGTAGCAGTCTAGGCTTCCCTGTCCTTCACTATCTCCCAGAGTTTGCTCAAACTCATGTACATCTCATCCTTTGTTGCCCCCTTCTCCTCTTGCCTTTAAATCTTTCCCAGCAGCAGAGTCTTTTCTAATGAGTCAGCTCTTTGCATCAGGTGGCCAAAGTATTGGAGCTTCAGCATCAGTCCTTCCAATGAAATTCAGGGTTGATTTCCTTTAGGATTGACTGGTTTGTTCTCCTTGCTGTCCAAGAGATGCTCAAGAGTCTTCTCTAGCACCATAGTTTGAAAGCATCAGTTCTTCCGTGCTCAACCTTTTTTTTATGGTCCAACTCTCACATCTGTACATGACTACTGGAAAAACCATAGCTTTGACTGTATGGACCTTTGTTGGCAAAGTGGTGTCTGCTTTTTAATAAGCTGTCTAGGTCTATCAAGTCAATAACTTTAAGAAGATTGAAATCATATCAAGCATCTTTTCTAAACAAAATAGTATGAAACTAGAAATCAACGACAAGCAAAATGCTGGAAAATCATAAATACGTGAAAACTGAACAATACACCAATGAACACCTATTGGGTAAATGAGGAAATTAAAGGAGAAATAAAAATACTTGAAGATAAATGAAAATATAATATCCCAAAATCTATGGAATGCAACAAAGGTGGTACTGAGAGAAAAGTTTATAGAAATACAGGATTATCTCAAGAAATAAGAAAAATTTCAAGTAAATGACCTAACCTTACATCTAAAGGAACTAGAAAAAGAAGAATAAATGAAGCTCAATGTCAGTGGAATAAAGGAAATAATCAAGAGTAGAAATAAATGAAATTGAGACTAAAACAATAGGAACAAGCAATGAAATTAAGAGCCAGTTCTTTAAAAAGGTACACAAAATGGCAAACTTTTAGCTAGAATCACTAAGAAAAAAGCTTTGATAAATAAAATCAGAAACAAAAGAGGAGAAATAACTCAGATACCACAGAAACACAAAGGATTATAAGAGAACATTATGCACATCTATCTACCAACAAATTGGGCAACCTGGAAGAAATGAGCAAATTCTTAGAATCATACAGCCTTCCAAGACTGGACCATGAGTAAACAGAAAATCTGAATAGATTGATCACTAGTACAGAGATTGAAAAAGTAATGAAAAAGCTCCCCAAAAATAAAAATCCAGGACCAGATGGCTTCACAGGTGAATTCTACAAACATTCAGATAAGAGTTAATAACCATAATTTTCTACAATAGAATATTACTCAGCCATAAAAAAGAAAAACGTTTTGCTATTTGCAGCAAGGTAGATGGACTTGGAGGGCATTATGCTAAGTGAAATAAGTCAAAGACAAAAACAACTATTGTATTATATCACGTATATGTGGACTCTAAGACAAAGAAAACAAATTAATGAGTATAACAAAAAAGAAGCAGACTCACAGATACAGAAAACAACCTAGTGGTTACCAGTTGAAGTTACATACTTGGGTGTAAGATAGGCTACAAGTGTTCATTGTATAACTTGGAGAATATAGCCAATATTTTGCAATAATTGTAAGTGGAGTAAGCTTTAAAATTTGTATAAAAATAAAAAATAACTATAGATATTTTGATGTCAAAAAAATCCATTCTCTCAAACTATTCCAAAAAATTAAAAGGGAAGGAGCACTTCTTAACTCATTTTAAGAGGCAGCATCACTCTGATAACAAAACCAGACAAGAACAACACATAAAGAGAAAGTATAGGCTAGTATCACTGATAAAAAATAGATCTAAAAGTCCTCAACAAAATATTAGCAAACCAAATATAGCAATAGGATTATACACCATGATCAAGTGGAATTTATTGTAAGAATGCAAGGATGGTTTAATGATTTCAGGTCAATCAATGTGTTATACCACTTTACAAAAATAGAGGAAAAGGCCATATGATGATCTCAACAGATGAACACAAAGCATTTAACAAGATTCAATATCCATTTATGATAAAGATCTGTCAATAAAATAGGGATGGAAGAAATGTACCTCAAGATGATAAAAGCCATATATGACAAACCAATTTATGGTTCAACATAATACTCAATGGTGAAAAATTAGGAAAAAGACAAGAATGCCCACTTTGGCTACTCTTATTCAACACAGTATTAGAAGACATAGCCAAAGCAATGAGGCAAGAAAAAGAAATAGAAGATGTTCAAATTAGAAAGGAAGAAGTAAAGCTGTTGCTATTTGTGGATGACTTGGTCTTACATACAGAAAGCCCTAAAGACTCCACCAAAAAACTGTTAGAAATAATATACAAATACAGTAAGTTTATAGTGTAAAAAGTCAACATACAAAAGTCTATTGCACTTCTATATGTTAACTATGAGCCAGCTGAAAGAAAATTAATAAAACAACCCCATTTATAATCACAGCAAAGAGAATGAAATATCTAAGAATAAATTTAACTGAAAAGGTTAAACTCAAAACCATTAGACATATTGTTGAAAGAAATTGAAGAAGATAAGAACAAATGGAAAGGTACTCCATACTTATGAATTAGAAGAATTAATATTGTTAAAATGTCCATATTACCTAATAGAACTATTATATGATCCAGCTATCCCACTTCTGAATATTTATCCAAAGAACACAAAAACATTAATTCAAAAAGTTATACGTGGGTTTCCCTGGTGGCTCAGTGGTGAAGGATCCACCTTTAATGCATGAGACACGTATTCAATCCTTGATCTGGGAAGATCCCACATGCTGCAGAGCAACGGAGCCCATGCGCCATGACTATTGAGCCTGAGCTCTAGAGCTTAGAGGAGCTGCAACTATTGAGCCCTTGTGCTGCATCTACTGAAGCCTGAACACCGCAGAGCCTGTGCCCTACAACAAGGGAAGCCGCAGCCAGGAGACGCCTGTGCACCACAACTAGAGAGTAGCCCCCACTCACTGCAATTAGGGAAAAGCCTGCACGGCAATGAAGACCCAGCACAGCCAAAAACAAAAATAAATTAAATTATAAAAAAATTATATGCACCTCTATGTTCATGCAACACTATTCAAAACAGCCAAGATACGGTAACACCCTAAGTGCCCATCAACATATGAATGAGTAAAGAAGATGTAACACACACACACACACACTTTTACCATGGAATATTACTCTGCCATGAAAGGATGAAATTGTGCCATTTGTGACAATGTGGATTGGATGCTAAGTGAAACGAGTCAGAGAAAGAGAAATACCATGGGATTTCACTCATATATAGAATACAAAAACAAACAAGCAAAACCCACACACAAAGCAAATCAATGAAAGAACCAAATCAAACAAAAACAAGTATGTAGATCCAGAGAACAGAGGTTACCAGAAGGGACGAAGGGGAGGAAGGTGAAATGCATAAAGGGGACCCACTGCATGATGATGAGTGGAACTGAATCTGGGGTGATAAGGATGCTGTAGGGTAAACATAGAAATAGAATCTTGTACACATGAAGCCTACATAATGTTATAAACCAATGGTACCTTGGTAAAAAAAAATAAATTAAAAAAAGGGGAGAAGTATTACCCAGGTGAAGAAAAGTGTGAAGGGAATTCCAGGCAGATATATCACCATATACAAAGACACGCAAGCACTGAACAGATGAAGGGTTCATAGGGAACTACAAGCCTTTCTCTATTACTAGAGTAAGAAGTGCAGAGCAGGGTGCAGTAGTGGTAGAAGCTGAGAAGACAGAGGGAGGATGCCTAGCTGAGGGCTTGAATACTCTGTTAGGGCTTCCCCAGTGGGGCTGGTGTAAAGAATCTGCCTGCAGGAGACCCTGCAGGACGCTTGGGTCCGATCCCTGGGCTGGGAAGATCCCCTGGAGGAGGAAATGGCAGCCCACTCCAGTATTCTTGCCTGGAAAAGTCCATGGACAGAGGAACCTGGCGGGACAGCCCATGGGGTCTCAGAAGAATCGGACACAACTTAGCAACTAAACAAATGAAACAGTGCTGTGTTCAGAAGCACAGACTTTCCTTAGTAGGCGATAAAGTCACTGAAGGACTTGGGGAATGTCGTGGACATTTGTGTTCTAGGTAGATCGCTCTAAGAGTCATGAGAGGAAAGAATGGATGAGGGGAAAAGCTGGAGGGATGGAGACCAGCCTGCACAGTTTAGGGGAGTCACAAGGGCCTGAATTACCAGAAGAGAAACACATCTGAGAAATATTTAACACATAAGACTGACAAAACCTGGTTAGTTATGGGGAGATTGAAAGGGGAAGGGCATAGGATGATTCTGATACTTCTTGGGTTGCTGGGGTTGGGAGTTGATATAGGTCATACAAGAAGGGTAGGTTGGTGGTATAGAAAAATAATGGGCTAAGTTTTGAAGATATTAGAGTACTAGTTGGGGCTTTTTAAAAAAAATTTCAACCCTTCTTTACTTTGAGCAGAAAAGAACAAAATAGTATTAATACATAAAATAAAACATAAATACATTCAGCATGAGTGATGTTTTACTATAGTTGTCTCCTACATTTCTTATTAATTGCTCATGATTGCATTTCCTAACAGTAATATGGTAATTCCCATTATATTTTAGACTGCCCATATTTAAAAGTTAAGGGTGATATATTCAAAGAAAAGATATAACAAGAGAATTTTACACAAATGTTGGAATAAAACTTTTCATGGTAGAAATGCCTATAGCATGATAATGAGAATTACTATGAAAACACCCTCTATTTTTAAACTTTTATCTTGTAACAACTGTTGAAATGAGATGTTCAATAAACACTCAGTCCAAGTATAGAGAGACTTCACCTCTATTATATGATTTTTACTCTAAGGCACACATTTAATTATGCTGGGAAATAAGTCATTAAAATAATAACTTATAGATTTTTAATTAAAATGTATAGGTTTTCATGCATTTTTTGCTTGTTTATATTAGAAAGCCATTTGGCATATGACAAAAATAATTCTCACTCAATAGTTAGCTGGGTTTTGAAGATGTTGGTTTGCTAGTGGGAAATTGATATTAGAATGCTTAACAAGCAATTGGGTTAATAAGTATGATGCTCAGAGGAGTAGTCAGAGCTGAAGTAACAAACTACACACATAATTTAGTTAAGGAATCTAGAGACAGAGGAACAAGGAAACAACATTATACTTTTTGGAGTAAGACAGCTTATAAGCAAAAACAACCATGCACAAGATGTAAAGCAAGTTCTTATCAAAAAATTAAAAATCCCAGGACTTCCCTGGTGGTCCAGTGGATAAGAATCTGCCTTGCAATGCAGGGGACATGGGTTCAACCCTTGGTTGGGGAACATCCAACAGTCCTTGGAGCAAAAAAGCCTGTGAGCAGCAACTAGTGAACAGGCATGCTCTGGAGCCAGTGTACCACAACTAGAGTCTGTGCATCATAACAAGAGATCCCACTGATGCAAGTTAAATCCTGCATGATGCAACTGTGACTCAACACAGCCGAAATAAATTAAAATAATCATAAATCACTAATACATACATCCAAGTACCTGATTTTTAATGATTCTGATAGTCTATCAAATGGATGTTCCAGAAACCTGAAAATCCAGTCTATTTGTGATGCTGCTTCCTGGACTACCTGACATTAGGACTAAGGGAAGGGAGGCTCCTAGCTTCTGAAATGGACCAGGACCCTGTGGTCCATTCCCATCCCCCAACCACCACCCTATGTCCTCTGCTTGCCTTTTGTCTGTGGAGAATTTTAGCCAAAGAATAAGTTAAATCAGAGAAATGAGAAATGCAGAAACAAAGGCAAACAGTCAAAGGAGAGCAAATAGTAGTAATGTCGTCATTAAGTGTAGTCAAGGACCTTTAATTTTCTCTCAAGGGCTACAGATAATATTCTGAGCCACATCCTATGAGCTGTCTTATAGATACTAAGACACCGGAGTGAAGAAGTTAACTATGTGATGACCAGACTGTACCCATGACATGAGGTTCCATAGTTCTAAGAACTGGCCTCAAAGAAATGGGAACAAACCGACCCTGGAACTGAACATTAACTGTACCTAAGACAACCAAGATGATGCTGGTCAGACCACCAGTGACCAATTTGAAGATGACTGTCAGAGTTGACTGTGCTGTTTCTGCATGGAGCCCCCTCCTTCTATCTATAAAAGCTCTTACCCCACTGGTTGCTGTTGGTCGGGGAGAGTTGGCCTTTGGACACATATCCACCACCTGACTCCCCAGTTGCTGGCATCTAAAATAAAGCAAACTTTTCTGTCCACTAACCTGGCCTGTTTATTGACTTTGGAGAGACGAGTAGCTGGTCCCCCCTACACACTCTTTTGGTAACAGATTTTGGAGCCCAGCATGGGGCTGGCTACTGCTGGCTACAGCCGGGTCCTAGGCTTTCATGGTACTTGGCTATCCTGGGTTTTCCAGGGGAGAGCCGTGGCCATGATGGTGGGTCAGCCTGCAGCTTGTGGCTAGCTAGACCCAAGTAGGGGGTTTGGGGGACATTCCTTGCAGCTGCCAAAACTATTTGTTTTGAGGATCCTCCCTTTTTCTCCCCTGCTTAGCACTGGCTGCCAATTTACATTTCTCCTTGGTGGAACGAAAACTTGTATTTGGGATGAGCTGACGAGCTCCGAGGCCAGGTAAGTCTGCTGATGTGCACACAGGCAATATTCCCATTTGTGAGTGCTCATGCTATTTGGGCATTCTTGCAACTGGTTCTGGTATGTGTTTGATGTTGAGAACTGTTTGTGGACTTGAAGTGCTATTTGGGCATTATGCCAGTTGGTTCTGATGTGTGTCTGATGTTGAGGACCGTTTGTAAACACTGATTGGTATTTGGGCATTTTTGCCAATTGATTCTGACATCTGACTACTATTAACAAACATTTGTTTGGGACACTGTACTGGTCACCCTCAGAGAGGGTTTATGACAGGTCTGTCCTTTGGTGTGTGAGTGTGTATTCCATTTGTGTGAAATGAACACTGACCTTTTCCAGTCCTGTGGCCACTGTTGATTTTTTTCAAATTTCCTGGCATATTGAGAACCCCATGAACAAAATGAAAAGGTACATATATACAATGGAATATTACTCAGCCAGAAAAAAGAATACACTTGACTCAGTTCTAAGAAGGTGGATGAAATCAGAGGCTATTATACAGAGTGAAGGAAGTCAGAAAGAGAAAAACAAATATCATATATTGACACATGTATATGGAGTCTAGAAAGATGGTAATGATGAACATATCTGCAGGGCAGCAGTGGAGATACAGGCCCAGAGAACAGACTCGTGGACACAGTGAAGGCAGGAAAGGGTGGGACGAATTGAGAGAGCGGCATTGAAACTTATACATTACCACATGCAAAATTAGACAGTCTGTGGAAATTTGCTGTATGATGCAGGGAGCTCAAACCCAGTGATCTGTAACAACCTAGAGGGGTGGGATGTGGTGGGAGGTGGGAGGGAACATCAAGAGGGAGGAGACAGAGGTATGCTTAACTTTGGCAGGTTCATGTTGATATATGTCAGAAACCCACACAACATTGTAAAGCAATTATCCCCCAATTAAAAATAGATAAATTTAAATTTTTAAAAACAGTCCATCTTAGATAAGGCAAAGGACGTAGATACTGTAGTGTATCAACACAAAGGAATGTAATAAATGCATTTTAAAGGAATCAACTAACATTACATCTACAAAGATGAATAAATCTCACAAGTATATTAAATAAACATTATGCTGAAAATATATTCAGTATGATACCACATCAAGCTTAAAAACATGTAAAACAATAACATATTTTGTAGAGATTCATATGTTGGTATTAAAAGTATAAAAAAGATTCATCACTGATGTGAGCTCCAAAAAAGAGAGAGGCGAGTTAATAAATATAATAAGCAAATCAATACAAAACAAAACAGCAACAAAAAAGAATATCCAGGGGCTTTGTGCCAGACTACCGGTTCTGTCTCCTTCTACCTGCTCTTTTAACAACTAAGGGGTTTCGCCGGCTCTGCCCCTTTTTTATGGCTCACATTCTCCCTCTGGTGGTAGCTTTCTGCAATTGCAGATTATTTCCTCATGATGCAGAGGAAAACTTGACTCAAAGCCCTAATGTAAACCTTGTAAACTTCAAGACTTGCTGTTCTCAAAGTAAAACGATAAATATATCCCCCAAATATTTAAGAAGTTCCGTCTTCCTGAGAACTGAACAATTAAAGTGGCTTTGCTTGGTTACAAATGGGGATGTGGATTTGGGGTGTGGTGTAGTTTAGTTTGATTTTGGACATTGAGAATTAAAGAGGAGAGGAATCTGGAGAAATATTTGAAGGAGCAGGTGGAACTGTGCACTTGCATGCTCATCTGCATTGAAGCTTGCTTGACAATTTACTTTGCTTGTTAGCCTAATTTTTTCCTTATGATAACTGAGCCCGCGTTTCTCTCATTTTTCTTTCCTCATAACAAGACAACAAAAGTCCGCCATTATATGTATATTGTTCGTTCACAAACTGATATTTCTTATTAAATTTTTCCTGCTTCTTACATCTCGGAACTAAACAGTTCTTAATGAGTTTATTGGGCATAGGATTGGTTTCTAGTGCTTTTATTTCATTCATTCACTGTACTTGACTTAATTCTTTCCACGTATGTTAACACTTTTTTATGAAGCAAAGGCTATAAACTTAATTATTTATTACACTAAAATACATTTAATTTCCCTTTCTTTTCCAAACAAATTACCACAATAACTTCTTGCATTTCACATCTTAAACTCGACTCTTCTGAATACAATTTGGGGTGTTAATATTATGAAAGTGAAAGTGTTAGTCACTAAGTCCTGTCCGACTCTTTGCAACCCCATGGACCGTAGCCTACCAGGCTCCACTGTCCATGGAATTCTCCAGGCAAGAATACTGGAGTGGGTAGCCATTTCCTTCTCCAGCGGATCTTCCCAACCCAGGGATCGAACATGTGTCTCCTGCATTGCAGGCAGATTCTTTACTGTCTGAGTTATATGTCTGTGTTAAGGACAGACTATGGCAGAAGAAATTGATTGACTCCAGATGTCTGGTTGTTGGTCTCCCTTGCCGCTTGCTGGTAATCTTGCTGTCAGTTTCTAAGTAGACCTTCCATCAGTTCAGAATCTGTTGAGAGGTTTTTCATTCTAAAACTTGTTGTCAAAAAATTAGTTGATCTAAGAATGAATGGAAAATTCTATTTGGGCCAAATTTGAGGATCAAAACCTGGAAGAGCATCTCAGAAAGCCCTGATAACTGTTCCTCCCATTAAAATTCAGTGCACAATTAAATAAGCTTTTTAAGACAGGGTGAAAGTGAAAATGAAAGTGAAGTTGCTCAGTCATGTCCAACTCTTTGCCACCCCATGGACTGTACCCTACCAGGCTCCTCCGTCCATGGGATTCTCCAGGCAAGAGTACTGGAGTGGGTTGCCATTTCCTTCTCCAGGGGATCTTCCCAACCCAGAGATCGAACCCAAGTCTCCTGCATTGCAGGCAGACGCTTTACCCTCTGAGCCACCAGGGAAGCCTTGGTGCTATACATTAAATGACATACTCTTACTATTTTCTAAAAAGTATTTTTAATTGTACAATAAAGGAAGCTGAGTGCAGAAGAATTGATGCTTTTGAACTGTAGTGTTGGAGAAGACTCATGAGAGTCCCTTGGACTGCAAGGAGATCCAACCAGTCCATCCTGAAGGAGTTGAGTCCTGGGTGTTCATTGGAAGGACTAATGTTGAAGCTGAAACTCCAATACTTTGGCCACCTGATGCGAAGAGTTGACTCATTTGAAAAGACCCTGATGCTGGGAAAGATTGAGGGCAGGAGGAGAAGGGGACAACAGAGAATGAGATGATTGGATGGCATCACCGACTCAATGGACATGGGTTTGGGTGAACTCCGGGAGTTGGTGATGGACAGGGAGGCCTGGTGTGCTGAGATTCATGGGGTTGCAAAGAGTCAGACATGACTGAGCGACTGAAGTGAGACTGAATTGCTTTACAATATTGTGTTGTTTTTTTCATACAACATGAATCAGCATAAGTGTACATGTATCTCCTCCCTCTTGAACCCCTCTCCCATCCCCCTCCCCCCTCCTCTAGGTTGTCACAGAGCACCAGGTTGAGCTCCCTGTGTTATTCAGCAGCTTCCCTCTAGCTCTCTGCTTTATATTTGGTAATGTATATGTCTCAATGCTACTTTCTCAATTCATCCCACCCTCTCCTTCCCCTGCGGTGTCCACAAGTCTGTTCTCTACATCAGCATCTCTATTTCTGCTGTGCAAATAGGTTCATCAGTACCATTTTCCTAGATTCCATATACATGTTTTTAATGTTTCATATTTTTTTCTTTCTGACTTGCTTCACTCTGAATGTATTATTGACAGTTTACACAATCCAGATCTCAGGGTCATCATGGTGAGTCATGTGACCCCTTACAAGATCAAGAAGAAATGTCTCTTAATGACTTACATTGTTGATGCTGCGAGAATATTGCCCTTCTTGGTTGAGCATGTATTTCTGCCAATGGGTGAAGTCTGGTTGCTCCATAAATGTAGATCCACAATGCAGAGTGAGAGGAGCATGCCCAGTCACTTCAGTCATGTCCGACTCTCAGTGATCCTGTGAACCATAGCCCACCAGGCTCCTCTGTCCATGGGATTCTCCAGGCAAGAACACTGGGGTGGGTTGCCATGCCCTCCTCCAGGGGATCTTCCTGACCCGGGGATCGAACCTGAGTCTCCTATATCTCCTGCATTGCAGGTGGATTCTTTACCCACTGAGCCACCAGGGGGTGGAGAGGATACCAAAAGGTAGAGAGGAATTTTTTATGTTTATATTTTTCTTGTTTTGCCATAGAAGATGAATTTTATTTCACAAACCCTTATGAGGAAAACACTGGGCTGATAGCAAAACTGTTTTTCCCCTTGAATTGTGGTAGCTGGTCTCCCTTTCTGAAAATAAGCAATATTATATTTACATCTTGGGAATATGCACAATGACAAGTTTTTACATTTGAAATGTGATGTGAAATATCACTTGCAAAATAAAATCAAGTCTGAGTAAACAGAATAAAATTGAGAAGGAAATGTCCAATGTGTTAACAGGAAAGAGTTGTAGCAACAGGATTGGATGTCAGGGAGAGGGGTGGAAAAGGGAGTCCTACACTGTATAATATTTAACTTAAATGTTACTTATTAAATATTAAACTTTGTATAACATTTAAACAGTCTACAAATATTTTGGGTAGTTTTTATTAGTTTTGGAGTTTTTTACTTTTTAATTCTTTTCAAAATAAAGGATATTTAAGAAAAGGAATGAATGAAAACAATATTCCAAGATCCAGGTCACTTTCATGTTAGCCTTGGAGGGAAGAGGTAAGGAGTTCTGTGGGGATCATCAGATCTAGAAGGAGTCGAGGGTGCAGCCCCGTATGTTGGTGGGTTGGGGATGGCATTCCCTCTGCTGGCCCTCCTGCAGGGGTCGAGGGTGGTTTCAGGGGTGGCTGGACTGTGCATTACTTCCCCATGCATCCTGGTTGGAAGCAAACTCCTGCAGGACACGCCTTGCATCAGCCCTCAGCAGACTGACAGCGAGTGAGGGGAGATGTACCTCCCCTCCCAGCTCTCCTCCCTAATTTGGTCCAGCTGACTCCTCATCCTTCAAGTCTCAGCCTAAACACCTCTTTCTCATGGAAGACTTGTCAATTTCTACCTCCCCACCTAAATCAGATCCCTGCACTGCTGTGATCATGGTGTTTTTTCATGGTACGAATAGCAGTTTGTGTGTGTCTGTTTATTTGCCTCTCCCAGATGGAAGAGTCCCATCCACAATGGAAGAGTCCCCATCCATCAGATTTAACACTGGATTCTTCACATCACTACATCTGACCTACAGCTGTGCTCAGTAATAGATTAAATAAATGAAGAGCAGCCATATCTGTGAGACTGTTGAATGGTTCATGAGTCTAGCTACAATTCACTGCCTGAAGTGACACTTTTGAAATTCTCATGTGAATCTATTTTGCAATTAAATCATTACCCTTTCTACAAGAGAAACATCCCACCTGTCTTCAGCACTGATAGACGTCTCATTATTATTGTTTAGTTGCTCAGTCATGTCCGGCTTTTTATGACCCCATGGACCGAAACACACCAGGCTTCCTTGGTCTTCACCATCTCCCGGAGCTTGCTCAAACTCATGTTCATTGAGTCAGTGATGTCATCCAACCATCTCATCCTCTGTTGTCCCCTTCCCCTCCTACCTTCAATCTTTCCAAGCATCAGGGTCTTTTCCAATGAGTCCACTCTTCCCATCAAATGGCCAAAGTATTGGAACTTCAGCATCAGTCCTTCCAACCCAATATTCAGAGTTGATTTTCTTTAGGATTGACTGGTTAGATCTCCTTGCAGTCCAAGGGACTCTCAAAAGTCTTCTCCAACACCACAGTTTGAAAACATCAATTCTTTGGTGCTCAGCCTTCCTTAGGGTCCAACTCTCACATCTGTACATCTACTGGAAAAACCATAGCTTTGACAAAATGGATCTTTGTTGGCAAAAGATGCTTCATGGTTGACGTATATCAAAGGCTTCTCTAAGGACCAAAAAAATGACATGAAGGCATTGTGCTGAGAGTGTTATCAATACAGTAATTCCTACAGTCAATATTTGCTGATGGGCTCATCTTTTCAAACCATCCCTCTCATCTTATTGTTTCCCTGCTCAAGAACATACAATGGCTTGCTCTTGGGCAATCACATTAAATCAGAAGATTGCAAAGTAGGAGACCAGTTGAGCTTCTCAGTTGTCTCACTTCCCTTTTTCAATAAATGAGGAGCGCCAGATCTGGGGAGGTCCTGTGGTGCATCTAAAGCCAGAGCTGGGGGGACTTGCCTGTTGGTCCAGTGGCTAAGGCTTTGCCTACCAATGCAGGGGGTGCAGGTTCCATCCCTGGTTGAGGAGCTAAGATTCCACATGCCTCAGGGCCAAAAAACAGAAACATAAAGCAGAAGCAATATTGTAACAAATTCAATAAAGACTTTAAAAATGGTCCACATTGGAAAAAACCTTTAAATAAGTAATGCCAGAGCTGGACAGTCGAGGGGCCAGGAAGCCAAGCTTTTCTGTTTGCCTTCTCAGACTGCACCTATTCTAGTCCTTCTCTTCTGTCTGATATTCTTTGCCTACACCCGCGCTCCTCCCCGCCCCCATGTCCTGGGTTAGCTGTTCTTTGAAATAATTGCTCCCTTGCACAGGTCCTGAGCCTGGGTCAGGTCTTTGTTATTTCTGCGGTGACCTCCTGTTTGGGCTTCCTTTTCCGTCTTTCCCTGTTTCCATTATAAATTCTTCTAGAAGCAGAGGCTGGCACGTGCTTCCCCTGCTGGAAAATGTGGACATTGTCTAACATCCAGACTCTTTGGCCTCACCATCTGGTCTTACAACTTTTCTCTTTTAGTTTTCTCTTATTCCCCTTTAAACATTCTGCTCTTAGCCTAGCCAAGTGAAAATGATCCTGTGTTTGTCATGCACACTCCATGTCATGTTATTCTGAAATACGATTCCCTTCCTCATGAATTCTCTGTGTCAGGAATTTTTAGTTCCCACTACTCCATCTAGCCTTTTATGTGTCCTTTGCATGTCCAAATCCTACCATTTTTTTAGTCAAATTATTTACCTTTTTGTAGGAGTCCATGTATATTGGAGATTAACTCCTTATCAGATCTGTGGTTTGCAAATATATCCTCTCATTCTGTAGGGTGCCTTTTCCTTTTGTCACTAAGACAGAAAGTTTTCAGTTTTTTACCACTGAGTGTGACGTGATGCTAGCTCTGTGCATTCATATTTATTTAGCCTTCTAATGTTGACATAAATTCCTTCTGTTCTTAGTTTGAGAATTTTTACATGAAAGGGTGTTGCATTTCATCGAATACTTTTCCTGTATTGTTTGAGATGATTATGTGCTTTTTACCCTTCATTTTGTTAATCTGGTGAATCACGTTAATTATGTATGCTCAACCATCCTTCCATCCCAGAGATGAATCCCACTTGGTTGTGGTGTGTGATCCTTCTAGTGTGCATCTGCGTTTGGTTTGTAGTATTTTGTGGAGGGTTTTTTTTTTTTTTTTTTAGTTGGAGGCTAATTGCTTCACAACATTTCAGTGGGTTTTGTCATACATTGATATGAATCAGCCATAGAGTTATACGTATTCCCCATCCCGATCCCCCCTCCCACCTCCCTCTCCACCCGATTCCTCTGGGTCTTCCCAGTGCACCAGGCCCGAGCACTTGTCTCATGCATCCCACCTGGGCTGGTGATCTGTTTCACCATAGATAATATACATGCTGTTCTTTCGAAACATCCCACCCTCACCTTCTCCCACAGAGTTCAAAAGTCTGTTCTGTACTTCTGTGTCTCTTTTTCTGTTTTGCATATAGGGTTATTGTTACCATCTTTCTAAATTCCATATATATGTGTTAGTATGCTGTAATGTTCTTTATCTTTCTGGTTTACTTCACTCTATATAATGGGCTCCAGTTTCATCCATCTCATTAGAACTGATTCAAATGCATTTTGTTGAGGGTTTTTGCATCTGCATCCATCAGGGATATTGGCCTGAGGTTCTTTTATTCCTGTAGTGTCTTTATCTGGCTTTGATATCAGGGTAATACTGGCCTCATATAACGAGCCTGGCAGTGTTCCCTCCTCTTCTATGTTTTGGAAAACTTTGAGAGAAGGATTAAAGTTACTCTTCAGATGCGTAGTAGAATTTGCCAGTGATGCCATCTGTTCCTTGGCTTTTCTTTGTTGGGAGGTTTTGATTCCTGAGTCAATCTCATTATTTGTTACTGGTCTGCTCAGGTTTTCTGTTCCTTCATGACTCAGGAAGGTTGGCAGATTGTATGTTTCTAATAATTTATGCATTTCTTCTAAGTGATCCACTTTTTTGGTGTATAACTGTGGCCTCTTTGTATTTCTGTGGTATGAACTGTAGTATGTTCTAGACTGGGTGAAATGTTTCCTATGTAATTTACCTGAGGATCTTATCTCTTTGGTATTATAATATGTGAATATTTTCCTTAAGTTGGGAGGTAACATGACGCTGCAGAACACTGGTCATCAGAAATTCTCAGATCAAGTGAGGGCTCACTCAGTATAAGCCAGGGGTCACCTGGGGCCACCTAGGGCAATCCAATGTAGCCTTAAATTGTTTATAAGGTTTCACGTTCAAATGCTTGAGCCACTAATTTATAAGCCAGTTGGATGACAAATTACAGGGAAGCATAATAAGTAGTTAAGAGCCCAAGGCTGAGAGTCCCTCTGGCTAGATTAGAATTTTGGCTCCACCAACCACTGGTTTCCAATGTTTACTCGGTTACTGTTGGAAAAGGTTTTCCAGGAGCAGATGCTGAGAAGTTTGGGGTGCAGAATGTTTAGGGATGGACCTAGGTGAAAAGAAGTGCAAGTGAGCAAGACTGGTAGAGAGAGAAGTCAGACTGTGACGCAGGCTTGAGAAAGGCTCAGCTGACCCCATGGGGAGCTCTGGGTGGAACCCGCATGCCTGTCACAGTTGTCCCATGGTGGGGTCAGGCCTTTCAACCTTTTCATGATTCATTACTTGATATGGGATTCCTTGGAGAGGATGTCTTCTTGGGAAGGACGACTTCTGCTGCTGGAGGCCCAAGAAGGATCTTGGTGGTATATTTCATTGCAGTTACCTGACCCTCTCTGAGCACATTTGCCAAGTAGTGATGTTAATAGAATTTACCTGCCAAGATATTTTGCTAATTAAATGGATTATTCTACATAAAGTGCTTTGTACAGGGGTAGGGTCACAGGGTAAGCTCTTGATGTACACTACTTGAAGATGATGATACTGATGACAAGGCTTAGAATTTTTGAACTGACAAGAAAGTTGAAGTTCATGAAGATCAGTAGTTTGCAGTGCTCTGCATGTATCAGAATCACTTGGAAGTCTTGTGAAAACTCAGGTTTAGCCTCCAGAGTTTCTGACTCAGTAGGTCTTGGGTGAATTTGCATTTCTGATGAGCTCCCAAGTGATAGTGATGTTGCTGGGTTTGTTATCACATCTTGAGGACTTCTGGTCTAAATGTTTCTTTCTCAGGGGAGATTGCAGTTATGACTGGCCAATGTTCTGTAGTTGGGTTGAGGCAGAGGTAGGATTATATCCAGAATCAATATTCCCAGTCTGCTGGTCTTCCCACTGTTTGTAGCATCTATCGTTATCATGTCAGCATTGAAATGACTTCTTCTTCAGAGCTGATATTGTCTTCTCTGGAGGATGAAAGTGTTGGCATTAAGATTTAAGAATTTTTTGAATGTGACTAATAGCATGTGCAACACTGGAATCAGTAGATCTGTTTCACGAATTCCTGTAGCTAATTGCTTTTATGGGATAATTCCTGGTGGTACATTTCTCTTTTCCAGCACTCCCGAGGTCATCTGAAGTAAAAATCAAGCAGTTTTACTGTAAAGTTTAATTAAGAAGTTTAATTAAGAGGAACTACTAAGTAGCGTATATCAAACTCTCATGTACTCTGCAGATGGGAGTCCTGAGGGTTGCTGGGTCGCCTGAGACCGTGGAACTTGTTCACGACACCTGCAGCTACCTCAGTGCCACTCTTTCCCAGACTATCGTCTGAGACATTGAAGCCTGCTTGCTCTTCTTCCTTTTTAACTTTTCATTTTGTACTGGGGCATAGCCAATGAACAATGCTGTGATAGTTTCAGGTGAAGAGCGAAGGGACTGAGCCACACATACATATGTATCCATTCTTCCCCAAACTCCCTTCCCATCCAGGCTGCCACATAGCATAGAGCAGAGTTCCCTGTGCTACACAGTGGGTCCTTGTTGGCTATCCATTTTAAATATAGCTGTGTGTCATGTCCATTCCAAACTCCCTAACTATCCCTTCCCCACATCCTTCATTCGAGCAATCATAAGTTCATTCTCTAAGTCTGTTTCTGTGTTTTAAATAAGCGCATTTGTATCATTGTAGATTCCACATGCAAGGGATGTTTTTCCTTCTCTGTCTGACTTACATCACTCAGTATGACAATCTCTGGGTCCACACATGTTGCTGCAAATGGCATTATTTCATTCTTTTTAATGGTGGCACCCTCTTGCTTCCATATTTATCCTCCCTGCTTTCTTGATCCTCCTGGCTGATGTGACTTCCATCTTTCCTGCCTTCCCCCGTCACATATCCAACACCCACTCTGAATAATCCTCCTGCCGACCAATCATTCTCCTCTCCCCTTCTATTTCTTTTCTTCCACTTGCATGTGGCACATGTGAGCCTTGGGAAAAGTCAGAGTTACATTTGCTAAATTGCTATCTCCTCTCCCTTCTGACCCAAGACAAAACTCTTATTTGTTCAGGCTGCAATATGGCCTATCTTCTCAGAAAGCTGGTACAAAGGCCTGACCATCTTATACCCCTTGGTCATGATTCTGCATCATGGAACAGAGCTGATTCTGCCAGCAGGAGGGGAACTGGGTCACTTTCTGGGGATGTCATCCTCTTTGTGCATTTACACCTTCCTAAGTGTTGAAGATCTCTTTTCATTTCTTTCTGGAAAGCCACCTGCACTTCTTTTAGAGTCTCTCCTTCCTGGCCTCCTTCCAAGGACCTCATGCTACAGCCCATTTCTACTCTGCAGTTCCCTTACATAAAATGGATCTTTCTCATGAGCGTGAAAAAAAGACATGAATTTATATTTTGCATATTGTTCAGTTTCTTATTTGAAATCAGAGCAGATCGCAATTGAGGAGTCAATGGGCATAATTTTATTTTATTTATTTATTTATTTTTTCTGGCAGTTACAAAGTACTTTATTTTTTTTTCCTTTTTTTTAAAATTATTATTATTATTTTCCAGTGGGTTTTGTCATACATTGATATGAATCAGCCATGGATTTACATGTATTCCCTGGGCATAATTTTAAAATGTGCTGAATGGCTCGGGCTGGGTGAAGGGGGCTGGGGAAGGAGAGAAGAATCTTAGGGTCCCCACAGCCTTAATGGATCATCAACTGCTTTAACTTCACCTGATTATTCCTTTTCTATTATTGCCTCATGACACAGAAGAAGAACTGACAAAAGAGCTGGCTAAATAATTTCCAGGGTCCCATGCAAAATGAAAATGCAGAGCCCTTATTCAAAAATATCTAAAGATTTAAGTTGGCGACAGCAGAGCGTGACCCAGCTCCAGACACTTCTGATGGGACCTTGTGTGACTGCGCAGGTTGTATGCCCTTAAGGCAGCCTCGGTGACAATCAAAGCCTGTGACCGTGTGTGACACAGGCTCCTGGGTCAAAGACTTCAGGCATATTTGCCTTTCCTAATCTGTGCATGACATCCAGCCAGAAATTTCTGCTGCTCCACCTCACTTTCCTGGCTTGGTCAACTAGAGGGATTAGGAGCTGCTTTGACCACTGTCCTTAAAGTGCAGCTTCAAGGGCTTTTAGGGAAGAATATTCATCTATACTCCTTCATGGATCACAGCCTTGTCATGGGGAAGGGGCTTGCATAACTCAGTGAAGCTGTGTGCCATGTTGTACAGGACCACCCAAGACCATAGTCGTAGTGAAGAGTTCTAACAAAACATGGTCCACTGGGGGAGGGAATGGAAAACCACACCAGCATTCTAGCTGTGAGGACCCCAAGAGTCATACACAACTTAGCAACTGGACAGCAGCAATTCATCTGTAGTATCATAATGACTGACCACACTTAACACCATCAGCTGGAAACTGTTCCTCAGGAAGCAACAGTGAAAAGAGACAATAATCTTTAAAAGAAATATTTATTGGAGAGTAGTTGCTTTATAATGTGTTCGCTTCTGCTGGACAGCAGTGATTCAGCTGTATGTATACATGTATCTCCTGTTACTTTTAGGTTTCCTCCCCATTTAGGTCGCCACAGAGCGCTGAGTAGAGGTCCCTGTGCTGTAGAGCAGGTTCTCATTCGTTATTTATTTTATACATTGTATCAATCGTGTATGTGTGTCAATCACAATCTTCCAATTCATCACACCTCCTCTTTCCATTTGGTTTCTATTAATTTGTTTTCTAGATAGCATATTAAAAAGCAGAGACATTACTTTGCCAACAGATGTCCGTCTGGTCAAGGCTATGGTTTTTCCAGTGGTCATGTATGGTTGTGAGAGTTGGACTGTGAAGAAAGCTGAGTGCCGAAAAATTGATGCTTTTGACCTGTGGTGTTGGAGATGACTCTTGAGAGTCCCTTGGACTGCAAGGAGATCCAACTAATCCATCCTAAAGGAGATGAGTCCTAGGTGTTCATTGGAAGGACTGATGCTGAAGCTGAAACTCCAATACTTTGGCCACTTCATGTGAAGAGTTGACTCATTGGAAAAGACCCTGATGCTGGGAGGGATTGGGGGCAGGAGGAGAAGGGGACGACAGAGGATGAGATGGCTGGATGGCATCACCGACTTGATGGGCATGAGTTTGAGTAAACTCTGGGAGTTTGTGATGGACAGGGAGGCCTGGCATGCTGCGATTCATGGGGTTGCAAAGAGTGACACGACTGAGCGACTGAACTGAACTGAATTGACTGAATTTGTTTTCTACATCTGTGTCTGTGTTTCTGCTTTGAATATGAGTTTATCTGTACCATTTTTCTAGATTCCACATATAAGTGATATCATATGACAATTGTTTTTATCTTTCTGACTGACTTCATTCTGTATGACAGGCTCAAGGCCTAGCCAGGATGAAATAATGATCTGAAGACAAAGATCTGCTCAGACTCTTATCTGCTGAAAGCATGGGAGGGGATTTTGAAGTTCGCTTTTGAACGGTGTTCACTAGGATAGATGACCAGGATTGGAGAACTGATCATGACCTGGATGTGCCTTTGAGCTGTGGTCCAGGGGCAGTACATCAGGTGCTCTGTGAGTCAGCAAATACTGAGGAGAACTCTGGTCTCAAAATGTTACAGTATTGAATGCACAGGATTTTCATCATTTCTTTAACAAAACACCTTAAGAATGCCCAAAATCAAGGGCAGAAGGAGAGCTCATCAAGTGATACAAAGGGCAGTGGTAACATCTGATTTTTCTCACAGTGTTCAAGAGAGAGGCTGGACTCTGGACCTTCTCAGACAGGTTCCTGAAGTTCAGCAGAGAAAAAGCAAATACAAAACCTGCTGGTACAAGGCTGACTCAGTGATTAAGTGAGGCAGATGCAGAGCTCTAGAAATTTCAGAAGGTGCAGGTGAGAAGTCATCTCTTATAGGGCTTAATAAGATGATAAAGTTAATTCCAAAGGGCTCCTGAGATCATCTATCTTGATTCTGTCATCCTGCCCATTGTTCATGATTTTTGTAACATATTTTTTCCTGAAGTAAGAAGCAGTCCACATGAGGTATGGATGTTTCTAATCTCTTAACTTAGAAATAACTTCTAAAACAGTTTTCCAGAAAGAAAACAAGATGTTTAGAGCTACAGCCACTGTTTTGGGAGCCACTGACAATCAGAATTTTGATTTCATTGTGTTCATAATGGCATAAATTGGAAGAAATGAAAGGGTGGAGGAATATTTAGTTTGGTCACAAAAGGTCAAGGGCCCTCTGAATTTTATTCTGACCCCACTGAATTATTTCCAGGATGAGGAATGTGGAGAGGAAGACCCAAGACATCCTAGAGAAGATAGGTGGGAAGTCTCAGGATGGAAGGTTCTTAGCAATGATGGCAGCTCATAGAAACCGAGAATCTTCAGAGCAAAAAGTGCCTCCACTCCTGTTTCTATCTCTTTTGCTTCTTTTCTCAGTAGGATCTCAGTGCCACTGGGTGAATGAACTTCGGGGTAATTAAGTGAGTTACAGCGCTCTGAGGTGAGGGCAGTGAGGAGCACTCCACAAGCAGTGATGTGGTTACCCTTGGCAGTTTATCTGCTGTTTCCATTCGCAGGTCAGGGGTTCACCTCTGAAGTTCAGCTACTGTCCCCACCAACTCAGTGAAGTCCACCTTAACCTGTAAAAACAGCTGGGATGGCAGAGTGAGTGTACAGGACGAAGGGGTCTGTAAAGTGCTGAAGTTTTCTTAAAAATGTTGTGTGGCATTCTTGTGACATGTTTCAGTCTTAAAAGAATTGGCAATGGACTGTACCATATCGTAGTAATTATTTTATTCTAATACTTCTGTAGTTTACACTATATGTTTTTGAATCTAGATCTAAATGACATTTTCCTTTAAAGAATGAAATGGAGGACTTCCCTGATGGTCCAGTGGCTAAGAATTTGCCTACCAATGCAGGAGACAAGGGTTTGATCACTGAACTGGGAAGATCCCACATGCCTAGGGGCAACAAAGCCTGTACTGAGCTGGCATGCCTTAGAGCTCATGCTCTGCAAGAAGAGAAGCCACTAGAAGGAGAAGCCTGTGCACTGCAACTAGAGAAAGCCCGTAAGCAACAACAGAGACACACTGCAGCCAAAAATAAATAAATCAATGTAAAAAATAATGAAATGGGGATCCAGCATTATTTTACAGCATTTGCTTTGTTGCGTTTGCATCACTTTGCTTTGTTTGGTTTACAGGGTTTAATTGTTTTGACCTTCAAACCATGTGTAATTAATGCCTGGGTCCCCTGGATCTCCTGGTTTAGCTGTTTAGATGGCATTAATTGTCATTTAATAAAGTTAGGTACTTCTCAGTTCCCTGAACCCACTACTCTAAAGAATTTTTATTTCCTCCTCAATCTTACCCTCTTTCTTTCAGTCTCAGGAGATAAGATGCCATTTCTAGCATTTAAGGTCAGTCTGTCCTTTGACATTGTGCTCTCTCTCCTCCAGGAACCTGCTACATTAAGCATCCTGTCTTTTGTCTATAGCTTTAGCTTTATCCCCTCGAATGACTCTTTCCTTTCAAGACTGTGAACTTAGTAATGGAGGTGTGTTTTACTACTTTATCTGCCAGAAGTCTGGAGTTTATTCTTTACACTTTGACTCGAATCCAGAAGTAGGGTGGATTTCTCTTCCTAACAGCCAAAGCCTCTTCAGGGCACCAAGGGGAACTGTTTAGGGGTTGAGATTTAAAGCTATGGTTTTTCGAGTAGTCATGTATGGATGTGAGAGTTGGATTATAAGAAAGTTGAGCGCCGAAGAATTGATGCTTTTGAATTGTGGTGTTTGAGAAGAGTCTTGAGAGTCCCTTGGACTGCAAGGAGATCCAACCAGTCCATCAAAGGAAATCAGTCCTGAATATTCATTGGAAGGACTGATGCTAAAGCTGAAACTCCAATACTTTGGCCACCTGATGTGAAGAATTGACTCACTGGAAATGACCCTGATGCTGGGAAAGATTGAAGGCAGGAGGAGAAGGGAAGGACAGAGGATGAGATGGTTGGATGGCATCATCAACTCCATGAGTTTGAGCAAACTCTGGGAGTTGGTGATGGACAGGGAAGCCTGGCGTGCTGCAGTCCATGGGGTGGCAAAGAGTCGGACATGACTGAGTAACTGAATTGAACTGAACTGACTGGGACAGCTGAAGAAGGAAGCCACCATACAATTAGACTTGATGTGCTTTGGCCTTACAAATCAAAAGGTTTTCCCCAACTATTTTCTAGTAAATGGATTTCAAAACCTTATCCTGAATTTATTGGGATTCTAGACAGAGAAAAATAAACCAGCAAAGCTATTCTATGGTGGGAAACCCCCAGGATGCTGGTTTCCTCCTGGGAGGGAGAGTTGACACAGAAAGGGAAGGATGGACCTTTTTGGATAATGATATTATTTGACATCTTGATAGGGTTATATAGGTATATACAAGTATACTCACCCAGACATTTTTATATCTACTCAGATAGTCATCATCTCTAATGATCTAATGCCCCTTCTGAAGATGAAAGTTTTGGTCTATATCATTTCTTTCAGTTTGAATAAAAATTTAAGGCTTTCTTTCTTTTTTTTTTTTTGTAGAGGAGCTTTACTGGTAATGAATTCTCTTAATATTTTTTTAAAAATATGAAAATGTCCCTTCATCTTCACATTTAAAGAATATTTTCACTGCATATAAAATTTTAGTTGTAAGTGTTTTTATTTCAGCAATTAAAAGATAATGAGGCACAACCTCTGTTTGTCGTAGTTTCTGGTGATAAATTTTGAATCACTGATGATATGAATGTAATATAGGTCTTTGTCCTGAGGCTGCTTTGATACTCTAGTATCAGCAGTTTGCTTATGATATGCCTGGGGGTATTTGTTTGTTTTTCGGTTTTGTTTGTTCATGTCTTGCTTGGGTTTTACTGAGCTTTTTCAATATGAAAATTTGTCTTTTATCAAATTTGAGAAATTTTGGGACATTGTCTTTTTTTCTTTTTCTTTTTAAAGAAATAGATCTTCGTTTCTGCAAATTGTTGATATCTTTTATGGGTTGGTAGATGCATGTATGCTTTCCAGGTGGCTCAGTGGTAAAGAATCCGCCTGCCAGTGCAGCAGACATGGGTTTGATTCCTGGGTTGGGAAGAACCCCTGTAGGAGGAAATGGCTGCCCACTCCAGTATTCTTGCCTGGGAAGTCCCATAGACAGAGGAACCTAGTGCGCTACAGTCTATGGGCTTACAAAAGAGTCAAACATGACTGAGCATGCACGTAGATGCATGCATGCATTACATATCTTACCAAAATATCTTATAATGTATAATTATCTTACATATTTTACAATGTTTCTCTTATATAGTCAACCAGTAAAATACTAGACCGATCGTTCTTTTTAAAATGTGTCATCTGTTCCTGTTTGTATGTTGAGTAATTTTGGATTTTATCTCAGGCTTCATGAAAATTATTTTATGGAAACTGTCAATTCTGCTAGATTCCTGCTATAAGAGTTTTATCAATTTGCTTTTTTTTGTTTTAAGTGGAACAAGGTTAAAAAAATTTTTATATTTATATAGTTATTAATTTTGGCTGCACTGGGTCTTCATTGCGGTGCAGTCTTCTCTAGCTGTGACACGCAGGCTCTAGAGTGCTCGGGATCAGTAGCTGCAGCTCACATGTTTAGTTGTGGCTTATGGGATCTTAGTTCTGCCAGCAGGGATTAAACCCAGGTCTCCTACACTGGGAGTAAGATGTCTTATGCACTGGACCACCAAAGAAGTACCCAATTTACTTTCTTGGACTCAAACTTAAAACTCTTTGTTTGATGGAGGTTCAAATCAGTTTTCAATTCTTTTAATTTAGCTACACTATTTTAATGTGGGGCAGCCAGAGACTTTGGCAGAAATTATGCACATAACATGGTGTTGATGCACTCTGCTTCTCTATTCCCTTGTTTTCTAGGATCTAAGGCTGTTGTGAACTGTTTTCTTTTTCTTCTAGCCAGAAACACGTGAGTTTTTATATCAAAGTTTCAGTTACTTGTTCCCATCTTCATCCTGCTTGCTAGTTAAAACCCATAAAAAATGCAAGCATGACCAAGTCTTCTTCCAATTGTCTTTACTCCAAAATTTCCCTGCTTTTATTATTATTTTTTAACTCTCCAGTACCTTCAGATCATTACTGTATTTTATTTTACTCACACTTCATAACTAATATCTGAAGAAGGGTTAGGTCCAGTAAGGACTGACTTAGCTGTACTGAAAATGGGTACTAGTTTTATTTTGAAAGAAGTATTGTAATCATAACCCTTTCAGAATTGAGGGTATTTACAGCCAGTCGAGCTATAGGTACACTGCAAATATACAACAAATGTTTGCTGAGTGAGTAAATGAGTTAAACATCTGGTCTGATTACTTTTTCACTGAAATAGAAGGTTGTCTGATTTAATTAGATACACCAACTCTTTGACTTTTGTTATGCCGTTAATCCAATCAATTATGGACTTGGAGAGAGGGAGGTGGTGATTTCTATTTATCTCCATGCTGTTTGTTTGGTGGATTCTTACTTTACTTAAATTAACATTTCTGAGAATACCTGCCATTGTTTCTCAGCAGTGAAAATCAATCAGCCAGAAGGGAAGAATATCTTTAGTTCTGGAACAATAAGATAAACTTTCTTTGTCACTGTTCTTAAGAAACAAGATTTCAATTAAGAAGCAAGTCATTTGGGTAAGTAAAATTGCTTTCAGTTCAGTTCAGTCACTCAGTCGTGTCTGACTCTTTGCAACACCATGGACTGCAGCATGCCAGGTCTCCATGTCCATTACCAACTCCCAGAACTTACTCAAACTGATGTCCATTGAGTCGGTGATGCCATCCAACCATCTCATCCTCTGACATCCCTTTCTCCTTCTGCCTTCAATCTTTCCCAGCATCAGGGTCTTTTCAAATGAGTCAGCTCTTTGCATCAGGTGGCCAAAGTATTCGAGTTTCAGCTTCAACATCAGTCCTTCCAATGAATATTCAGGACTGATTTCCTCTAGGATGGACTGGTTGGATCTCCTTGCAGTCCAAGGGACTCTCAAGAGTCTTCTCCAACACCACAGTTCAAAAGCATCAATTCTTCAGCGCTCAGCCTTCTTCACAGTCCAACTCTCACATCCATACATGACCACTGGAAAAACCATAGCCTTGACCAGACAGACCTTTGTTGGCAAAGTAATGTCTCTGCTTTTTAATATCCTGTCTAGGTTGGTCATAACTTTTCTTCCAAAGAGCAAGTGTCTTTTAATTTCATGGCTGCAATCACCATCTGCAGTGATTTTGGAGCCCTCCAAAATAAAGTCAGCCACTGTTTGCATTGTTTCCCCATCTATTTCCCATGAGGTGATGGGACCAGATGCCATGATCTTAGTTTTCTGAATGTTGAGCTTTAAGCCAACTTTTTCGCTCTCCTCTTTCACTTTCATCAAGAGGCTTTTTAGTTCTTCATTTTCTGCCATAAGGGTGGTGTCATCTGCATATCTGAGGTTACTGATATTTCTGCTGGCAATCTTGATTCCAGCCTGTGCTTCATCCAGGCCAGAGTTTCTCATGATGTACTCTGCATATAAGTTAAGTAAGCAGGGTGACAATATACAGCCTTGACGTACTCCTTTCCTGATTTGGAACCAATCTGTTGTTCCATGTTTGGTTCTAACTGTTGCTTTCTGATCTGCATACAGATTTCTCAAGAGGCTGGTCAGGTGATCTGGCATTCCCATCTCTTTAAGAATTTTCCACAGTTTATTGTGATCCACACAGTCAAAGGCTTTGGCATAGTCAATAAAGCAGAAGTAGATGTTTTTCTGGAACTCTCTCATTTTTTCGGTGATCCAAAGGATATTGGCAATTTGATCTCTGGTTACTCTACCTTTTCTAAATCCAGCTTCAATATCTGGAAATTCACGGTTTACATACTATTGAAGTCTGGCTTGGAGAATTATGAGCATTACTTTGCTAGCGTGTGGGATGAGTGCAGTTATGTGGTAGTCTGAATTTCTTTGGCATTGCCTTTCTTTGGGATTGAAATAGAAACTGACCTTTTCCCATCCTGTGGCCACAGCTGAGTTTTCCAAATTTGCTGGCATATTGAGTGTAGCACTTTCACAGCATCATCTTTTAGGATTTGAAATAGCTCAACTAGCTTTGTTCGTAGTGATGCTTCCTAAGGCCCATTTTACTTTGCATTTCAGGATGTCTGGCTCTAGGTGAGTGATCACACCATTGTGATTATCTGGGTCGTGAAGATCTCTTTTCTTCTGTGTATTCTTGCCACCTCTTCTTAATATCTTCTATTTCTGTTAGGTCCATACCATTTCTGTCCTTTATTGTGCCCCTCTTTGCATGAAATTTTTCCTTTGTATCTCTAATTTTCTTGAAGAGATCTCTAGTCTTTCTATTCTATTGCTGTCCTCTATTTCTTTGCATTGATCACTGAGGAAGTCTTTCTTATCTCTCCTTGCTATTCTTTGGAACTCTGCATTCAAATGGGTATATCTTTTCTTTTCTCCCTTGCCTTTCGCTTCTCTTCTTTTCTCAGCCATTTGTAAGGCCTCCTCAGACAACCATTTTGTCTTTTTGCATTTCTTTTTCTTGGGGATGGTCTTGATCCTTGCCTCCTGTACAATATCATGAACCTCTGTCATGGTTCTTCAGGCACTCTATCAGATCCAATTCCTTGAATCTATTTGTCACTTCCACTGTATAATTGTAAGGGATTTGATTTAGGTCATACCTAGAAGGTCTAGTGTTTTTCCCTACTTTCTTCAATTTAAGTCTGGATTTGGCAATAAGGTGTTCATGATCTGAGCCACTGTCAGTTCCTGGTCTTGTTTTTGCTGAGTGTATAGAGCTTCTCCATCTTTGGCTGCAAAGAATATAATCAATCTGATTTCAGTATTGACCATCTGGTGATGTTCATGTGTATAGTCTTCTCTTGTGCTGTTGGAAGATGGTGTTTGCTAAGACCGGTGCGTTCCCTTGGCAAACCTCTATTAGCCTTTGCTCTGCTTCATTACATACTCCAAGGCCAAATTTGCCCATTACTTTAGGTATTTCTTGACTTCCTACTTTTGCATTCCAGTCCTCTATAGTGAAAAGGACATCTTTTTTGTGTGTTAGTTTTAAAAGGTCTTGTAGGTCTTCATAGAACCATTCAAGTTCAGTTTCTTCAGCATTACTGGTCGGGGCATAGCCTTGGATTACCATGATATTGAATGGTTTGCCTTGGAAATGAACAGAGATCATTCTATCGTTTTTGAGATTGCACACAAGTACTGCATTTTGGAGTCTTTTGTTGACTATGATGGCTACTCCATTTCTTGTAAGGGATTCTTGCCCACAGTAATAGATATAATGGTAACCTGAGTTAAATTCACCCATTCCACATTTTAGTTGGCTGATTCCTAAAATGTTGATGTTCACTCTTGTTATCTCCTGTTTGACCACTTCCAATTTGCCTTGATTCATGAACCTAACATTCCAGGTTCCTATGTAATGTTGCTCTTTACAGTATCAGACTTTACTTCCATCACCAGTCACATCCACAACTGCGTGTTGTTTTTGTTTTGGCTCCATCCCTTCATTCTTTCTGAAGTTATTTCTCCACTGATCTCCAGTAGCATATAGGACATCTACTGACCTGGGGAGTTCATCTTTCAGTGTCCTATCTTTTTGCCTTTTCATACTGTTCATGGGGTTCTCAAGGCGAGAATACTGAAGTGGTCTGCCATTCCCTTCTCCAGTGGACCTCATTTTGTCAGAATTCTCCACCATGACCCATCCTTCCTGGGTGGCCCTACATGGCATGGTTCATAGTTTCATTGAGTTAAACAAGGCTGTGGTCCATATGACCAGATTGGTTAGTTTTCTGTGACTGTGGTTTTCAGTCTGTCTGCCCTCTGATGGAGAAGGATAAGAGACTTATGGAAACTTCCTGATGGGAGAGACTGACTAAGGGGGAACCTGGGTCTTGTTCTGATGGGCAGGGCCATGCTCAGTAAATCTTTAATCCAATTTTCTGTTGATGGGTGGGGCTGTGTTCCCTCCCTGTTACTTACCTGGGGCCAAACTATAGCGGAGACTTCACCGGTGGCTCAGATGATAAAGCATCTGCCTATGATGTGGGAGACCTGGGTTCGATTCCTGGGTTGGGAAGATCTCCTGGAGAAGGAAACGGCAACCCACTCCAGTACTCTTGCCTGGAAAATCCCATGGACTCAGTCCACAGGGTCGCAAAGAGTTGGACATGACTGAGTGACTTCACTAAACTATGGTGGAGGTAAGGAAGATAATAGAGACCTCCTTCTAAAGGTCGCATGCACGACCTGCTACACTCAGAGCCCCCAACCCTGCAGCCGGCCACCACTGACCCACGCCTCCCCTGGAGGCTCCTGGACACTCAGGGGCAATTCTGGATCAGTTTCTTGTGGGGTCACTGCTCCTTTCTCCTGGGTCCTGGTGCACATAAGATTTGTTTGAGCCCTCTGAGCATCTCTGGCGGGTATGAGGTTTGACTCTAAACATGATTTTGCCCTTCTTGCCATCTTGCTGGGGCTTCTCTGTCCTTGGACTTGGGGTATCTCCTCACAGTCACTCCAGCACCATGCAACTGTTGCTCCAGTGTTGCACAGCTGCTGCTACTAAAACAATGTAACAAGTGATTTGTATAAAAAACAACCTGCTCACTTAAGTGTTATAAGGGACATGAAATATGAACAAATCAGCAGTCTATGAGAAACTAATTTGATTGCTTTTCCAAAAGTAATTCAATTGCTGAAGTAATAGTCAAAAGAAATGGAACAGATGTTTGATCCAGTACCTCGTAAAATACTTTACTTAGCCACATATGAATGAATTAAAATTGATTTTTATGGATGTCAGTTCAGGAACTGCTATACTTTATAATTGAACCCCAAATTACTCAGAAGATTTATTTTTCAACAACACTATGTAACTTGGAGTGGAGACAGTTTATGGAAAATTAGAGAAAGGAATTATTAGCCAAGATTTGAAAACCATATATTGCTTATGGGGATATTTAAAATCTAGGAACTTCGTGTTTTAAAAGTCTTTACTTAATCTTTGCTCAAGAGAGCATATTACTAAATAGACAGGTTTAGTCCTCTTTACTATTCACCCTCCTATTCTTAATGTGAATGACAGTGACTGTCTTCTCAACAAGAAAATATAGCAGGAATTGTGGTGAGTGGCTTTCAAGGCTAAGTCATCAGAAGCACTTCTGCCTTGCTTACACTGGAGTCACTCACACAAGGGGAATCCAGCCACAGTGACATGAGGACACCCAACAGACTCTACTGACAAGTCCTTGTGTGATGAACTGGAGCCTCCTGCCAACAGCTAGCAGACTTACGGCCATATAAATGAGCCTCAGTCAGATCTAATTTTAGACAAGCTCTTTGAGAACTTCAGATGGCTGCAGCTCCAGGGGACAACTTGAATAAAACCCCACTAGAAACCCTGAGCCATAACAACACAGATAAGTTACTCTTGAGGTGCTGACTCACTTGGAGACTGTGAGACAAATGTTTACTGTTGTTTAAATGATTGGATTTTGAAGTAATTTGTTACATAGCAATCAGTTCAGTTCAGTTGCTCAGTCATGTCCGACTCTTTGCGACCCCATGAATCTCAGCATGCCAGGCCTCCCTGTCCATCACCAACTCCCGGAGTTCACCCAAACTCATGTCCATTGAGTCGGTGACGCCATCCAGCCATCTCATCCTCTGTCGTCCCCTTCTCCTCCTGCCCCCATTCCCTCCCAGCACTAGGGTCTTTTCCAATGAGTCAACTCTTCGCATGAAGTGGCCACGGTATTGGAGTTTCAGCCTCAGCATCAGTCCTTCCAATGAACACCCAGGACTGATCTCCTTTAGGATGGACTGGTTGGATCTCCTTGCAGTCCAAGGGACTCTCTCAAGAGTTACGTAGCAATGTGAAAGTGAAAGTGAAGTCACTCAGTCGTGTCCCACTCTTTGTGACCCCCACGGACTGTAGCCCACCAGGCTCCTCTGTCCATGGGATTTTCCAGGCAAGAGTACTGGAGTGGTTGCCATTTTAGGAGGTCATAAAAGTCTAGTTTTCCAGAATTTCCATTTATGCTTAGAAATGACCTGAGAGCTTACCTTACATTATGTTATGCTTAACTAGATTTTTTCCTGTCTCTTTTTAGGTTTTGAGGCCAGTTTCTTCAAATGAGGGCAGAGATTCTCTCTGTATCTCTCTGAGGGAGATTGCATGTAGGGTGGAGGGGTGGGGTGATGGGGTGTGTGTGTATGTAGGTATGTGTGAGAGAGAGGGAGACAGAGAGAATATATTACAGATAAACAGGAGCTAAATGGAAGAAAAATGATGCCTTTGAGTGGAATGTGGTGAAAGATGAAATGTGTACATAAAGGATGGAGTAGAGATGTTGGCAGAGCAGTCAGGACAGAAACTCGAGGCTGCTTCAGTGAATGGCTACATCACTGATTAATTTCACACTGTGCTCAGCTGGATGCTTTGCTTTGAGGGAGCTGACATGGGGACTAAATTTAAAATAATAAAGCTCATTTTAAGGATCTACATGTACCGGAGTGAAGATCAGGAAAGCCAGAGACCAAGACCATTCCAAATGTCTGTGCCCTCTCCCTTGGCTTGTTTTTCCTTCTCTCTGAACCACTGGCCAGACACACAGGTTCTCTAGTCCTCAACCTGAAGGGAGGCAGCTCTGCAGGCTTTGCTGATCACCACCCTCTGCTGGGCAGAGAGCCCGTGGGCTGGGACAAATGAGTCATCCATTCTGTACCTGTCCTGCTTCTAAGAGCCTGGGTAGCTTCCTTGAGTGAGTGTGGTTTCCATGCTGGGGGGAGTTGGCACTGTGATGAAAATGTCCAATTTCACTATAAATGATTATCTGAAAGGAAAAGAAAATAAAACCCTGAATCACGTTTACAGGTGACCCACAGCACAACATGAAGAACCAAACGTGTCTGAAAAAGACAATTAGGCCTGTTGCTTCTCCCTGACTCCCCTACACTATTTCACAAACTCCTTTTAACTTGTTTCAGATTTTCTCCAGCACTCTAAACCCTGCACTGCTGGTTCAGAAGTGCCCTCTTCACGTGGAGAACAATGGAAGTATCTGCAGCTCTATGGAGATGAATCACAGGCAGGCTCTTCTGATTCTGGGTGGGCGTGCAGAGACAAATAACTCCACACCTGACGTCTGCTTCCTTTACTACCCTTCAGGGTCTCTGCCCTGTATTTCTCGAAACCCGTTCAAAATCACTCCGAACCACAGCAGACTGTTCGGGACCAGTAAACACTCCCGCAGCATAAATAGTTGTTCCTGTCAAACTGTCGACTGTATCTTAGGGAAAGAATATGAATGCCTCTCCCCTCATACCTTACAAGCAAGAATTCATTAAGGCAACAGGTAAGTCACAGAAACATATTTCTCTTGTGTACTTTTGTTGTGTTAACGCTGTGGGAAGTAAATGTTCCTGATGCTGTAATTGCTGGTAGAATAAAAACCTGAGTGAGGACGGTCTTGAAATCCCAGGTGCTAAGGACTTTTTACTCGCCTTCTCCAGGCACCGTGGACTTATTGAGTTTTAGAGTGCGCTTGTGTTTTCACCAGCTGATGATAAGGTCTTTCTTCTTGGAATCCCAGTGGGCGTGGAGCATGGATTGTGCAAAGCCAGAGTGTGACAGGCTCCAGAAGACCCAGAGGAGGGCCGGCGCGGGTGGACAGAGGACCACAGTTCACATCTGCCATGGGCCTTGCCTCAGGTGGTTGGAGTGATGTCTCAATCCCAGAGGATCTTGAAAAGCAAAAGGCAGCCCCAGGCAGACAGGGGAAACAGGATAAATCTGTTCAATGGAAAGGTGTTTACTCTGCATCTCAGCCTTAGAAGTGCTCCCATCCCACTAGGACAGAAGGGAGCTTTTAGAAACATATTGTGAGCAGGGCAGGCAGAGGGGAGTGATTTTCAAAAGTCTGCCCTAACCTTCTGGTTCAGCGTTTGTTTCCCCGAGGGCGAGGTGGTGAGATTTTTGTATTTTTGTCTTTGCAGGAGTTAAAAAAGCATACCTTGGTTCTAGATAAAGCATACCTTGGTTTCTTGGGTGAATAATTGAACAGATGGTTTATGTTTCCAGGGTGAGGGTAATTTTGGAAACCAAGGTATGTTGATTGATGATGCAGAGCTTAGTGGTATTGAAGTAACTTTTGCATCAGCTGGAACAGGCTGACAGCATGATGACATGTAAGTGACTTGGACGATTGCAAAAGAGAGTGATTAAGAGAGCAGGCTTGGAGCCAGACT
Organism: Dama dama; assembly: GCF_033118175.1. NCBI lineage: Eukaryota > Metazoa > Chordata > Mammalia > Artiodactyla > Cervidae > Dama > Dama dama. The sequence continues at coordinate 32,616,597 of NC_083685.1, forward strand.
GCCTGGGTTTCAACTGCTCCTCTACCACCTACCAGATACATGACTGCTCCGCAGTCCAAACTCTTACTATTCGCCACCCGACAGGCCAATACGTTGAGAGACGACTCGTTGGAAAAAGGAATAGTGACTTTATGCAGAAAGTTAGTTGACAGAGTAAGTGGTGGACTCATGCACCGAAGAATCACCTTGCCTGAGTTAGAATTCAGGTTTCTCTTATACTAAAAGGGGAGGGAGCAAAGTCAGACATTTCCTGGTTCCAGCCAGACTGGAGGGGAGGTCTTAATTCCTTCCTGCAGTCATTCACTGGGTGGGCCTGGTCAGGATGTTTCCTCTGAGCTAAACAAAGGTATTTTAGCTTAATGCTCATCACCTGGGAGGCAGGTATTTCGGTAAAGGGTCTAAGTTCCACCCTAGCTGTGCCAGCTCTGAGTGTCTGGAACTGGTAGTTAAGGCATGAAGAATGCGATGGAAATAAATAATCATCTGCTGAAACAAGTGAAGGTGATTCAAATGTCTCTCCATCCTCCTGGTATCTGAAAGCACAGAGTGGTCTGTAGGTGATCTCAGGTTTAGGAGCTGGTCTACATAAGCAGCTGCCATATAAAAGGAACAGACAAGTGGCATTAACCACAAGATTCTTTTCCATCAAAAGTGGAAGCTTGATGATCCAGACTGTGTAGAGGCTCCCTAAAGTTAAGATGAGGAAATATCTATATCCTAGAAGAAAAAAATCCGAAGATTTAAAACAGCAGGAGTGCTTAGCCACCATCTGGGTTGAGTCACGTGTGCAGGTGACAGATTGTCCAGCAGAATTCCACTGATGCCCTCAGGTGATGCCCTCAAGGAGGAAACTGGGAAATGAAGCAACGGAGACAGTTGCTTTTTATGGCAATAAATTCCACACTATTTAGAGAATTCATATCTTGTGAAACTGAACAAAGTTTAAATCCTCAAGTTGGGTAGAAAAAGAGAGACAGCCAGAGACCACACCATGTCACTTGAAAAAAGAACGGCATATTTTATAATGTATACCTTATTTAGTCAGAGTATCTTTAGGATTGTTAAAATATTTTTCAATTTTCATTCCTCCTTTATTCTTTGGTTGAAATCAGAGGTGTGTTTTAAGTGTGACCTCAGCTCTTGCTGGTGAATTTGAGCTCCTTGCCAAGAAAAGAACATTGCTGAAAGAGCCATAAATAAACAAGAAGTCAGTGTATATTTGCAAATATTTCCTCAAAAGTCTAACGGTCACTGAAGTAACGGAAAATGGAACAAAGGAACAGTTGCAAGAAACAACATCAACAAAAAATGAAAACTTCATGAGGAAACACACAGAGAAACGGAGATACTTAGTTAAATTAACATCTACTGAAGGGGCAAGATGTTATAGGAACCGCATAAAGCAGAGAGATCTTTGAGAGAGAAAAAGACAAACCAATAAATAAAAAGCACTGTTGTGGTACGACTTTAGATGGATAAGGCTGTGAGTGAATTTACTGTTTTCTAAACAGGCTGATTTTCAAAACCTAGGCAAGGGCTTTACTATTAGAAAGTCATGAAGACTTTTAAGAAAGTCTGGGATGTTGTATTCGGTTTGAGGCATTTCACTGCCAGGAGGATGAAGGCAAACAGAGATGAGAATTCAGAGAAAAAAAGCACACAACAGAAGCATTTCAGGGTCTATGGAGGACAGAATTTTCAAGAGAAAGTATGAATAAATAGAATAAATAATAGCTTAGTTTGTAAAGTCTAAAGAGAGGGAGGTGATATATTGTACGTGCCTAAAATTTAACAGATGAAAATGGCAAGGTAACAGTGTCTCATTCAAGTCCCATAAACTTAGTTATCAGTGTGATTCTCCCCTTCATGTTAGGATTTGGACATTTACTTATCAGTGTTTGTGTATGTGGAACATTTGTACACACACACACACACACACACACATCCATATACCCACTTTTCTTTTTCTTTTTCCTGCATTTTATTCTTGAGTTGACCTCTAAGACTAATGAAAATGATGCTTTTTACATTTCCTCTAAAGGGATGTATGAAGCCCACATCCTTGGCTGACCTGAAGGTTGCAGGCCTGGCCACAGTGAGCTGCTATTGTTTTCTGAGATCATACAATGCGAATTTTTAAAAGGTCTAGCTTTGTTTACTGTGAATTATTAAAGGAAGTTGCTAGGTTATTATAATATTAAGGGAATTAAGTATATGTTATTTTTTTTACTCTCACAATAGAGAGTAAAACAGAATCTCAATAGAGGACAGTGAGATCCACCAAAATAAATGACTGAACATATATGAACAGGTAAGAGGTTCAAAATATATAGACCTGATGCTGTTGCACATACACGACCATTACGTTACATTTTCTATTACTCAGTCATTCTCTTCCCTGCCCTATTTCAAGCCTTTTACATAGTAGGTGCACTAAAAGAAAATAAATAAATAAAATTTCAATAGACGAATGCCAGTGGTTTTACAGAGAGAGAGGTTTAGGGAGGCTACGCTGTTGATTTCTGGAGCGCTGGGATGTTTCAGCCTTATTTACAATCCTTTCCGCTGTGTAAGTCATAGATTACCTTGCGCTATGGTTGGGTAGCTATGGATGTTCCATCAGTGTGAGCATCCGGCCGAGGCTTAAGCAAATGTTGTTTCGTGCCGCCAGCTGGGCTTCAAAACGTGTCAATCTCCATGTTGGTTGCCGACTCGTATTTTTTAAGAAAATATAAAAATTGTCATCTCCTCTGTCAGCACGAGATCACGGAATCATTAAGACTCAACAGCACAGAGATATTTTCCTTTGCTGTGGATTTCAGCAAAGGAACTCCTTTCTACGGGGAGCAGTTTTGAAAACCCTGAGTTTAATGCGATGAAAATGACATTTAACGCACGACAGGTATTCATAGAAGCTATCACAACTAAGTAAAGGAGAATTGAATCTCTCAGAAAGCGGCGGTTGCAGTCTAATGACGGAATTAAACCCGGAACAAAATGAGCAAAGGCAGCAACATCTCCTGGTGACCAGCAGGGGTCGCCCGACAACCAGAAAACGAACAGGAAGCGCGTGCATTCGGCCATCTGAATCGGTGAACCGAAGATGTTTGGATGCGATACTGCAGGATGCCCTCCCGGGACACACAAAACCCACCCAATATCCTAACTCAAAACTGAAAAACAGAAATGCACTTCTCAGAAACGACGTTTTCCGCTATGTAAAAGGAGGGAAACCTTGGGGCCAACTCTAGGGCTCTGTGTGAAGTCGGAGGGGCTGGAGTCCAAGAGGATGGAAAAGACCCAAGGGGAGAAGTTCTCTGCTGGGTTGGATGCTATTGATCCGACTTCAGAGCAGCAGAACAGACAGCCCAGCCCCCAGGCAGGCTGCCTTTGCCATGTTCTAGTGCAAAGGATTAAAAACGGCTCCTGACCCCTTGTGTTTCAAAGGTTTTTGTAAAACGCATTTTTAAAACATTTTTCAAAAGTTCAGATGCCTATTTTTTTTTCCTTTTTTTAAACAATGACTCTTTTTATTCTTCTTGCAGCTGCTCTGTACTCTCTTTCTTTTCAATGTCTGCGGTAAAAAAAGGTGTGTCCTCACTGATGCTTTGTCTCTGGATTTCTGAATCATTGTCTGAAAGGATCTTCCAAGAGGATAGGTGAGTTGTGAAGGGGGCAGTAATGTTCCTGAGAATGTGCTGTGTTTGGCTCTGCCCTGAGCGCTCACTGTGTGCAGCTGATAATCTCAAGTGGACCCTGAGATGTGGACACAGCTTTAAGGATGATGGGAAAAACAGCTCCACTGAGAGCTGACGCAGGGCCCAGGTTTGCTGGATGTATGTTCTCAACCCTCATGCTGTTTGATGCTAAATCTAAGGCCAGAGGAGATAACGGAACTTAAAATTCAACTCTTCCAACCACCTGTCTGATGATCACTTTCCTTCTGTGACACCTGTCAGCTGGTGGCCTGGCTGTGGTTACAATTACTGTGATGGGGACCCACGGGTCTTTGTACATCTCTGGCTGTAAGAGATGCCTTATAGCTGGCTGGGAAAAACCTTAGCACCTAGAAGGTCAATAAAAGAAGATTGGTTTCTCTTCCCCTGACACGCATTTGAAGGGTGTTATTCTGAATTTCCCCTGTGTTAGTCAGCATTCTCCAGAGAAACAGAACCGATTAGGACACACACACATGTGTGGAGAAGTGGGCAGGAAGGGCGATTCATTCTGAGTTTTCAGAATGAACAACTGCCCTTGGACATCAGCCTTCAGACTCCAGGACCTATACCATCAGCCCCTGATTCTTGGGTCTTTGGATGTGGACTGGAACTCACAGCAACCCCCCACCCCCCCCCCCTCCCCCCAGCTCCACAGGATCCCAGGACTTCACTTAGTCTAAACCACACCACCAGCTTTCCTGCAAGTTCTAAACTTGCAGACGGCAGATCATAGACCTTCTTGGCCCTCACTGTCACATGAGCTAATTCTTATAAGCTTTGTTTTCCATTCAGACCCTCAACAGACTAGATGCTGTCTACCCGCCTTGGTAAGGATGGTATTCTTTCCTCGGTCTACTGATTCCAAAGCTGAATCCACCTCTGTACCCCGACACTGAACTAATCTTGGAGACAGAATTTTGAGGCAAGGAGAAAAGAATAGCCTTATTGCTTTCTCGGGTAAAGGGGGCCACAGCAGGCCCCTCATGCCCTCAAAACTGTGTGTCCCCACCTGGAGGGGTTAGTAAGGAGGTATATAGGAATGGTTTAAAGAGGAGAGCTTGATCAGCTCATGGACTTTCTTCTGATTGGCTGGTGGTGAGATAATCAGGAGTCAGCATCCTCAAGTTCTGGTTCCAACCGGTCTAGAGTCTACATGCTTGTGGGCAGCAGACGGTTAACTTCTCCCACCTGGTGGGGATTTCTGAATCTGCAAAACAGCTCAAAGACATTTTTATGTGTATCCCTGGATGGCATCACTGACTCAATGGACGTGAGTTTGAGCAAACTCCTGGTGGTAATGAAGGACAGGGAAGCCTGGCATGCTGCAGTCCATGGGGTTGCAGAGAGTTGGACACGACTGAACGACTGAACTGGTTTGAGCTAGAGGAGGAACCAGGACCCTGCCCCAAAGAGTTATTGTTTCTTGGCTGCTCCTTCTTGGTCTCCTCATCCCCTCTCTTCTCTGATTAGCAACTGTTTGAATCTTCCCATTGAAACTCAGGGAAGGTCATGGAGGCTGAACGGGACCCATTTCCTATAATCAAGATATGGGAGATAGAGAAAGGATTTTGTGCCCAGTAGCCCCACAGGGTCCTGCTTGGTATCAATTCCAATGCCAACTTCTTCTGGAGACACAGTCACAGACATACCAGAAACAATATTTTACCAACTATCTGGGTATCTGTCAGCCCAGAAAAACTAACCATTACACCCTGAGTCTTCTCTGTCAAATGTGTTATGACCTCTCAGAGGTCTTTATTTTTTAAAACATGATATCAGAAGTCCCCAGGTGGCCCAGTGTTGAAAGAATCTGCCTGCCAATGCAGGAGGTGCAAGAGGTGTGGGTTCTATCCCTGGGTTGGGAAGATACCCTGGAAAAGGAAATGGCAACCTGCTCCAGGATTCTTGCCTGGAAAATACCATGGACAGAGGAACATGGTGGGCTACAGTCCATGGGATCGCAAAGAACTGGACATGACTGAGCACACACACACATTATTTTCAATCCTTCCTCCATCTGAATGATCCTAATGCTCCATGTTCTTCCTACGTATGGTCCTCAGAGTGGATCTGAGGTCAGCATATGGCAGGTCTATCATCTCTGTTTTTAGATATATGTTTCTATTGATTCTAAGAAACTCTCAAATTGCTATTTTTTTTCTCGTGCTTGTTGTGTATTTTCACTTTACTTCCAAGAAATGTTTTTTCTTTTTTTTTGTTGAGCCCTTATAATCAGATAAAAAAGCCCACACAACAAAATGATGAAAGATAACTTAGCGATGGCATATAACAAAAGGCAAAAATGTCTTCATAATATTAGGTTCCGTGCTGTTCAATGGCAGGATTCAACCTCCGAAACATTCCTTGACTTTTATAGCATCTGCACTAAATGTGCTTTACAAATTATGGTGAACATGTTAGGCTTGTTTGAAGTAATAAAGTTTAGGAAATTAACACTAAATTCTTGGCCAGTTATCTCTATGCTTTTATAAAAACTCATATTTAAATAACCTTAGTTGTATAGATTATAAAGATAACAAACTAAAGCCATTGCCTTCTTAGGAACAGTTCGCAAGTATAGTTTAGAAAAACTACTCAGCTTTCCCAAGAGAGTATTTTGAACAAGTTGGAAAACAGAATTAAACAGCATGTCATGCAAAGTGGTGACTGAGTAAATGTTTCTTTTTTCTTTCTAAGGGACTCTTAGAGTGTTATATGCAAACAATCTGAACTAAGGTTGCCCAAGATGTCAATTCAAAGTTATTAGAGTCATTTTATAGGCATTAAAAAACTCCTGGTGTTGTCTTTTCATTCTCAAATTTCATAAGTGGACAAAATCTATTTGCACTTGGTTGTGCCCAGATGACATTAATTTTTAATGCAGTTAAACTCCATTTGAATGTATACCAAGATAGAAGTCATGATTAGCTTATTTTGCAAATGACCACTTCATTCTTCCTCATTATCAGATAATCTCTGGTGGAGAGAGAGCTTTCTTGACGTCTTGTATGACCTCCTGAATGGTCATAAAATCAAAGGTCTGAGCTTGACCTTTAGACCTCGTGGTGACCCAGGGTGAATTAGACCTTCTTCAGGACTTGGAAGATACTGAGCCAGTGCTTGGAGGAGTCATTATAGAGCTTAAGTCACAGAGCAGAAGAAGATAGAGAATATGATTTAGGAACATTTTCCTGCTGGTAAGGAAAAGGACCTTCTTGACATGAGAAGGTCAAAAGAGAAGGATATAAGGGATGGAACCCGGTGGGACCTGAATATCTCAAAAAGAATCCAATGCTGTAGCTCTTAGGGTCTCAAACAAGACTGTCAATGAGATGCTGAAAACCTAAGATAAGTAGAGGGGCTACAGAGATCTGTGTCCACCTGAAATTCAGAGAAGAGGCACCCTGGCCAAGTGCCTCATACCACATGGGCAGCTTTAGAAGGAAAGAAGATGTGTGTTCTGAAGTGGTGATGATCTCATTAAATTGCACAATTCTTGAGGTGGTGCAGAGAGCCCATCCATACTGTTAGCACTCAGGGAGGAAGGGCAGGTGTGTGGGGTAGACAGGGGACAGGTTTGATGGGATGTTATCAGACATGGCATAATCAGAGACCAAGAAAGAACATGAGGTGGCTCAGAAAGCTGCAAATACAGATACTAACAAGGGCTGGTCTGTAACCTGGGAGAGCCAGTTGGCTTGACCTCTGTTCCTCCTTCTGCAGCCTTGAGTCCACTTTGGGGAGGAGCCTGGGTGAGCCTCCTGGAGGATAAGGTTCCTGGAGCAGAGGCTGCCCTCCAGCCGAGGCCCCTTAGACCAACAGCCTGTGCCCACACGAGGCGTGAGAGTGAGGCCATCCGGGACCATCCCGCCTCAGCTGCCAGCTGACCACAGAGAGTAGCCCCACTGGCCCAGATTAGAGGAAATGTTGAGCTCATCCAGAGGAGAGAAGTAACAAATGACAACGAGTGTATTTAAGTGCTGAGAAGATCACTCACTGTTTCAAAGAACAGAGCCAGATTCACCTGTGTTCATTAGCCTCTTAAAGCAAGGGCTGAAGATACACTGACAAAGTGAAAGTCGCTCAGTTGTGTCTGACTCCTTGCGGCCCTGTGGACTATACAGTCCATGGAATTCTCCAGGCCAGAATACTGGAGTGGGTAGCCTTTCTGTTCTCCAGGGGTTCTTCCCAACCCAGGGGTCGAACCCAGGTCTCCCGCATTGCAGGTGGATTCTTTACCAGCTGAGCCACAAAGGAAGCCCAAGAATACTGAAGTGGTACCTATCCCTTCTCCAGTGGATCTTTATGACCCAGGAATCTAACCGGGGCCTTCTGCATTGCAGGCAGATTCTTTACCAACGGAACTTTCAGGGAAGTCCATACACTGACAATGTCCACTTTATCTTTTTTGGTCTGAACTGGGCCAACTTAATTAAAATTCTCCATGTAAATTACTGCCTTTTACTCAATGAGAGGCATGTTAGTATGGTTTATGTATAGCATCAAATAAAGAATATTTAGCATTTCTAAATGAAAGTTGCTCAGTCGTATCCGACTCTTTGCGACCCCATGGACTATACAGTCCATGGAACTCTCCAGGCCAGACTACAGGAGTGGGTAGCCTTTCCCTTCTCCAGGGGATCTTCCCAACCAAAGGATTGAACCCAGGTCTCCTGCATTGCAGGTGGATTCTTTACCAGCTGAGCCACATGGGAAGCCCCACATTTTATAGATGATCTTTAAGATCAGATGCTTTTAAAATTCACTGTGATAAGATATGTTAGCAAACTTTGCCAAAACAAAACAATAAATAACACATAATGTGATGAAAGACAAATACTTGATAATTTTAAGAAGACCTTTTGTTATTATCCTCAAGTTTCATAATCAGAAAAGATTTGTTTGCACAGTTTTTAATATAACGTTACCCTGATGATATTGATTTTATTTATTTATCTATATATTTTTTATTGAAGTATAGTTGAATAATTAATACAATGTTGTGTTAGCCTCAGGTGTACAACAAAGTGATTCACTTATACATATATATATATGTATCTATAGCTGTACAATGATATTAATTTTAACATAACTAAACTCTATTTAAATTTGTGGCTGCTAAGTCACTTCAGTCATGTCCGATGTGCGACTCCATAGATGGCAGCCCATCAGGCTCCCCTGGCCCTGGGATTCTCCAGGCAGGAACACTGGAGTGGGTTGCCATTTCCTTCTCCAATGCATGAAAGTGAAAAGTGAAAGTGAATTCGCTCAGTCGAGTCCGACTCTTAGCGACCCCATGGACTGCAGTCTACCAGGCTCCTCCGTCCATGGGATTTTCTAGGCAAGAGTACTGGAGTGGGTTGCCATTGCCTTCTCCTATTTAAATTTGGGTCATGATAAAAGCAACAATTTATTCTTAGAAATGACCACTTTCGGGTTTCACCACATCAGAGAACTTCAAGTCTTACGAAGATGAGGTTAATCATATACATTGATGTAGTATTTATTTGCTGAAATTTGAAAGACTCTCAAAGCAACCTGATGGTGCAAACTAACACTTACCTCTGATCTGCCCTTTGGTCTAGAACTCCATAACTTATAGCAATTATGTCCTGAAGATGAAGGCATTTTAGATTTTCCTCACAGTTTAAGAGCCAGAGAAAATCCTCGGAGATTATTGAGTCCAGAGGGTACCAACCAATCCTTCACAGGCTAAATCTGCCTGGCAGATGTGTTTTGTTTGGCCTACATGGTGCTGGCTCACAAATATAAAAAAAATTGGAATTAGTTGCATTGCCAAATTTTGGGAAATTGGATAATTATGTACAAAATCTGCATTTCCAAATTCTCTTGAAAAAATGTGGATGATCTGGCAACACTGAGCATGCAGGACAGCAGTTTATTGAAGCTGGATATAGGTGGGGGCTGGCTAGGTCACCAAGGAAACCATCCTGCCTCTGCTACCCGACACCCGGTGGGCATCACTCACCCACAGGACACACTCAGCCTTCCTAGGTATGTGAGCGTACGACCTCTGATCTACTCCAATGAGTTTACTTTTCAGATAAGCTAACATAGGTTCAGATACAAGTGGCTTCAGCATCAGCCAGTGAGGGACTGATGTTAGAAAGGTAAAGCTCTGTGAGCTGTGGAAGTGGCATTAGCTCTCCTTCCCACCTGGCATCTGGCTGAGGTCAGTGTTGACTTTGAATGTGTGTAAGCAGAAGGGAAGAGTCTGGGATTGTCCAGTCTCTCAAGTTTCTCTTGCATCTGTCAGCTTTCTCCAGTTTTATTCCTACTGTTGCTGCCTGAATTGAGGGCACCCTCATTTCACCAGCCTCTGACTGGTCTCCACATTTGTGGTGGCCTTTCCTCACACATCCTGGAGAAGGAAATGGTAACCCACTCCAGTATCCTTGCCTGGAAAATCGCATGGACAGAGGAGCTTGGTGAGCTGCAGTCCATGGGGTTGCAAAGAGTCAGGCATGACTGAGCGACTAACTTCCTCACACATACCCTGCTGAGACCCACCTGTGCATCATAAAAAAGAGGACGAGTTACAGTCTGGGGCCCCTGCGTACTTCAGCAGTGTGATCACACCTGTGTGTCGCCTGATTGGGATGAGGTGATTTGTGGGCAATTTTTCAGGATGTTCAAGTGGCTCTTTCAGGAATAATAATACTTGGAATGCAGATGTGCAATCCAGGTAACAGACTTTGCTAATGGTTTTTGGCAGCCATAAAATTAATTCCGCTAGAGTACAAGGTACTTGTGGGCTTCCCAGGTGACTAAGTGGTAAAGAATCTGCCTGCCAATCCAGGAGATGTGGGCTTGACCCCTGGGTAGGGAAGATTCCCCTGGAGAAGGAAATGGCAACCCGCTCCCGTATTCTTGCCTGGGGAATCCCTTGGACAGAGGAGCCTGGTGGGCTACAATCCATGGGGTCACAAAGAATTGGACACAACTGAGTAACGAAACAACAACAACAGCAATAAGATGCTTATGGTTTTGGAAAACCCCTGCTTCATCCACAGGCCTGGCAGGACCTTTCTAAGGATGGATAGCTGCCAACAGCTGCCAACTGTGTCCCAACGAGGGACACAGAATGAAGAGATGGGAGACTCACTGAGTCTGTTGTCCTCAGATGTCTTTTGTTGGAAGTGTGTTCTTTGAGCTCATGAGAGCAAGAAGCCATGTGTGTACGTCAGAGTCCTCAGTCTCCCCAGCTCTCAACCCTTGTATGTTACTGCTCCAGCTCCTCCTCCACGTGGCCAACAGAATACTGTTATAACCCCCAAGTATAATTACGGCTTTCCTCCACTTTAGGGAGGCAGACCTTCGGGGACTTCCCTGGTGGTCCAGTGTTTAAGAATCTGCCTTCTTGTGCCGAGGACAAGGGCTCAACCCCTAATGTGTGTGTGCTGAGTCGTTTTAGTCACGTCTGACTCTCTGCGACCTGATGGACTGTGGCCAACCAGGCTCCGGTTCTGAGGTGATGGTGTTTGGAGGTGGGGCTTGGGGGAGGTCATTGGGGTTAGATTAGGTTATGAGAGTAGGATCTTTGGGAAGGAACTCATGCATTTATTTAAAAAAGAAAAAAAAGGATGAGACATGGGATCTTCTCCCTCTGTGTATCCACCAAAGAAGGCCGAGGGAGGAGGACATGGGCAGGAGGGGGACCTCGCTGCACCAGGCTGGTTTGCTGACCTTGGACTTCCGGCCTCCAGAGCTTTGGGACATGATTCTTATCTGAGTCATCCATTCTATGTCACTCGTGATAGTGGGACAGACAGACACCAGGCCTGTCTGCTCCCCTTCTCTCCATCCCTCAGGTATTATCTGATAGGTTGTTTCCCTGAGATGTTTATGTGACTTCCCGAGTCTGGGTTGGTTGCTTTTCCTAACAGCCTCCATAACACCTTGCATTCACTTTCATATGGTTACCTTACTATATATCTGTATCTATAGCTGTATCTGTCTATCTATATATATCTTACTATTCTTTATCTTCTACTTGACCTTAAGCTCTGTCAGGGCAGAGGTTGTGTCTGGTGGGTCACAGTTTATCCTTAGCTTTTAGCAGGTGGTAACAAAAAAATTTCTAAGTATTGGCTGGATAAATGAAGCAATTAGGCAAGAAGAAGCAGAGATATTAAAGACAAAAGAAACCCTTTTATTTCTGATATTCTTTATCTTAGCTATTCTTACACCTTTAAAGATAACTTTTACTTGGCCGTAGTCAGATAATTGGCTGGTAGATTTGTTATGACCAGTCTAATTCCTTTGAATTTCCTGCCTTTATTTTCTACAACTTTTAAAAATTACACGCTTTAAAAACTCAGCAAGAGGAGGCCTTCACAGACTGTGTCTTCCAACAACTATATTTCTATATACATTAGGCACTTACCCTTTGCAAGCTTGGGGATTCTTAGGGCCTACAAGGGATTATATTAATCTAAACTCTAATCATTTCCTTTGGCATAAAAAGTCCAGCAGTTAGGAAGAGGCCAAAGGCCCTAGTAGCCATCTTAGCACAATTTGGACGGATGCAGATGAAATTACAGAGTCACATTTTACTAGCTGGATGCGGTCCCAGTTGTGAGCTTGGTCACATCCCAGAGTTCGGAGGGCTCAGAGACAGGGCTGGGGGAGGTACCCAGCTCCCAGTAATTATTCCGTGATAAAACGGGCTTTCCTCTGCTCTCACCAACACAGACATGAGCTCTGGAACTCTGACTGTCTGATCCTGTGTGGTTTAAAAAAACATTCTCCAATCTTCCCAAAACATTCATTATCTTTCCTTTGTGAGGTTTCATGCTTAGGCAGCTGGTGGGAGGAGGTGGTTGGGGCAGGATTGGGGGAATGGCTGTTTCAGATGCTGCAATTATTTCAGGACTGGAAACAGAATTGAAATGACCCAGATGGCTGGCCTAATGAAGCTGAACCAAAATCTATGCCAAGAGGAGCCAGGGCTGTGTTTCATCTCTCTGTGTGTATCTGTATGTGGGTGTGTGAGAGAGAGAGAGAGAGAGAGAGAGAGAGAGAGAGAGAGAGAGAGAGGGGAACCAGTGTGCACGCATGGTTGATTTTTGGCTGAAAAGGGCTTGCGGGTTGTTGGAACGAAAGTGCAGCAGGCTGAGATGAATGCACTTAAGCAGAGAAAAGAAATCACAACCAAACCCAGAGCCTTTTCCCGCCCTGGTCTGGCCTCCGGCAGGCCTACTCCATCTCAGTTGCACCCATATGGAAAATCCACTTTCCTTTGGCTTCTAAAATAAACCATGTTTCCTGGGAGTGTGTGGTGCCGTTTGGAGAAGGTGCTCGAGGTGATTAAGCAGAGTGGGGAGTGGGGGGAATCATGCTGCTGACTTGTGTGGGGGCATTGGCCCCAAACCCCATGGCTAGCGGAACACACACGCTGTGCTCCATGCTGGAGCGATGGCCGTGGTCACCTTGCCAGTGGACTCTGACTTGCTGACACCAATCTCCCCCCCACCCCCCAAACAACACCGTGGGCAAGAGTGGGGACGGGGCTCAGGACCAACTCCACATCTCCTTGGGTTTGGGAACCATGAGAGGATCTTTTAACTCCAGTAGTTAATATAAGTGAATCCTTAGAACACTGCCTGGTATGTAATATACACGAATTACATTTTGGCTATCACTATTATTACTGTAAGTAGCTCTTACTTGCCCTTAGCAGGAAGTTCCTTTCCTTGTCACTTTAGCAAAGCTACATTGCAACTAACTTTTCCTTTATTTACAATTTGTTTATTTGACTGGCAGGTCTTAGTTGTGGCACATGGGCCCTCCCTTGCGTCAGGTGGAATCTTTCCTTGTGGCTGCACGTGAGCTCCCGAGCACACAGGTTCAGGGATCGCAGTGCATGGGCTTAGCTGCTTTGCAGCATGTGGGATCTTATTCCCTGACCAGGGATCGAAGCCACGCCCCCTGACTGCAACAGTGGATTCTTAACCAATCAACCACCAGGAAGTCCCGGTAATTAACTTTTAAGCCAGGCACCATGCTCTACTGGTGTCTGGCCCTAGCACAGCTTTCACATCTTTTGATCACACGATACTTGGCCTAACCTGCTGGTTCTTTCTGTAGATCAAAGAGGTAGAAATGAAGAATGAGTAATTAACAGCTGACTGGATCTCTTCCCTAGCTTCCCCTTTAGTGATCTCTTGAACAAACTGTGTGAACCAGACAATATCTGAAGAAGATCACGAGGAGTGACAATCCTACGCACAGTTGGGGGATGGTGACGAATCTCACCCCTCCCATCTCAGTGATTAGCTGAGATTACTTCCCTTTCTCCCTTTAAAAACTTTCATGGCCCAGCCATTGAAGATGGTTTTGGGCGTACATTGAGTCTACCTTCTCCCCAGATTGCTGACTTTTCTGATTAAAAGCAACTTTCCTTTCTACTAACACTTGCCTCTCACTCACTGATTTTCCACCAATGAGCAGCTAGACCTGAGTTTGGCACCATTATTATTATTTATTGTCTATTTAACATCTCAGCTTTGGGCCTTAGAGTGCTTTTCAATGGAAGGCAACTTCTTTAAGAAACATAAAGCACCATGAACTGCCAGTTGGGCCAGAGAGGAAATTGACTTCAGAAGTGATATGGCAGCTCTGGACCTGAGATAACCAAGGATAAGCCTTAGTTTCCCTAGCTATAAAATAAAATTATGAAGGCACAGAGGAGCCCATCCACTCCTCATTGGCAGAAAAATAACATTATTGCCCACCTATCTACTGTGTATTATGATCATGTGGGATGCTTTACATATATTACCTCATTTAATCCTCAACATTTGCTTGAATTTGGTTTTATTAAGAGAATGAAATTCTTAGAACCCAAGAAACATTAAAATAGCAATTATTTTCATTTGTTGAGTGCCTAATATGTGTCAAGTTTTCTCCCTACCATATTTTATTATTTCCTCATGGTCACCCTGCAAGTTATTATTATTGTCCAGATCTGTGAGTGAAGCCTGAGGCTCAGAGTGGGTCAGTGATTCATTCTGGTCACACAGCCAGTACATACCGATGCAGGGATGTGAACTCATATTTCTTCAGTTCTTGAGCACACATTCTCATGATTAAAACTGGGCTGCCTTTTGAGGTTGTCTTCTTATTAAATCATATTGGTTCTAAATCTACTTGAATGAATCCAAGATGTACTTGCTTGGTAGTAAATTCTATTGATGCCATGCAAGAGTTAAGGAGGAAAGTGTCCCAGGGAGAAGCATGGTTCAAACAGCACATTATGCCGTGTGTGCAGAGGAGAAGGGGTAAGTGGGAAGAAACCAAATGGTTGAGGGTTTCCAAAGATAGAAATAATTTCTAAACTGGATATGTGCTGGGCTCTGGGCCACAGTGAGGCTGTGCCCTTGTGTGTTGAGGGGAGGTGTGCAGGTCCGGGGGTTTGTCTCTGATGTGTGCGCCCTGGGGATGAGGGTGAAGGTGGGTGGTGAGGAGGAGCATGACCACCCAGACACCTGCTCTGGCTCAGAGGACACCGCCACATGGATTCCCTCTCCAGCTTCCAAGGTGGGAAGGATCTCTTTAGGAGATCTATTGAGGGGAGACGGTAAGATTTTCAGTTCTGTTGGAGTCTGGATTCCTGGCCTCTGCTGATGAATGGCTCATTGTGACAGTGTGTGTCTCTGGGCTACACAGCCTGCCGGAGCCCCAGTTCAACAATCCCAAGGGTGTCGGTTCACCTCACCAGACACTGAGGATAGCAATGAGGTTATCAGAGGTGCTTGCTGACTCCCAGGGATCCTGTAAGGAAGGGACAATAAACATGAATATCAGTGTTACAAAAATGCCAAGTGTGGCCATCGGTCCTCTGGTGAATGGTGGGGTGCCCATCCAGTCTGCTCAGTATCTCTGGAGTGCCATGAATGCAGGGGCTCAGGAGAGCACGTTCTTGCAGACACACAGCTAAGTCCACAAAGCAGGTCGTGTTGGCGGTCTGGCTCTAAGCGAGGAGATGAGGCTGTAGAAACATCACTAGGGTCGTGTCCAGGCACCAGAGTCTGTCACGCACCTTCCCCTGTGCTTCAGTGCCTTTCTGTTTGTGAAGTCACTTCCTCAGAGTGCAGATCTCTGCTTGCTTTCATCATTCTAAACAAAGCTTATATTCTCAAGTTGAGTTGTGCATGTCTGTAAGAAAAATTGCACTGGGTGTGCAGAATAAAGGCGGGGACCTCTCTGCCCGATCTTCCTGTGTGCTCAGTTCAGACAGAACTGCTCAGCTGTTGGCAGTGATATTGGAAGCTGCTGGCTACCCTGGGATCCTAAGTGGTTTTGAAGCTGCTGGAGACCGTAGGAATGCACAGCGGAAGGGAGACAGCCATGCTTGCTGCAGGGGAATCTGGGGCTCCGAGCTGCTGGCTCTTCTTCACGTCACCCTCACAGGGGCTCTGTGCTGATGGTGAAAAATGCCTCCTTCCAGTGGGATTCTGGTACATTCATCAATCTTCAACACACACGTGGTGAGCCTGTCTCAACCAAAATGGTTATTGCTTCAATTTGCAACATGTATAGTTAACCTTTAACTTAACTATACATGGAAAGAGGAGGCTGGCAGGCTATATAGTCCCTGGAGTGGTAAAGAGTCGGGCACGACTGAGCGACTAACATGCACACACAGTTAACTTTTAAGATGTAAGATGTAGTTTACTGTTTTCTCTTAAGTGTATGATGCATAATTAACTGTTTTAAAATTAGGATGAGGGAGACTTCCCTGGTGGTCCAGTGGCTAAAACTCTGCATTCCCACTGCAAAGGACCAGGGTTCTCTCCCTGGTCAGGGAACTAGATCTCACATGCTGCAACCAAGACCCAGAGCAGTCAATCAAATAAATAAATAAATAAATATTTAAAAATTATCATAAAATTAGGATGGGGACAGATATTCTTTTGTCTTCAAATGGGACTCTTTGGTCTGATGTCCAAAGCTGGACTGTTGCTGCTTCTGGAAACTGTCTTCCCTGGGTTCTGTGGCATCACATTGTCCTGGTTATTAGTCATCAGTTTCTTTTCGCTGGCTCCTACTGGATCTCTAAATGTTGGGCTGATTCAGTCACTGCTTGGTCTTTGACCCTCTTCTTTTTTTGGACCCTCTTTAATTAAATATTGGGAGGGCATTAAATATTAATAACTCAAGTTTATATCATGACCCTTAACTTCTGCCTTGATTGTTGTTTTCATACATCCAACTCTCTGCCTGAGTCTCCACTAGGATATTGAATTAGAACTTTCTTTCTTTTTTTAACTATTTTTTAACTGAAGTACAGTTGATGTACAATGTTGCATTAATTTCTGCTGCATAGCAAACGATTCAGTCATACATATATAAACCTTCTTTTTTTAAAATATTCTTTCCCATTCTGGCTTATCATAGGATATTGGATTTCCTATACAGTAGGACCTTCTTGTTTATCCATCCTATATGTAATAGTTTGCATCTGTTAACCCTAACCGCCCACTCCATCCTTCCCCCAACCCCCTCTCCCTTGGGGAATCTATTCTCTATGTCCCTGTAAATTGGAACTTTCAAGTGAGCATATCCAGAATTGAACTTTTGATTTCTCTTTCCCCAAAGCTGCGTCTCTCCTATCTTTCTTAAAAGTAACACCTTCCACTGGGTTGCTCAGGCCAGACACTGGAGGAGTACCTTGCTCTCTTTTCCTTCTGTTCCTGTTCAACCCACCTCCAAATTTGAATTCCAACACGTCCCACCATCTAAACTGCCAGTGTGGTTCAAATTATGCCCATCTCTCCTTTGGGTCATCTTCAGATAGGCTCCTAAATCATATGCCCCTCTACCAGTTTTATCTCTTAGATTATCCTCCATATAGCACAGGTGGACCTTATCATTCATGTTTATTATTTATGTCTATAGAAGAGACTTCAAGTGACATAGACATAACTATGGAGTAAGGACTTGAATCCAGTTCTCCATAGTCCTAAAAAAGTAAACCTTTGAATAGTTTTTATTCCATCACCTAATTGTTTAAATTATAAAGTTTACGTCTAAGGTTTTACTAATAACGGCTAATGATCCTATGGCATTTAGTATGTACTTGGCAGAGTTCCAAGAGCTTTACATAATTTAGACTCATTAATATTATAATAGTCAAACAGACCATGTACTATTTTACTGCTATTTAGTATTAGGAAGAGGCTCAGAGCTGTTGAGTGACTTGTCCAAGTTTATATAGCCAGTAAGCAGCAGAGGCAAAATTCAGACCCCAGACACCTGGCTCCAGAGTTGTGCCTTACTGGCTGGGCTACACCAACCCTCAGTCGAAGCCATGAGTTTGATCCAGCATGAGTCATTAATCTATTTGGGGGCATTTATTTTTCTTTGTGGACAGTGGTTATATTACTGGTTAGTTGAATTGACTATAATAACAATATCTATCCTCTATTTTACCAATTTTGTTTTTTAGGTACAGCTAAGAGAACTGTAGGAAATTTCTGATTTTTTTTCTATGTTCATGTAATCTTGGGCCCATATTTTTGAGCTTTAGGTGATATTTACCCCAGGGGCAGGCTCCAAATGAACTCCCAAATTGCTTCAAATATTTTTCTATTTGGTAACATTTTCCCCAAAGGCCTTGTCCTGAAAGCTGCTCCATGAAACAGCAAATTCTATTACATCCCAGTTTAAAAAATAGTTGGTTTCTCTCTCTTGCACCTGCACTGTGTTCTTAGTAGATTTATTTAGCCAGGAAAAAGTTCAAAAAGGATTGGTGATTTGAACTGAGCCTTGATAAACTGAAAGGATTTTGAATATCGAAGAAAGTGTCACCCATGCCAGCTCCACACTGTGGGATGTATAGAAACTGTGCACCTGTTTGCTATTTAATTTAACTATTTTCATCCTAATCTCACTGCTAGTTCACCTGGCTCATCATCTGTAATGTCGAGGCACCCAGAAACAGAATTTCACTTCCTTCCAATCCCTGCCTACCTTGCCAGCCACTCCATCCTTAAGAAAAATTCTTTGTTAATAAGGAGCTATTATCATTATTGATTGGGCTTCCCAGGTGGTGCTAGTGTTAAAGAACCTGCCTGCCAGTGCAGGAGACACAAGAGACACAGGTTCTATCCCTGGGTTGGGAAGATCCCCTGGATGGGGGTGTGGCAGCCTGCTCAGGTATCCTTGCCTGGAGAATCCCATAGACAGAGGAGCCTGGTGGGCTACTATTCAGAGGGTTGAGAAGAGTTGGACACGACTGAAGCGTCTTAGCAGCAGATCATTATTGATTAAGTTTTGCCATCTCTGTTGGGTGTGGGTTAGTCCTTTGCTCATTTTACTCTGTCTCTATACCGTATTTTAATTTGTTACTAGATTGGTTGGCCCAGTGCTGATACAAAGATCAAGGATCATCTCAGTGGTTTGTTTGGAGATATTTCCTGGTCTTGGAGGGAAAGCTTGGAGTTTCATAAACAAAACTTCTCCCTGTGCCTGTTGCTGTGAAACTAGACTCATAAAATCAAGCAGGGAATACATTCCTGTAATAAAGTCTTTAATCTGCTTCCATCTTTAACTCAGGGGTGATTTTTTTTTTTTTTTTAAACCTCTATCCTGATCACTTTTCTCTCTCTGGGGCTCTCTGTGGTTCTAAGTAGTAATGAAAATCGCTTAGTCATGTCTGACTCTTTGTAACCCCACGGACTGTAGCCCGTCAGGCTCCTCTGTATATGGAATTCACCAGACAACAATACTGGAATGGGTAGCCGTTCCCTTCTCCAGGGGATCTCTCCAACCCAGGGATCAAACCCAAGTCTTCTGCATTGCAGACAGATTCTTCACTGTCTTAGCCACCAGGGAAATCCCTAGGTACTTCTAATGACCTCTGCAAACATCACCTCAGATTACGAATAGTCCAGAATTTTCTCATAGGCTTGGAAGATGATGCTATTTTGGGGTAACATTTTATTTTGAAATAATTTCACATGTAGAGAAAGGTTGTAAGAATAGAAGAACAAACTTCTGTGTATTTATCACCCAGATTCTCCAGTTGCTGATTTTTACCTCACTTGCTTTCCACAATCCTGTTTGAAATGATCATCTTTT
This sequence comes from Dama dama, assembly GCF_033118175.1. NCBI lineage: Eukaryota > Metazoa > Chordata > Mammalia > Artiodactyla > Cervidae > Dama > Dama dama. The sequence goes on from NC_083685.1 coordinate 32,636,423, forward strand.
AATTCTCCGAATTCTAGCTAGTTCGCTCCCTGTAGAGCATAGAAGTCTAAATGTGAAGGGTCTCTGGATGCTAATAAAAGGAGGATTAGGGGTTGAGAGTAGTGTTATTGGGGGAGATGGTGAAAGGTGGATCATTATTAGAAGAAACAGCAGCAGAGCAGGGGCTCTGTTCCCGGCGTGCACAGCCCTCCAACAGGCATTCCAGAAACAGGGCACCAGAAACACTGCTTCTTCTTACCTACTCGGATGCCTTACTTTCTCAACAAGCTCGAGTGTCCATTTTCCCATATAAATTGGTGACAACTGCGTCACTAGTGGCTAAAGAACCCTCCTGCCAATGTAGGAGACATATAAGAGATGCTGATTCAATCCTTGAGTCAGGAAGATCCCCGGGAGAAGGAAATGGAAACCCACTCCAGTATTCTTGCCTGGAGAATCCCGTGGACAGGAAGCCTGGAGGGCTATGGTCCATGGGATTACAAAGAGTCAGACACGACTGAAAAGACTTAGCATGCATTTCTGTTTAGACAGTTAAGAGTGATGCAATAAACAAAGTCCAGTGCAAAAGTCACAGAGATACATAGGATTTTGCTTGCTGCTGTCCATTGCAGACCCCTCTGAGGAGCATTCTGGGGTCTCCTCATGGACCCACAGGTCACAGAGCAGAGACTGTCAGGGAAGTGGTGGCTTGCCAGACCTCTTGGTGGTGTGCAAGCATCCCAGTGGGTGCAGCCTCTGGCTTTGCCGCTCAGCCTGGGAGGGGAATGAGTAATGCGATTTGAATTGGCAAAAACCATGATTTTCACTTTAAAAGGGATCTTTTATTCTTGAACCAAAGCCAATTGAAATGCCCCGAGCCTGGGCCTTTTTATTCAGACAAGAACAATGAGATCAATTTCCAAGAGAAAATGAGGAAAGGGGAGAGAGAGAGATGGTAGCTGAGGTAATAGGCTGTAAAGGACAAAGTCTGAAATTAAATATTATGGCTTAAATAGTCCTGCAATTCAAACCACCCCATCTCTCTCCCACCTCCACACCCCCACAATCTTGCATTAAAGAAATAAAGCAAAAAACTCGTCACAGCAAAAGGGAAGACAATCTTTTTTTCTAATAGCAGAAAATTCTCTCTGCGACATGAATTTGAGCTATGGCGATTTGATTTCTATGGAGATAAAGAGGCAGAGAAAGTTAGTGCTGTTTGGAACAGAATGGAATCTGGGGTTGAGGAGGAAAGGAGGGGGGCAGGAAAGCTCACGTGTGCTGGCTTATTAGGATGGGCCATATTTTATCCTGTTTTCACTGAACCGCAGAAGGGACGTAGGGAGTTTTTATTTAATTTGAGAGCAATTAGGAAATGGAAACTCAGTCTGAGTGACTTAAGACTGCTCATTACCTTCTGGTGGACAGAAGGAGAGTACATATTTTAAATGTTAATATCTGATTATTTGTAAGTTTCACTCTGAAATTCAAGGGCATGGGAGGACCTGTGACTTGATTAACAGAGGAAACAGCCTTGTGCACACAGCTGGTTTCATCTCTGTAATAGGTCAGAGTCTGAACAGCAGCTTTTCTTAGTGTCTTCCTGGAAATGACAGATGCTGGGGAGCCAAGAAAACTTACAAAAAGATAGCAACTTTTGGAAACCCCCACCCTCCCCAAATCATCTAAGTAATGTTATGATGCAGGTCAGTGTTCCTAGAAGATCTTGCTTGGCCATCCTAGAATCACAATTTCAATTCTGCGCTTCACCTGGGATGAATTACTGACACCCCTAGAAGTAACTGGAAGCCTCTTACATCAGTAATTTCGATATCATGTGTAACAAGATGTTTTGAATTGCTCCATAAAATGAATGCATCTCGATTGGATTTGAGAGAATTCATGGTCATTTCATTTTCTGGCAATAGTGGCTGACTCCCTCCTTGACCAGAGGACACAGGCTGAGCTGAATTTTCTTAAAAAAAAAAAAAAAAAAAAAGTGCTGATTCTTCTGTCCTGAGAATTTGTGTGTGTGTGGGTTATCTGAAGGCTTTGTTCATCAAAGGTTTTTTTTTAGGAAAAAGTAATCAAAATTAACACTGCCTGGTTTAAGCAGCAAACTTTGGGGTATCCACTGGATACAAAAAAGAGCAGACCACCTTGGAGAAGGAAAAGGCAACCACTTCAGTATTCTTGCCTGGAAAATCCCATGAACAGAGGAGCCTGGTGAGCTACAGTCCATAGGGATGCAAAGAGTCAGACATGACTTAGCAACTGAACACGCACAAATGTAGGTGACGATGGTTCTTGTACATGTGTGCTAAGCTGCTGCAGCCGTGTCCGACTCTGCGACCCTATGGATAGTAGCTGGCCAGGCTCCTCTGTCCATGGGATTCTCCAGGCAAGAATGCTGGAGTGGGTTGCCATGCCTTCCTTCAGGGGATCTTCCTGATACAGGGATCAAACCAGCATCTCTTATGTCTCCTGCATTGATAGGTGGGTTCTTAACCAGTAGGACCACTTGGGAAGCCCCGACAATGGTTCTTAACTGAGATTAATTTTGTCCCCCGGGGACAACTTTGAAGCCAGTATTAGGACAACAAAGTGAAATGGCTTGAGAGTTATCTTGTGTATGATTCGGCCTAAGAACAATCTCATAAGACATTATTTTAAGGGCATGACATTTTAAAAGACTTTGCCAAAGTACAACATGGTTTTAACTTTCTGCTCCCACCTAAAATTTTTACCTTATTTTTATAAACTGTTAATTTCTCAATACTTTAAAAAATACCTGTAGTTTAAGAAAATCAATAATGTGTCTTTAGCTAAAGTTTAGTTCTGTAGTGTGATGCCACATATCAATTCCTTTTTTTTGGCGTTTAAAAAAATCTGATTCTTGTGTGACTTTTAATCTCTCTGTGTATATTTTCAATTATTAGATTACATTGTATATAAAAAAACAAAAGAGCAGACCAGCCTCACCACAGGCTTTCACAAGGCTCTCTCTGACTTCAGGCCCCGTGTTTAATTCCTGGTCCCAAGCCCTCCAATTTCCATCAGGGGTCCCCTTGAGGCTCTGCAGACATGGCTGAGAGTGGGGAAGAGTTACAGAGGACAGACATAGGCCCACCCACCATTCCCACATATGTGGGGATTCTTACAGAGGATCGGAGCCTGTTGAGATGGGAAACCCCCTTAAGAATTGTCTATCATACCAGACTAGTCTTTGTGTGAAGGAAAAGCAATTTGTTATTTAAACTCCTAGCAGACTGTATCCTCTTCTAAATCCTACAGAAGTGGCAGTATTTCTCTTTGGAGCAGATGAGCTGTTTAGCTGTGAAAAAAAGATAAGCTTCAGGGAATGGCTTGGAAATCATAAGAATGAGAAAAAGAACTCAAGTGCTTTTACCAACAAAAGGAATTTGAAGGTTTCGAGGGACTAGACAAGAGAAGGAGAGTCCATCTATAATGAGGAAGCTAAGAACTTACAAGTAGTTTTTATGGTTGGTGGACATGGTTGAAGGGGATTTGTAATATGAATGCCTTACATACATTAAAAATAGAGATTATTTTTACTGAAGTATAGTTGATTTACAATATTGTGCCAATTTCTACTGTACAACAAAGTAACTCAGTTATACGTATATATGCATCTTTAAAAATTTTTTCTTTTCCTTTATGGTTTATCATAGGCTTTCCTGGTGGCTCAGATGATAAAGAATCTGCTTGCAATGCTGGAGACACAGGTTCAATCCCTGGGTTGGGAAGATCCCTTGCAGAAAGGAATGGCTACCCCCTCCAGTACTCTTGCCTGGAGAATTCCATGGACAGAGGAGCCTAGTAGACTACACTCCATGGGGTCACAAAGAGTTGGATATGGACTGAGTGACTAACACTATTGAATATAATTCCCTGTGCTATACAGTAGGACCTTGTTCATCCATCCTTTGTGTAATAATTTGCATCTGCTAATCCCAAACTCTCAATCCACCCTACCTCCTCCCCTACTTCTCCCTGGGCACCACATGTGTGTTCTCTATATCTGTGAGTCTGTTTCTCTTTCATAGATAAGTGAATTTTTGTGATAGGGATGCTTTTTTTTTTTTTTTTTTAAACACTGTCACTGTCTTTGCAGGAGAAACAGAGGTGTGATTCCTTCAAGTCCTCAGGCTGCCATCCTTCTGTTGGATGTAAACTCAGAGAGGAGAAGTAAAATAGGTTTGTAGAAAATTCAGGTTAGTAAGTTGTCTTGAAAAGATGTTTTGCTTCATCAGTTTTCAATTTCTCATTCTCTGGATGACATTGAGTTTCTAGGTGTCATTTTTAAAGGTGACAAGAAAACCAGGATAGTTCCACCAGGGTAATGAGTTCCTGCTACTGACGTCTTCATTTATTCAGTCAGTCCTTTATCAAGCATATATTTAATGCATATGGTGCTTTAGAAAGATGCCAGGTACAGAATGCATAAAATGGCAGACAAATAAGGTATTAAAATAATGAGATAAGTGACAATAGAAGGCCACAGAAAATGCTAAAGGAAACACTGAGTGCAGTCAAATAAAATAGTTATGCCTGTAATGATCAGGACAGGATAAGACAGAGAAGAGAGAATATTATGGATGCTTCATTCTACCTTTCTTTCTTACCAGTTATCAGAAAGGGTATTTTTTTTTTTTTTTAACTGCTTCTAGGCCACTATGTCACTTCTTTTAAGACACTGCGTTTGTTATAGAAATCTCATTTTATATGGCAGTTTGTTTTTTGTACTTTTTTTTTTTCTGTATTAGGCTTTAGTAGACCAGCCTTAGGGCTGTGACCACCAGGCATAGCACTGCCTCAATTAGAGGCTGGTTTTTGGGTTTCAAATTAAAATGGAGCAAGACCCTATGGTCCTTGTTCCCTGTGCTCTCTGCCTGCTTTTTGTCTGTGGAAAAATTTTAGCCAAAGAATAAGTTTAATCAGAGAAGTGAGAAAATGCAGAAACAAAGGAAGATAGTCAAAGGAGACCAAACAACAAAAAAGTTTAGTCATTAAGCAAAGTCAAGTATCTCCAGTTCTTCCTCAAGGGCTATGGATAATATTCTGAGCCATATCCTGTTAGCTATTTTGCAGATATTGAAACCCCCACCGAGTGGAAGAAGTTAACTGCATGATCACCAGGCTGCAGCCATGACAAAAGTTGCCACAATTCAGGGAATGGGCCTCAAAGAAATGGAAACTAACCAGCCCTGGAACTGAAGATCAACTGTATTTAAAACAATCAAGACCATGCTGATCAGACCACTGTTGACCAATTTTAAGATGACTGTCTGAGCTGACTGTGCTGTTTCTGCATGTAGCCCTCTTTCTTGGCCTTCAAAAGCTCTTGCCCACTGGTGGTAGTTGGGAGGGAATGAGCTTTTGGACCAAAGTTCTCCCTCCTCCAGCCCCCCTCCCTGAAACCAGGATTGGGGACATCCAAAATAAAGCAAACTTTCCTTTCTACCAACCTGGCCTCTTTATTGGTTTTTTCAGCAGCAAGCAGTTGGACCCCACTTTTGGTTACAAACTGAATCTTTGAAATAGAATTTAAGTTTGAACTGTCTTTAGTGGTGACAATATTTTAAATATGAATTCATGGTCATTTTGTTGTTATTGTTCAGTTGCTAAGTCCTATTCGACTCTGTGACTCCACAGATTACAGCACACCAGGCTCCCCCTGTCCTTCACTATCTCCCAGAGTTTGCTCAGATTCATGTCCATGGAGTTAGTGATGTTATCTAACCATCTCATTCTCTGCTGCCTCCTTCTCATTTTGCCTTTAATATTTCCAAGCATCGGGATCTTTTCTAATGAGTCTGCTTTTTGCATAAGGTGGTCAAAGTATTGGAGCTTCAGCTTCAGCAACAGTCCTTCCAATGAATATTCAGGGTTGATTTTCTTTAGGATTAACTGGCTTGATCTCCTTGCTGTCTAAGGGATTCTCAAGAATCTTCTCTGCCACCACAATTTGAAAGCATGAATTTTTTGGTGCTCAGCCTTCTTTATGGTCTTTATTATTCAACTCACATCTGTAGATGACTACTAGAAAAACCATAACTTTGACTATAGAGACCTTTGTCAGCAAAATGATGCCTCTGCTTGACTTCAGTAACTGTTCTAAGTGATTTTGGAGCCCAAGAAAATAAAATTTTTTCACTGCCTCCACTTTTCCCCCCTTCTATTTGCCATGAAGTGATGGGACCAGATGCTATGATCTTAGTTTTTTGAATGTTGAGTGTTAAGCCAAATTTTTCATTCTCGTCTTTCAACCTCGTCAAGAGGCTCTTTGGTTTCTCTTCACTTTCTGCCATTAGAGTGGTCTCATCTGCATATCTGAGACTGTCAATATTTCTCCTGAAAATGTTGATTCCAGCTTGTGATTCATCAAGCCCAGCATTTCATATAGAAATGTAACTGCAGTTAATAATAAAAAAATGTTTCTACCCTAACCCCAAAAGCCTGCAGTACCACATTTGGATTACTGTATTACCATTACTTTAATTCTTTGTATATTCTTTAGGCTGGAGAAATTAAAACTTTTTGAATTCAATGTTGAATATTGATTTTAAAAGTCTACCCATTTTCAACAACAAATATCAGATAGCCTGGTTCAGAGTGCGCAAGGGACTTGAACAGACATTTTTCCAAAGAACATATCCAATTGGCCAAGAAGCATGTGAAAAGATGCTCAGCATCACTAATCATTAGAGAAATGCACATCAAAAGCACAAGATAACACTTGACACCCATTAGAATGGCTAACATTGTAAAAACAGGCAATGACAATCGTTGACAATTATATAGAGAAGTTCAAACCATTGGATACTGTTGGTGAGGATGTAAATAGTGCAACCACTAGAGAAAACAATATGGCAGTTCCTCAAAAAGTTAAAAATAGGATTACAATATGATCCAGCAATTCCACATCTGGGAATATACCCAAAATAATTGAAAGCAGGGTTTTGAAGAGATTTTTACTCTCATGTTCATAGTAGCTTTATTCATAATAGCTGAAACATGGAAGCAATACAAGAATCTATTGATGGATGAATGGATAAGCAAAATGTGGTCTAAACATACAGTGGAATAACATTCAGCCTTAAAGAGGAAGGGAATTTTGACACATGCTGTAATATAGATGAACCTTGAGGACGTTTTGCTAATGTAATAAGCCAGTCATGAAAAGACTAATAGTATATGATTCCACTACTATGAGGTGTCAACAGTAGTCAAAATCACAGAGACAAAAAGTCAAATACTGATTTCCAGGGACTGGGTGGAGGAGGGAAAATGGGAAGTTACTGTTATGTATTATGGGCAGTTATACATATAGAATTCTAGTTTTGCAAGATAAAAAGATTTTTGGAGATTGATTCTGGTGAGAGCTGCACAATATGAATGTATTTAATACCATTGAACTGTACATTTAAAACTGGTTGAGATGGTAAATTTTGTGTTACATATACTTTACCATGATAAAAAAACAAGTCAAAAAAGAGGAAAAATATTTTATCCATTTTCTTTCCAAAATTGTGATCTCGTGTTTGAGAATAACCAGTACTGTTGTTTTTTGATTCAGATCTCACATGTTACATTTGTGGTTTTAACTAGGCTATTTTAGAGCAAGAAAATAGTCTTAAGCTATTTGTAGTGGATACCATGGTATGCTGCAAAGCTGCCTCCTGTAAGACAAGAGTCATGCTGCTGCAGATACCCATGGCTCACAGCTGAGTCCCTCCCCAGGAACTGCTCCCAGCAGAAGGGAGTTACATCATTTAGAATGCATCCCTCATCTAGAAAAATGCTGCTGATGAACCTATTTGCAGGGCAGGAATATAGACACAGACTCAGAGAACAGACTTGTAGGCACAGCAGGGGAAGGAGAGGATGGGATGAATTGAGAGTAGCATTTAAATATATGCATTACTATACGTAAAATTGATAGCTAGTGGGAAGTTGCTATATAACACAGAAATCCCAGCCTGGGGTGCTCTGTGATGACCCAGAGGGGTGGGATGGCGGAGTAGGAGGGAGACTGAAGAGGGAGAGAATATATGTATACTTATGGCTGATTCACAATGTTTTAGGGCAGATACCAACACAACATTGTTAAGCAATTATCTTCCAATTAAAAATTTAAAAAAACCCAATAAAATACATTCTTGCCTATATTTATTAACTGATTGATGTTGAAGTCAGAATGCCTATCTACTTTGCTTCAATTTGGGACCATTCTGAAGAGCTACCTGTAATGGGGAACAAAATATCATGCATTGCTAGAGATTGTGTGTCTGAGCCTGGTGTTAGTTGTCCACTGTGAGCTAGGTTTTGTCAGACCCAACAAGTCCTTGATGCACAGGATCAGCAACAATTTACAAACAGATGGAAATGATACATTTATGATCAGTCATGAGCAGGGCCAGAAGGCACAGGAAGTGTAGAAACCCCTGCCAACTACCCATCCTGAACTGGCATAAATCCCTTTGCTCACTCCTATGGCCTCATGGAGGATGTTTTATAACCAGCTATCAGCCAGTTCAGTCACTCAGTTGTGTCTGACTCTTTGTGACCCCACTGACCTCAGCATGCCAGGCCTCCCTGTCCATCACCATCTCCTGGAGTTTACTCAAACTGATGTCCATTGAGTCAGTGATGCCATCCAACCATCTCATCCTCTGTCGTCCCCTTCTCCTCCTGCCTTCAGACTTTCCCAGCATCAGGGTCTTTTCAAAAGAGTCAGTTCTTCACATCAGGTGACCAAAGTATTGGAGTTTCAGCTTCAGCATCAGTCCTTGCAGTGAATATACAGGACTGATTTCCTTTAGGATGGACTGGTTGGATCTCCTTGCAGCCCAAGGGACTCTCAAGAGTCTTCTCCAGCACCACAGTTCAAAAGCATCATTTCTTTGGCGCTCAGCTTTCTTTATAGTCCAACTCTCACATCCATACATGACTGCTGGAAAAACCATAGCTTTGACTAGATGGACCTTTGTTGGCAAAGTAATGTGTCTGCTTTTTAATATGCTATCTAGGTTGGTCATAATGTTCCTTCCAAGGAGGAAGTATCTTTTAATTTCCTGGCTGCAGTCACCATCTGCAGTGATTTTGGAGCCCCCAAAAATAAAGTCTTGTTACTGTTTCCACTGTTTCCCCATCTATTTGCCATGAAATAATGAGACCAGATGCCATGATCTTCAGTTTCTAAATGTTGAGTTTTAAGCCAACTTTTTCACTCCCCTCTTTCACTTTCATCAAGAGGCTCTTTAGTTCTTCACTTGCTGCCATAAGGGTGGTGTCATCTGCATATCTGAGGTTATTGATATTTCTCCAGGCAATCTTGATTCCAGCTTGTGCTTCATCCAGCCCAGCGTTTCTCATGATGTACTCTGTGTATAAGTTAAATAAGCAGGGTGACAACATACAACCTTGACATACTCCTTTCCTTATTTGTAACCAGTCAGTTGTTCCATTTCCAGTTCTTACTGTTGCTTATATACAGCTAATTAAGGTGGAAAATTTCTAGCTTGGTTTATGGGTAAATCAGCTTCGTACATGGATGCAAGCTGAAAGCAGACTGTTGCTTCATGACAGATGGGGCCACTGAAAGACAGCAATGGAGGGGAATTACCACCACTGTGAGTGTTTTGTAACAAGAAAGATGAGTTCTGTGTAACAACGGACTGCTGGTTAGTGGCAAACGTGCTGCGCTTGTACTTAGTCGCTCAGTCGTGTCCAACTCTTTGCAACCCCATGGACTGTAGACCACAGGGCCCCTCTATCCATGGGGATTCTCCAGGCAAGAACACTGGAGTCAGTTGACACACACTCCTCCTAGGGATCCTCACAATCCAGGGGTTGAACCCAGATGTCCCACATTGCAGGCAGAGTCTTTCTCTACCATTTGAGCCACCAGAGAAGCCCGAAAATACTGGAGTGGGTAGCCCATTTCTTCTCCAGGAGATCTTCCTGACCCAGAAATCAAACCAGGGTCTCCTGCATTGCAGGTGGGTTCTTTACCAGCTGACTTACCAGGGAAGCCCTAGTGGCAAAATGGCTTACTATTAAAGCAGAGACTGAAGAAGCAGGATTTGAACATCAAGGACAAGGAGATCTGACCATGTAGAAATGGGCATAAAGTATAAAGATTCTTGTAATTCTTTAGCTCTTGTAGCTCTTACTTCCCACTAGAGAATATCTACTACACAGGGGATGCTACCCACCAAGGAGACCCTCAGTGTCAGCCAGGCCCCATTATCCATTGCTATTGCTGGTACAATGTAGGAGTCATTGTTGGGGGGTGGGGTAAAGGGCATGCATGGCCCCCAACGCATGACTTGTCACTCACAAAAGTTGATCTAGTGACTATTGCTACTGAAAGTCCAATGTGCCAGCCACAGAGATCAGCATTGAGCCCCACAACAGAGCATGAGTCTCTGAGGAGGTCAATAAGTCAGTTGGTGGTGGGTTGATTGCAATTGAATTCTTTCTGCTCTGAAAGGGACAGCTATTTGTTTCAAATGGAGATGATACATGTTCTAAGGATGGATTTGCTTTCCTTACTTGCAGGGCTTCACTGTCGGAAGGCTTTCCACCAACATGGTAACCCAAATCACATCACCTCAGACCAAAGGGCACACATCTGGGAAGGAGATGGACAATGGGCTCATGACCCAAGGATTGCATTGACCATGAAGATACCGCACCATTCAGAATATCCTGGCATGGTGGAGGTGAGGGAATGAAATTTAGAAGGCTCAACTCAGGTGCCCGTTTGCAGCTAAAACTGAGAGTAAGGCACTGTTCTCCAGTCTGTGGTATGTACAGCAAATCAATCACTAATCTCAGAGGCAGAAATGACCCTGATCACTACAAGACTTAATGATCCACTGGGAAATCCATGCTTCTTTTTCCTGTAATTTTAGGTACTGACCACTTCCATCAGAGGACATACAAAGAGCTCCTTTAAATGTTCAGCTGTGAGTGTCACATGGTCACTTTGGATGTCTTGTGTTAAAAGACTAATAGGCAGGGAATGGAGCCATCATACTGGCAGGGAAGTTGACCTTGGTCATCAAGATCCAGGAAGGAGCCTCTTAAAAGATGGTAGCAGGAATAATGCACATAACACTCAGATGATCTCTGGGGCATCTCTGGATGCTCAATTTTGATTTTGTTTATTTATTTTTGGCTCTGCTGGGTCTTTGTTGTTGTGCAGGCTTTTCTCTAGTTGTGGAGAGTGAGGGTGCCCATCTAGTTGCAGTGCATGCCCTTCTCACTGGGGTGGCTTCTCTTTGTTGTGGAATACAGGCTGTAGGTGGGCTCAGTAGTCATGGCTCCCAGGCTCCAGAGCTCAGGTTCAGTAGTTGCAGTACACAGGCTTAGTTGCTCCACAGCATGTGGGATTTTCCCAAATCAGGGACAGAACCTGTGACCCCTGCAGTGACAGGCAAGTGTTCACCACTGAACCACTGGGGAAGCCCCTGGATATACAGTTTTAATGACAAATAGACAAGTGTAGCAATCACAAACTGAAAAGGGCCTAATGTCTAGGGGATCAGATCCCTCAGGGATAAGGGTTTGGGTTGCATCAAGATATGTTATTTAGACCACTATCTCACAGAGTCGTGAGACAGTGGATGAGGAAGAAGATGGATTCAGTTATGGTCCTGAGACTGGCTTCAGTGCTATAATGTGTTTTTTTGCAAGTTTCCTTGGAAAAAGTGCCAATTAAAACTCTGAAGGAGTTCTTCCCAGGAGAGTGTGATTACTATATTTCGCAAACAGATCTAAGTGGTGCAAAGGGTGGGCTTTAATTGACAAGGTGGTGAGTCTGGCGGCTGTCCCCTCCAAGTTGGAGACACTCATTCTCTACCTGGTTGGAGTATTGGCTGTGATGGTTTCCAGCTGAGCTGTCTTGGAATTGTCCTTGCCAGTGGGAATTGTCTCACCCAGGCACTCCCTATCTTTGGGGAGGCCTTCCCCTAATGACTGGCCCATGTAGAGAATAGGAAGACCCAGGCCTCTTTGCTTCAAGTCAGGCCAATTCTGACCTCCTTCTAGGATTGACAACTGTACATACGACTTTTTGGTGCATGGTATGTTTCCTAAGAACCTGACCCAGGCCCAGGGGGATCTCAAGGGTGCACAAAGCCCAAACTCAGGAAAAGCTGAACTCCCCAGCTTTAGGAACCAGAAGAATCACAGTCGAGCTGGACCATGTAGAGTCATAGTTCCAGAAGTAGAGGCTTTGATCTTCATTTCAGGGATTTGCCACAAATGTGAATTAATGGTGCTATTTGAATCTGCTTTTCTCTGTCTCTGTTTGCTCCCACCACTCAAATTCTTTGCATACTCCTAGGTCAAATGGTATGGAGAGAGAATCCATGTCTCTCCCTCAAATAGCAATCACTTATAAAGGGTGAAATCACAGATTTACACTGGAGAAATCTGGCATATACAAGCTGGATCACACAATCAATGTGCACCTCACCTTGGGACAGGTCAACACTAAGGAGATCATTCCAGAACAAAAGACACTCAAAAGATGTGATGAGCAAAAGCAATATGTGTTTGCAGGTGGAATCCCAATTCACAGACACCCATTCAATTGGTGCCATCTATGGGTGTCAAATTAGCCATCCTTCTAAACAGTGGCTCTTTTACTTTTCTAGTCTAGGATTCCACCTGCAAACACATATTGCTTTGACTTATCATGTCTTTTGAGTGTCCTTTGTTCTGGAATGGTTTTTTAGGTTTTTCCTGTCCCTGCTCCTTGACAGCCTAAGAGCACAGATCTTCCTTTCTACAAGTTGACTGCATTCACTGTTTCTTGATCAGGACCAAGCACACATCCACAGCAGGAATGCCAGCGAGGTGATGATGATCTCCTGAGTGTTGACGTGTCCAAGGTGAGGTGCACCTTGCTCGCATGTGCCAGCTGGTATATACCAGATTTCTCCAGTGTAAACCTGTGAATTGAATTGGATGGTAGGATTGTCAACTGGGCTTCCCTGACAGCTCAGCTGGCAAAGAATCTGCCCGCAATGTAGGAGACCTGGGTTTGATCTCTGGGTTGGGAAGATCCCCTGGAGAAGGGAATGCCTACCTACTCCAGGATTCTTGCCTGGAGAATCCCCATGGATAGAGGGGTGACTTGTGGGCTGGAGAATTCCATGGCCTGTATAGTTCACGGGGTCACAAAGAGTTGGACGCAACTGAGTGACTTTTACTTCACTTTATTTCACTTCGCTGTACCAGTGCTTATTTCCTGACTGGGAGGAGTATATGGTAATAGTAATATAACCCCTTGTTTTGAAGGAAAGAAGCATAGACTGCAGTATCTAAGGGTAATGAGTCAACATACCTTTCTTTCTCTCTCTAAAGGAAAAGAGAGATAGATGGGCCAAATGAGGTCAAATTTAACAATTAGGGAATCTGCATGAAGGGCTTGCAAGTACTATTCTTACAACTTTTCTGTATGTTCGAATCTACTTGACAATTAAAAAATTGAAAGATTGAGAGAATTTCAATTCAATTGGCAATTGAAAGGAAAGAGAATCTGATTGACGCAGCTAATAACCACCCTTTCTGTTTACACTGGTCCTTTCACTTTCCCCATTGAACAATGCCAGCCAGCGGATGGTTGGTTTCAAGATGCTTGGCTGGTCTTGGTTCTGCTGTGTGGCTCGGATGACATGGCAGCTTCAGACATGAAATGTTTGCCTAAGTTCCCCCAGTGGAGCCTAGGATGGGGGCCACTGCCAAGGGTGCTTTGTATGTTTCTTCACAAGGAATTTGAAATCTTTCTCTTTGTTGTAACAACAAGCATTTTTTCAGGGCATTTATATTCCCAGTGTTCTGTTTCTTGCCTATCAGATTTGTGTGTGTGTGCTTTAATTTTTTTGATTGAAGTATAGTTGATTTGTAATGTCTAAGGTATAGAGCAAAGTGATTCATTTATACATATACACATTCTTCTTTTTCAGATTCTTCTCAATTATAGGTTATTAAAAGATATTGAATATAATTCCCTGTGCTATACAGTGGGTCCTTGTTGTTTATCTATTTTATGTATAGTAGTGTGTTTGTTCGGAGAAGGCAAAGGCAACCCACTCCAGTACTCTTGCCTGGAAAATCCCATGGATGGAGGAGCCTGGTAGGCTGCTGTCTCTGGGGTCGCACAGAGTCGGACACGACTGAAGCGACTTAGCAGCAGCAGCAGCAGCAGCGTATCTGTTAATCCCAAACTCCTAGTTTTTCCCTCCATGTCCTCTCCTTTTTGGTAACCATAGGTATGTTTTCTATGTCTGTGAGTCTGTTTCTATTTTGTAAATACATTCATTTGCATCACTTTTTTTAGATTCCACACATAAACCTCCCAGATTTTACATTCAGGTGGATCCTTATTTAGATATCAGCTCAACTACTTACTGTGTGACCTTTAATTATTAAGTTCCTTTTTTTTTTATATAAGATAGGTATAAATATACCTAACCAGTGGGTATGTTTTGATGAGTAAATAATGGAAGTACAGTGCTGGGCACAATGCCTGGCATATAGTAAGCTCTCAATAAATCACTAAGGTGCTGGGTTATTGTAGTTTTTATTTTCATTACTTGCTGTGCTTCCATCTGGGAGACTTTTTTTTTTTTTTTTTTTCATTTTAATTATATTTGAGTGGTAAACCTTTGACCCTTCTTTCAAGGGGAGAGATTTGCTTTGGAAATTGTCAGCCATTTTATTCCATCTCTATGCTTTTATGTCTGTAGTCAATGTTTTTCCACTATGAAGGATTAAATAAGGACACCAAAATATTGCTAGTATAGTGTAGTTCCAAGCCTTTTGGCTCTATTTTCTTAAGTGCTTTATGATCCATTTTATTTGTTAGTTCCAACACAGCCTTATGAGGTGCATAATTATTTTCACTTTTACTACATAGAAGGTTTTTTAATTAGCATGAGTTTGTGCAACCTCAGGAAGGGCAGGTGTGATGCTTAAATCCAGTTCCTTCAAATCCTGGCATTTTACCTGGTCCTTTGGGCCTTGCCATTTCTCTTGATTTCTGTGTTTTTGACATGGTTATACATGTAAGCTATTGTTCAAATGGAAAAGGTAAAAGCGAAGAAAGCCGTATGACTTTAGTGAAAGAAGTTAAATCAAGCAAGACCCATTAAATGACATTGATTTTTTTGTTTTAGTTTATGAGTACTTTTCTTGAGTTTTTCTCACATGTCTATTTTTTTTTTCCTTTGAAGATTCATTGTGTCAGACCACTCAAATAGTTTCAGTATTTAATATTTGACTTTTTGTGAATTTACTGCTCACCAAAGAGTTGCAGAGTGTTTTTCTTGGCAGGTGCTTTTCTTCTGCTTTCAGGACAATGTAAAAATTGGCTCTGTTCTCACCTTCTATTGAAGAGAATGAGAGAATTACAGAAGTAATGCATTCGAAATGCTGCTAATACTATACAATGCTATGCAATTTTGAGAT